>NW_009953722.1:3886317-3908141 GCF_000747805.2 Chaetura pelagica | reverse complement strand
CCTGCTGTCCCTGGGGTCCCTGGGAAGCAGAGCTTCCACATGCACTACAGCAACCGCAGCCACCTTCCTTGGTGGTTTTAAGGCAGCGAAGCTTTTAAAGCCTGTCTCCTGTCCTCTTGCATCCCTAATCTTGACATGAGCACCCCATCCATGTTTACACTCCCCATTTCACTAGCACACCAGGCCTGGGACATACTGTCTGACAGAGACATATGGAAAGTACGTAAGTGACTGTGTTACTTGGCAAAAGACAGTTTCTCTGAGAAGCTAAAGATCTGAGGGTTTTTACATACAGCACTTTTTGTTGTTGTTATTCCTGAAGAAAGGTCAAAGTGAAGCTTTGGAATAGCCTGACATGTTTTCCAGACCAGTCTCACATGCTATCCTATTCCTGCTTTGCTAACACTAGTCCTCCTCCACCTTATCCTTTGTTGGAAGTGTAAGAACATCTTGTGTATGTGTATATATAGCTAGATACACACTGAAGCCTTCAAAATGGTCTGTTGGCTTGGAAGGGAATAGGGCAGCCAGTGTTTTTTTCTTGGATCTTCTCAGTAATGAGCATTTGATTAAAATGTTCTTGGCGCCTCCCTTTTATTCCATCCAGCGAAAAAAGCCTCTTTAAAATGTCTTTCTTGTATCAAAACTCAGTATCTTTGAGAGAAAACTTTGTTTACTTCACCAAAACAGGTCAGGATGATGAAGCAGCACACGAAGGATTTACCGAGAGTGTCTGGATAGATCTCCTCTATCAATTATTATAGAACTTGGGGGTCATGCCCATTCCTGATGTAATGCAATTGTCTGTACCAACAGCCAGGGGCTGGATTTAACCTCTTAAAACATACAGGACTAGATCACTCTTGGGGAGGAGCCCAGAACACCTCTACCCTGCCAGTTTACAGCAAAAATTGAGCATGAGCTTGTTCTTACTGCATACATTTACTTAAATGTATCTGGTAAAAAACAGTTGGGACCCTGTTGTGCTGGCCTCAAGGAAGATAGATACTGCTGGGTTTTATATAGCACTTTCAAGAGAAGGATTTTGCAGACAGAAAAAGCAGTGAGAGAATCTGCCTACAGGCACTTCCAAGGAAACAGAATCCTGGACATCCAGAAACAAATACAGACCAGAGCTCCACTCTTGGCAGTCATTTACCCTGGGTCTGACCATGGCTCTGTAGGCGTATTGCATGTGGGGCACAAGACCTGCATGGTTTTAGGATATTTGTCACTTCTATAAATTGAATATGGTGTAAAAGAAAGATTTCTTCTTTCTGACACAGTGTCATATCCAAGGACTACTTTTACTGTGCTGTACATTTTAGTCAATTCAGGGAAGACACTACTCGTCTGACTTAAATTTGGCATGTCCTTCTTGGGAAAGAAAGGCAATTCCCCGTGATTCACCTTAGCTGTTTAGGAAAGACAAAACACTGCAGTGAGTAATGGCCTGTTAAAAAGACAGATCCTCTGGAGAATAACTCTTCCGGAAAGAGAAGATGGCCACTGGAGAGGAAAAGTGGGAGGAGAGGTGCTGAGCACTGTCACACGTTGGAACCACGTGCTGGGTTATAAATCATGGAGATATCCTTGGCTGCAGTCAGGCACAAGCTCTGAACAATTCCCAACCAGGGGTTCTAGATGCATGCTGTTTCAGGATCTTATCTTGATGAATGGACGATGGCACTTGAGTGGATATTGCATTAGCCATTCTGCACTTTTACTGCTAATTGGCTGTAGGGTGAAGACAAATTGTCTCCTTTCCCTTCTGAACAGTGTCAAGATTAAACAGTGAAAGGACATGGAAAGAATAATTGCTTAAGGCTCTGGCATGGTGTTTTCTCCTGTACAAACATACAATTAGGCTGTCTTAACCTCCCAATGTAGCAATAAACACCACTTCACAAACTAATTTACAGGCAAAAGTCAGAGACAGGGCTGGAGCTCTGCTCTGCAAGGCAAGGGCCCTGTCATTCAGCCAAGGGGGCAGTTCCACTAATTTAAGCCAGCAAAAATCCTTGTATGCTTTCCTCCAACTCAAATGAGACTGAAATAAAGTCTATACATTTGAATCGTTGAGCAAAGCAGCTAATAAAAACTGCATTTGTGACTTGTCATAAAAGCAGAATGTAATTGGTCATTCTCAAGAAACTACTCAGAACAGGGAAGCAAGGGGAGCAAGGTCTTAATAATATTGACTTTTCTAACACTTTGGCAATTTTCTGCCTCCATCACTACCTGTCAGTCAGTAACACCTACGGATGGGAACTGCCAGTGCACATTTCTTCAGCCAGGCTGATGGCAGGGCCAGGTTTGCACTGGAGACACTGCACTTTTCATGCACCACAGGCTGCCCTCCTCCCACCAAGGGGTCACCTGGAGCATAGGTGGTGCTCTATTTGCAAAGACAGGACAAGTTTTTATTTTCTAAATGCAAAGAGCAGTACAAACTGTGAAATATGAACTGACTATCATTGGCAGGGTTATCACTGCTAGAATCATAGAGAGGTTTGGGTTGAAAGGGACCTTAAGAATCACCTAGTTCCAACCCCCTGCCATGGGCAGTGACATCTTCCACTAGACCAGGCTGCTCAAAGCCCCCATCCAACCTGGCCTTGAACACTTCCAGGGATGGGGCATCTACAATTTCCCTGGGCATCCCGTTCCAGTGTCTCACCACCCTCACAGGAAAAAAATACTTTCTGAGGGAAAGCTGCTGCAGGTCTCACAGGAGTCCCATGTCCACCCCCATGCCACATCAGGCATCTCTTGCAGCCACAGGCACTGCCTCGACTGTATGGCCACTGAGTCATGTGCAGCTCTGTGTGAAGGACACATCTCTGGGGAGAACTTAAAAGCTTTCTGGACTCTAAAGTTTGCTGCTTCAATTTAACCAGCCTGGGTGAAAACAGCCCAAAAAGACACAGCAACCTGATCTGCTCCAGGCTCCTGAGTAAACCTGGAGTTGTGATCCAGGCACTCCCTGAAATCCCAGTCATCTCGTTTTCACAGTTAATTCAGACTGAAATATCAAACTTGGATTATCTAACCAGAGTTAGGAGTGTACTTTTTTGGCAGTGCTTATCCATGGCAGACCAAGAAATCTACAGCATAAACTTTGAGAACTACACTAGTGTAAATAATCCCAAGTTGTTGCCCATGACCCCTGTTACACAGACTCCTGATGGATCTGATTGGAATCCCAGTGTCACTGATAACACTGAGAGGGATCCAGTCCACCCAGCCCTTTGGATGCCTGACTTGAGTAAGTTCTGGTCCCTGTCCCAAGGAGCAAATGGTGTCTTCAGCCTGCTCTCCTCATCCTCACCACATATCCATGCTTGGGCTTTGCCAAGACCCCAGGTGGGTCTCCAACCCGCTCTGGGTCACAGCAGACTTCTGGTGGGGTGTGTGTGGGCAGATGGGGATTGCCTTCTCAGATCAGGTACTTCTGGCTTCTAACATTCATTGCTCCAGAATCCTTCAGCCTAAGGAGGGAAGCACCTACTGAATTTGTGAGGTTAGGAAAGAGGCCAGACTGGATTGTTCTTTAGAGTTTATGTTCTGAAGTCTCCATTTAGGAGAAACTAATCCCACTCTGTATTAAAAGGCAATATAAAAAATATATCCTGCTTCAGGGGGATCCACTCACTGGCGCAGGCGACGTGCATCACAGGTTATTCACCACATGCATCACTGGCTATTCACTGCAGTAACTATCACCTATTTTTTTTCATACACTCAGCTTGCACAATAGGTGTTTTAACTTTCTGTGACAAGCCAGGGTAATGGATATTTTCACCATTTGCAAAGCCGTAACGCACTGACCTTTGCCAGCTGTCTTCATGTCAGCTTCACAAAAGCATAGTAAGCTTTATTTCTTCCATTTATTTCCTCCCATAAGCTGTCAGTATGGCCCATTGTCCATTGTTTTTTCTAATGTGTCCCTTAAGGGTAAACATGGCTCTGGATGACAATAACATTTTGCTGAGGCTCCTAACTAGCCCTTACTGTAAGGCTGTGGCTGGTTTTGTCGAAAGCAGTATCACTTTCTTCAATAAAATATCTTTGAACAACAACAGCACCTCTGTATTTTGGAAGGTGGGCCAGCTCTAGCTGCACCACTGAGAAACTGCAGTCTTTCCCTTCTTCCACAGCCTCCAACAGTATAACAAATAATAAGGTGACCAAAGGGTATGCAGCTTAGTGTGTAAAAAAACCCACTAATCAGATATCTTTATTTCCCATAAACACTTACAGCTGCAGCTTCTCTGCCAAAAAAGATGTTTTTCCAGTGGGGTTGCTAAATTCACTATGTCACTGGAAAACATCAATGGAGAGGAGGGCAAGAGAGTTTTACTTTACATCTGACTAATGAAGGCAAATCCCAGGAGGTGTGCAAGACCTATCTCCACGTAAAAGCTACCTGTGCTGCTCTGAATTGTGGTTTTGAAGCAGGATACTCTTCCAGTAGTGAAGACATAGCTTGAGGACAAAGTTGTTTCCAACAATTTTCAAACTGATACAGAGAGCTTTTCCTCTGAAATCTGAGTAGAGGGATACTGATGGAGACTGTGCATGATGTCACATCTTCAGGCTGGGGCCGACTAACTTACATGGCAAAGGTTACAAACTGTTCTAAGGGGATCTGTGTGGGAAAACTGGGCAGCAGGAGAAAATGTGATTTAGGAAACTTTCCCAGTTGGGACTCACCTACAGGTCTTACATGCTGAGGCAGGATACTGGCACCTTGCCCAAGCAACATTTTTGTAAGTCTCAGTTTTTAAAATGCATTTCAAGCCAATCTCTCTGAAGTAACCCTGGAAAATATGAGTGGTAACCACAGTGGGCTTCATCTACACACAGTGAGGCATTATCCTTTCATCATCAAAGGAGAGACAGAGGCACTTGGAGGGTGCAGTTCAGTTCAGCCTACATTAGGATCTTAGGGCCAGGTGAGATGAATCATGACCAGAATGTCCTCACAGCATGGTGTAGTGCCATGTGGGGCACCCAGCCCAGCTCTGAGCAAGCATGCAGAGCAAACACAACAGTGACCTAATGCCCCAGCCAGGCTGGGGAGGCTTCCTGAACTGCTGGGCACAGCAGCACAGTAAAGGGACCTGCCTCTTCCCTGGGTCATCATAGGCATAGCAATCACGAGATTGCTCTCCTCTTTTAAAGACAGCTCACATCTTCAGGGAATTGCTGTTCACCATTGGGTTCCTGGGACTGCAGAGGTTCACCCAAGTCATGCTCATCAGGGTTTTCAAACTTTCACCACTACTTGTGGTAATCAAGCATGTACTTTCTGCCAGTTCTGACAGTAAAGACCTCCTGACAAAGCCAGTGTGAAATACCACTAAGGATTTCAGTCCTGTGGGTGAGCTCTGCAAGGGTGCAAGCAGTCAGAGCCAGCTGACAGCCACAAGGCCTCTGGGTTGACAACCCAGTCTGCTCATTAATCTTGATGTAGGTGCCGGACACATGATCCTTCTGATGAACAGAGCAATTTCCAAAGGGAAAATACAGAAAGACTTAATCCCCCCTTGGCTGCCCCCTCCACCCATCCCACCCCACCCAAACATCAGTCATCTGAATGAAGGCACGATTCAGTTGCCTCTATAAAATCATGGAGTTGAAGGGTCAGCAGACTCTGAGGTCATCCACTGACCTGGTGTGGGAGATCCATTCACTCAGCTCCCACTGACTTCCCAGGCTTTGAATTTGGGAGAGTATTTAGATAGCAGATCTTCAGGAAATGCTCCTTATTCTGGGAATCTCCTTTGCCTGCAAACATGTGCCTTCAGTCTCAGCAGGGCTAGCAAGCTGTTCGCAATATACGTTTTCAACAGCATACAGGCCAAAAGTCAATGAGACTTTTTTCCTAAGTAATAAGACTAGGTTATCCAACATCAACAGGCAGCTATTTCTGCAAATGTGTGACAACATGCCACAAACCTGTGGAGCAGTCTTCCCAATAAATGCCACCAATGCATTAGGCTTTCTGCCATGATATTCTGGGCTTACGAGCAGCAGTAAGGCAGCCTGGAAGTGACTCAAGAGCTGAAGCAAAAGCTGAGGTTTGCCTGTGAGCAGCATTCTTCTCTAAATTAAAACCCTGATATTTTATACTATGGAAGGCAGTCTTGGAAAATGGGGGATTCATTGAGGTAAGGAACAATTTAGTAGTTTAATTATGAGCCCTTTAATGTCTTTTCATAATCAGTTAATAAATACCTTAACAATAAAATTGAATTTAAGCTTTTAATAGGCTGTGTTGGATTGAACCTAAACAAAAGAATTAGCAGCTCCAGGCATTGTGCAATAACTTCTCACTGCTTGGTGCCAGGAGAAACAAAGCATTTCAAGTACATTTTTTTGTACCTCACTATAATAAACGCTTGTAATATTCCCCAATTTCTGGAGTGTAAGATGCAGATCTTATTTATCACAGTATGTGACACATCTGGCACATGGATCAGGAAACAACTGTTTTACTTCATTTCTGTCATCACCTTCCAACAGATTTCTTTCACATTCCAATTTGGACTAGAGAACTTGGACTTTCTCTCCATAAGTTCTCCATTAACAGTTTCACAGCAACGAGCACTATTGGTTCATTCTCCTTCCACAGCAATTAGTTACACCAAGCTGCATATTTTGACTTTTATTACAAGTGAACATGTAAAATTGCTGGTATTTACCCCTATCTGCTCCCAGCGCCTCCGTCGCAGGCAGAGCACAGAGATGCTTCCTGACTGTCATTACCTCCCTTCAGTACCACTTCCCAGCAGAGTCGCTGCCCGGACAAGCACTGCCGGGTTTCTGCTGCCTCCTGTCACTGTTATGAACATGTGTTTTATTTACAGTGGGGCTTTTGTTAGGGCACAGAGTGTGTTCTGCAGCTGAAGAGAGCGCTGTGTCTTCTGCGGGAGCAGGGGCGGGCGTATCGGGCCGGCCGAGATGGGAGCTCTGCAAGCTGCGCGAACGACTCTGCTCTAATAAAGCTTGAAAAGCTTGAATTACACTGGAACCCACAAAAATTTTCAAATTAAAAAGCCATATTTAGAGGCCCCCTGTGGACCATGATTTTATTTAGTTTAATCCCCTCTTGAGGCCAATTAGGTAGACACCCTTCTGCACATGCACACACCAGCACACACAAAAAAAATAAAGTATATAAGCCTGGTTTAAAATGGGGGGTAGTTTATCACTCATCCATTCAAAGACTGAAATTCTTTTCCCTTCTGTTGTCCCTGAAAATCACATGGCTGTCAGAAATCAATAAAAGTACATGCAAACAGTGCTCATTTTATTTTTCTAGGCTGGGCTTTGACTTTCCCTTGCTTCTTTCTGCAACATCTAGTAAATTTTCACTGTTGCATACTGTTTCACCAAATGTAGAGTAAGTGCAAAGCCTCCAGTGTTACTGGCAGGGAAGGGCCGGATGCCTTGTTTCTTAGCCTGGGAAGTAAAGAGGTGCTGTGGAAATAAATTCCTCCAGCAATTGATTGAAATTCATCATCTCTGCCTAAAGCACATGCAAGGGCTGGGGTAAAGATGTGCTCCACTTTGCCTAACTGAATTTGGTTAAGTGTAACAGGCTTGTTCCACCAATGGGCACAAAGAAAGTCTGAGTTGATATGTTAATTCAACCCTCCCCATATTTTTGGGGTGGTTGGTTGGTTGGGGTTTTTTTTGCATAAACTGTTGGCAAGGAGCCAGCTCCCTCACTGCTGCTCTTTGTATCAGAAGTGCAAACTTTGTCTCCTTTGTACCAAGTGGCAGACACCACATGTCCCATATGAAAAAGGAGTTAATGAAACACACGCTGAAAATATAAAAGAAGGTCAGAGGTGATGTTTTGGTAATGAGGACTTCTCCAAGTGGGGAAAACAAAAGATCAAAGTTATTGTAACTGTTACAGCTGTCTGCAGCAACGGGCAAATAACAAATAAATATGCCCACTACCAACTCATGCTTTCGCTACCAAAGTGGGTTAAGAGTCCAAAACAATATGTTCTTAAAACAATGTCAGATACTTAGCAACAAAAACCTTTCCTGAAGGTAACACACTGGTGCTAAAGTGTTTACGGGAGAGGGTCTCTCCCAGCTGGGTAAAACATCCACCACAGTGTGCCTTGCTCTGAACAGCCTCTTGGCCTGGGTAGGGGCTCAGTGCACAGGCAGCATGGGGGTTCTGCCCCCACATTTTGGGGGCAAACATGAGGTATGGCTGGGAGCCACAGTACAGGGCAAACGACCCCTGGTATGGAAAAGTAAAAGCTGATTTGAGAAATTCAGCAACTCAAGTGAATTTTCAGGAAAAGCATCTTTCTGATTATCCAAGGAACTGCGTGAGGTCTGTGCTCAGATACACTGACTTAAATCTTTGAGAGCAACATAATGAAAACAAGAGCTAAGGAAATGTGCCTGAAGTAAATGTAATTTTACGGCACTTTAAAACAGATTAGGGCAAAAAGACTATTTTGTTTTACAGGGGCTCTTATCCTGTGCTCATTGCTATGGCGTTGGAGCAGCTCTTACCATCTCCCACATGTTTATTCTCTCATCTGCCACACAGGGGCAATGCATCTGCAACAACTGTCATGTGGGGAGGCTCCTGGTTTGCTTTTTCAGAGAGCCTGCACTGAGACATTGTGGGGGGGCACTTCTGCCAACATGCTTTGCTTGGGAATTATATTTGAGGAAGCCACGTGTAAAAAAGGAAAGCTTATTCAAAAGCAAACTGAGCAAATTCAACCAATTTTTCCGGACTAAGGAAAAAGCTGCATCTTTGTTCAAGTTACAGGTCAGGTTAAAAAAAAAAAAAAAAAAAAAAAAAAAAAAAAAAAAAAAAAAAAAATAATAAAAAAGTCACTTAAGAAAAAAGGAGTAATCTTCTAAAAAAACTAAGGTTGTAATAGATTTGCAGATGCTTAAAAACATATAACATGTATACACAGACAATGCACAGCCCCATCTCTGGGTCTGGTCCATCTTGGAAAAAATGTCCTTTAGCCTCAAACTGACATCTGAGCTGAGTGAGAGAAGCAATCTGGCTGCACAAAATGACATTTTGGGAGCTCAGCCACTGCAGTATGCCCCAATTTTACCCTGGTCTGACTGGAATCCAGCTTTGTGGAGTGCAAGAAGGAGAAGAAGGTGGAAAAGACCCAATCTACCCCCCCAGGTGGGAGAGAAGACCATGGACCAGATTGCCAAAGTCGTCTCCATGTGCCCCACAGGGCCAGCATCTGCCTCCCATCAGACACCTTCTCGTGCTCAGAGCTGGGCCTGGGACAGTCCCCAAGTTCAATTCCTGGGCTGATGAAGGCAACCACTGCAGTATTGATATGAATCAACAAATGCTACTCCACCTCACCTTCATCAGATGAATGGGTTTCTTTAGAAACCTAATAGAAATTACACATGGTCTCCCTCTGTATATTTCTGTGCATATGGGTATATAAAGTGCATGTAATATAGGGAGCATTATAACCATCCTTCCTAATTTCATGGCAACAATGCAATTTAAATTTATTCTAAAACCACAGCAGATCTCCCACTGCCCCTTAGGGCTGTGGGAACTCAAAGGCTGAAATTTACAGCCAAAGGCTGCGTGGGTGTGAAGGTCTGTCAGGGTGCCTGGAGCACTGCATGGATACACAGCTTCCAAGCCCCTGGTGCTGGTCACAGGTCTGGGACACACAACTTATTTGCCAGAGTTTTTTACAAATGCACTTGTGAAGGGTACCTAAGAACAACTGCAAAAGCAGAGTCTGTAGGACAGTTAATTGAAAAAGATGTTCCCAACTCTTTGGATTACCAGGATCTGTAAATTAGGATGGCAGCTTTTTTTTATATATTTATTTATTTATTTTTTTGTCCCATGGAGAGAGCAAGTCCTAAGTCCTTACCCATCCCCCTCCCATGGAGAAATGAGCAGGAAACTGCACGCTGACATTCACTGAGTTTCCTCTACCCAACATGTGTTATTCCCCTGTAGGGGAGAATGGGGCCTTTTATACCTCCATAGCTCTGGGCTCTTTGAGTAATGAAGGGAACACATTTATTGGTACAAGGTTTGGTGTTTATTGATGCTACCCATTTTTCACCGGGTTTAGCACTCTGTGGGGAAGGCACATGGACTTTCCAAAACACATTTTATAATCAAGCCATTTCAAGGTTTATGCAGTATAATATGTTTAACTGTTAAATTGTAAATAAAAGTCACCGCCCAGTGCTGAGCCTCCTTCAAGACATTAGAGTCAGCTACATCTTTAATTGTCTGATTTATAAGCAACTCACCAGCACTGCTGCACATCACATTCACATGTTTACCTGGCAGATGTAGCATATGAGATCATCCTGCTAGAACTAACCTATCCCATGCTCAACTCAGAGAAACAGGGGGAAAAAACCTACAAAACCAGAACATGTTTCTGCCTCATCCTCTTGTCAAGTAGCTCTTCATTTTTTAATAAACTTGCCTAATGCTTTGGCTTTGCTGCTGGATGTTTTTCATGGATGCTTCCTGCTCAGGCTGGAGGGCAGTGCATCCCAGGGAGGTCTCCTCATGGTGCCCAGCAGCTGCACTCCCTCTTCTGGCAGCACCGATCCCGAGGAAACCCCCAAGTGCAGGGAATTTGTTCCCAAACAAGGGCCAGGAATAAAAACTCAGCTCCAGCTATACTGAGGGAAGGTGTTTTAGGAGGCAAAACCGCAGGCATATGCACAGAAAACTAGGCAGCCCCAACTGGCACCAGGTATTGCCCAGAGAGTATTCCTGATATAAATCCACGGGGAATTGCTTTGCCGAGTGTAAGAAGCCTTGTGCTGGGTGTGAGGGGAGGAGGCAGCTGCTGCTGCCCACTGCTGCCCGCAGGCAGCCCCCACAGACCCCCCAGAACCTGGGGGGGTTTCTGGAGGCCATGCAGAGGGGTCTGTGCCATGAGGCGTGAGGAGCATTCACCGTTTCCAAAATCCTGCATCTGGGATTGTTTCAACAAAGCCTGGCCCTGGCAACGTTTAGCAGAAGGAAGGCTTTCAGGAAGGATTGTTCTGCCCTCCTTTGCCTTCTGCCTGCCAGCAGTGCAGCCCGTCACAGCGCCTGTTCCCACAGCAGTTGTGACCCGATGCTCCAAGCATTTACTTCTCAGTTTGTTACTCTCCACTAAAAAGTGCAGAGTCACAGAGTACAGAGTGGTCAGGGTTGGAAGAGACCTCTGAAGATCATCTAGTCCAGCTCCTCTACTAGAGCAGGATCACCCACAGCACATCACACAGGAACATGTCCAGGCAGGTTTTGAAAGTCTCCAGAGAAGGAGACTCCACGACCTCTCTGGGCAGCCTGTTCCAGGGCTCTGTCTCACAGGAAAGAAGTTCTTCCTTATGTTCAACTTGAACCTTATATGCTTGAACCTCCTATGAGCTTGTGCTCATTATCCCTTGTTCACGCTGGACACTGTGGAAAAGAGACTAGACCCGAAATGAAGGCATAAACAAATAAAACCACACCATCTCAGATTAGCCTAAGAAACAGGTACCTCACGAGTTTTAGTTAGTAAACCAAAATCCCCAAAAATGATGGAGTAGTTCTTATCTGTTATGACAGCACACCCAGATCAAACACTTCTTATGGCAAGAGAGAAACCCACTGGGGGGAGCTCTACTTTGCAGAGATTCATTTGCTCTCTGGTATTGATGTGTTACTTAATTTATTGATCCACAGAGGAAGGAGAATTCAAAGGCAGTGCAAGTTGCATTCTGCATAGTTTCTTTGGGAGAAAAAAAAAGTTTTATTTCCTCTTTTTTCTTTTAACTGTTTCTGCAAACAGGCACCTGTGTTATGGTCTCAGGGTATTGTTATGGTACAAAAACTTCCAGATCAATTTAAACCTGATGGTTTGTTAACAGGGTTGCAAAATAGGCATTATTTTCCAGTACATGTCTGTTGCTTGCTTTGTTGGTACAAACTCTGCAGCTGTCAATTTAAATAAATGAATAAAATAACTTCCAGGCAAACATGGTCTTTAATCCTTATTCTTACTTTTAAAGTCGAAACCAAATAAATTTAATGGAAAGGTGTTAAGGGAGCAGCCCAATTAAGATACACAAAGAATGGGTTAATATCTTCCCATTTGTTTTTTTGTCATTTCAGTGCTGTTTAGAGATTTCAAACCCCTGCATGTGAAGGTTACAGGGGAGCATGTAAAGAAAAGGCATACCAAGAGAGGGTAAAGGAGAGAGACCTCCACTGAAGCTGTGTTCTACAGACCATGGTTAGGAAGCAGGGGAGGGCATCAGGGCCTAAGTTAGCTTTTACTGCAGCAGGACCCTTTCCCTGACATCTAACCTTTGTATCCCTTTCAATCCAGTTGCATTTCTTCCTGTGTTTGCAGAACAAGGCATATAACCCTAGAACAGCCTGCTCTTCCCCTGAATCCTAGATAATTAGAAAAAAAAAGAAGAAGAATGTTGTTTTTCCACTTAACAGTGGATAAGTAAGAAATCACCCTCTCCCAGTAGAATCAATGGGAGGCTTATGTCTAACCTCAGGAGAGCAAGATCTTGCCAATACTGGACTTGGGCTCATCAGAACTGAGCAGGAGATGGTTTTCTCACCTCATAAGACTTTTTTCAAGGCAGTGGAAAACAAAAGTATCTCATTCTTCATTAGAATGCCACCCAGTCCCTGAAATCTTGTCCATGACAAGAACTGAGCTCAAGGAGAAGACCAACACAATAGCCACTCATTGGGCTGGGACAAAAGAAACTGAAGTTCAAATCCTTCCATTTCCAGCTGCTTTTATATCCAAGACAATGCATTAAACAATGAGTCAGTAAGCCAATTTTGCCTTTTCTATATTAATGAACCTTCATTAATTTACAGAAGTAGCTTTACACGGGGCAGCTTTCCCGTGGTTGCAGTTAAAGCATTTATCTAAGTGCCAGAAGAGTTTGGAGGGCTCAGGAGGTAGGTTTCTCTGACAGTCTATAAGAAATATTTAGCCATCAAATTGTTATTTGCTCGGTCCTGTAATCTCTCTTTCATTTCCAGACCAGATTCTACCCTGGAGCAGAAAAATCATTCTCATCAGAATTGGTACATTCCCATGAAACATTGGTTTAGTATTTGCCTACGGAAAAATTGTGTCATTTAAAAATCCCAGCTTGTTCCAGTCTCACAAATGACAGTTCAATATGCTTACTTAAGTTGGGGTCTGTATTGCTGATAGCAGCTGGTTTGGTGAAATCTCACAAAATAACCAAAACCTCTGAAAGAAGAATTGCACGCCCTGGGACACGTTGCACCTGATTACTAGTTATACCAAGGTTGTTGACATTTACATTCCTCTTAATGCCCATTGCAGCTGTTGGCACACTAGGACCAGGAATTCAGGTTTTGTTTTGGAAGGACACTGTGCTCCCACCTCTTGATGTGTTGCACAGGGTTCCATTCTGCTGAAGCTTGTGACTCCCTTAATTCCTCCCCCCCCCCGTAACTTCAGCAACTGTTCCTGTAGGGAATACGTGCTATCAGACAGTGGGATGTCATCAACTCTCCCCTGCAAGGCACTTCTTTTCTCAGTTCAAAGTCTTCCAGCTGGGGCTCCATTTGATCGAGATTTACTGCTTTCACATTGTATAGATATCCTGTGGATATCCTTGACGTAGCAGCTGCTGAGAAATTAACATGTAGGCTGAATAAATTATGCCAAACTTCTGCAGTTCTGACAGGACTAGAACTTCTTTTCACAGTACTGCTTGAAAGCTTGAGCCCTTTGGTAACAGAAATAATGGCTAACCAATAAATGTACAAATATTTCTTAAAAGTTGCTACCCACTGAAAGAGCTCCATTATTTTTGTTTATTTCCTACCAGATATTTTTTCTCTCAGATTCATTACATCAAATTTTATGATTGTCCTCAGAAAGTATACAAACAAAAATATAAAATCCCCCAAATACACAAGTAAAAGGGTCTGTTTCTTGAATATACCCTGTATAGATTGTTGTCTAGACTCTTCAGCTTAAAATTATTTGTCATGACCATGACCCTAATTTTTCTACTGGTTTTCACAAGTCTTAATTTTTAATTAACTTTTTTTTCCTTTTTAAATTTTCAACCACAAATTTGGTTCCGGTTTAGTCCCTTAACTGAGTTATTTCTCTAGTGACAATTGAGGGGAGATTGGGCAATGAGTGCCTTCCTTTATTGGCTCTCAGAATCAGTACCTTCAAAGCTCTCCTTGTGTCCCTACTTACCCCAGATTAACTGGGGTTGCTCACTTACTCTCCTGATATTGTTCTTTGTCTACTTCATCCCATTTTTAGGACACTGAAAAAATAATTACGAAACAAATGAAGACAAGACCAGAATGACAATTCTTGGTCCTACTCTCAAGGCAGCCATGATGTGCATTTGACCATGAGCTGGCAATGCACTCTTGCAGTGAGGACTGCCAACAGCCTCCTGGGCTACGTGAGTGGGGGCTTTACCAGCAGGTTCAGGAAGGTGGTCCTTCCTCTCTACTCAGCTCTGGTGAGACACATCTGGACTGCTGGCTCCAGTTCTGGTGTCCCCAGATTCTTCTCAATTGTATTAAGTGACAAAAGCAAATGAGGAGAAACTGAAACACAGGAGGTCCTCTCTGAGCATCAGGAAATACTCTTGTACTGTGAGGATGACTGAGAACTGGAGCAGGATGCCCAGCAAGGTTGTAGAGTTTCCATCCTTGGAGATATTCAAAACCCCACTGGACAGAGCCCTCAGCAACCTGCTCCAGTTGCCACTGCTTGATCAGGGTGGGTTGGATGAGGTGACTTCTAGAGGTCCCTTCCAGTCTCATGTTTCATGGTTCTGTGATACATGACACTGGATTCTCAGATAAGTGACACTGCAGAGAGAAAATCTCTCACATCATACAAACTAACCTCACAATCATTGTCTCTTTGTTGCCATCAGTATATTAAACCTCTGAACACAAGCAAAATGTCTAATAAACTTTTTTTTTTAAATTGCCCACACTCCTCTTGGTCTCCAGTGATCATTATTAATTGAAGGTTAAACTTATGTTTGCATTAAAGTCTGTTAGGAAATGGTATGGTCTCCACCCATCTTCAGTGGGATTTCAGGTCTATGTATCAGCATGATTCTGCTCCCATTTCAGTAAGAGGCAGTTTTTCATTGACTTGAGAAAGGACAGGGTTAGGCCAATACTGAGAGTTTTAGGGAAGAAAATAATTGGTGATTACAATTGGCTCCAGACAAGAATAGTATCACTTTCTTATATTCAGAGCAGTAAAGCAAATATAAAATGAACAACAAAAAACTGACAAAAAAGGGAGTTCGTTCTAAGTTCAGTCCATTAAGAATTACAGTTTGATACTGTTGATTTCCCCTGAGTTCTATAAAGACAAAAAGATGAACATTTCTCTCCTTTTCCAAAAGACATTCATGAAGAAAGGTAATAACAAGATCTGACTTTATCTAATCAATTAATAGCCTCAGCAATACAACTTTGTCTCTGAAGTCATCAAGCTGCTGAGAATCTTAGTGTTACATGTACAACTTTATGACAGTGCACTGATAAAAGCCATTTTTAAACTAACATCTTATCAAGGGCACAGAATTATTTTCACATACACTCTCAGCACACTGAGGAGTGGTTTCTGTCTGAGATCAAAACTCCTACATGGAAATACTTAAAAGCTAGTGGCTGTGAGCAAGAGGAGGGTCAGAGCTCCCACTGTACTCCAGAGGGATCCAAGTACAGTTGGAGAAGTCTTGGCAGTGATTCATCTCACTTTTATTTTGTCACTGAGAGTTCAGCCCAACAGACTAATGTAGATGTCTAGTGTCGCTTGACACACACCATGGTGTCTGAGAAACGTTCATGGAACTGGCAGATCTGACATGGGATCTGTGTCTGTCCTGAGCAGAAGCTGACAGAAAACCTGCAGGCAATTCCAAAACCACTAGATGTCTAAGTTTAGGCAACAGAGCCCCTTTACTGGCTCACATGAGGACACCTAATTGTAAATTACTAAGTTAAGGTGTTTATTCTTGACCTTAACCCCACCAAACTCAGCAGGAGATACCAAAGACATCAAAAAGTAAATAAATAACCCTAGCAATGCCCCATTTCTGGATGCATAACAATTTGGCCCTTCATCAGGCTATAGGTAAACAAGCCAAACAACCTCAACCCTGTAGTGTTTACAATCAACTTGCTGAATATCTTGTCCCCGTTGCAAAAAAAACCAAAACATCAAAGCCAGCTCTTTACAACATGCACTAGATGCTAATGGTTTGGGGAAGCTGAAAGTGTTATCTTGGCTTCTAGAGCAATTTTTAAACAGAAAAGGGCTCAAATTGATATAACAGAAAAATAATCAATTTTCAGCAAAATCTTTGAAACTCTGCACTTTTATCAGAAATCTGAATCCACCTCACCCCTATTACTATAAGTTCTTCATACCTGTGTGAAAAGAGCAGAATGTCTGACTTCAGTTTCCAGAAGACAAATGTAAAGATTATCCAGGGGCACTTTTGGTGATAGATGCCAAATATGATTTGGAAATGACTGTTGCTTCTCCCCATCACTGTTTTCTTCAAGCCAAACTAGAATTAGGTTACTGAGATACACTTCTGCCATTCCTGTATCTGGTTCCCACAAACATGAAGGACTAGTACAGCTCATCATAGCATAACATTTAAGAATGTGCTTGGTTTCAAGATAAAAGCTATGGGTATCTGTAGGATTTGAAAGATATTGCTGTAAACAGTGTAGATTTATGGAACCCACAGAAGCCAACTTTGGCTTATGAAGCCCAGGAGTGGCAAGCAGTTGGAGCTGGGGTATATTATTGAGAGGTATCACACAGGCTACACCTGACATGCTTGACTCCAGGTATCTGGCTTTGGTTCCACTCAAAGACTGACCCAATATGGATATTTTTTATTTGTTTTCATGTTCTTCTGCGCATTCAAGAACCAGAACACAACACTGAAATGTGAATGAAACTGTAAAGGCTACCTCAAGGAGTCAAGTAAGGCTTACTGGACCAAAGTTGCCAACATGTCTGAGAAAGAGAGATCCTCATTTGGAGGAAATACAGATCTGACATAAATCCTCCATGTGAAATATACCATGAATCAGTGTTCATGGACAATTAATAAAAGGTGCAAGATTTCTTTCCTGGAAATGGAAAATAATAATAAAATAAATATCCATATGCATGAGAATTTTTTTTGCAGATCTAATAAGCATATATTGCATGGCAGAAAGACAAAGACTATCTGCAAAGTAAACCTATTAATCTGTATTTTAATTTAACAGCTAGCCTAAATAATCAGGTAAAACATTAGTAGTGGTATGGATTGTGTGGGTAAAATGCGTTCAAAGGTGACATCTTGAAAATGCACTTAAAAGATTTAAAATTTAACATATATTCTAAAGAACAGTCTTTTGAGCTTTAACAGCCCAATTCTACTGCTTATGGAGGAAAAAGAAATATTCCCATTCACTTGTGTGTGTGCTGGACCAGATCGATACCAAGAAAATAACAACCCATCTGTTTCTGATTCCACTGGTCTTTTGGTGGTGAAGAACAGTCACTTCTTTGACTAAGGAAGTCCTTTGACTCTTGTAAGAGAGTTATCCATGATTTACACCATTCTGGGAGTAGAATCTGGCCCGCCCTTGGGTGCCTGCCTTCTTAACCCCTTAACACGTGACAGTAAGTAAATCCTGCAGAAAAGTTGCTGAACTTGCACATGCAGTAACTTCTAAAGTAAACTCCACAGCTGCCAAAAAGCCTATGAGGAGTCAGAAATAACTTACAATATGGCAGGTGTTACAGTGCAATAAGGGCATGTCTTAGGTACATTATAAAACGCAGACTGAAGTGGTTCCAGGATCTGAGAGTTATTACAATACAGACTGTGAGGTTGCTATATAGATGAAATTCCTCCTACCATGTCTTCAAACCAGTTTTGTTTTTTTTCCTTTATTTGCCCCAGTCACCACATTTAGATGCCACCATCTTGGATTCCCTTAATCTGAAAAGGGAAGTCTCACTTCTCAGCATGAAACATGAAAAGTGTTTGGTCTTAGAAGGAGCTGCTGATCCCTTGTCCTACACCCAGGTAACATAAGCCACATGGAAATATGAACTGTTCACAACCTTCAAGGCGTCCAAAGTGGGCCAAGCTCAGGACCTAAGCCAGGACCATTAGTACCTCAAGCAGCAAATGGCAGTGGTTAGCGTGGAAGTCAAAAGTCAAGGGGGTGAGGACAGTTGCCAAAGCACCTAAGAATATGTGTGTGTTAAAGCACCACTCTTGGAAAAGAGTGTTTGCAGTAGTTCTGTGCAAGCCAGTACATACATCCCTGTGGCAATGTTGATCCAGGATGAGATGCTGACTTTTGTCCTGAGAGCAGGATGCTGCTTCCCTACTAACAAGACCTGTCTCCAGTGGGATGCTGCCTCCTGACTAAGCAACCTTGTCTTCCAGCGCAGTGCAGCATTGCTCCTTCACAGCCACACAGCCCCCAACAGGTCAGCATGCCCTCAATGCCTGTGGAAAGCACACCTTTAGGTAGGGCACACGCTCTGGAACCCCAGAAATCCAGGCTTGAGGGAACCCTTGAGTCAAATCAGAGGGACTTCACAGCTCAAAGAATCTGACTTTTTGGCCCTTTTGAAAAACCTCACACTAGATCTTACAAAACTCGCAGTATTCACAAGAGTATAAACTAGGACTTCAAAATGAACCAGTCCAAGAAGTAAAACCCAGCCTTTCAACAAGCCAAGGCTTCATCCCACAGTGGCAAAAACCAGAAACCAGGATCACGTTGCCTCATCACTAATGTGAGATAAGAAGAGCTACAGGCAGGATTTTGCTTCTCAGGAGGAAATCCAAGATGGTGGCTGCGAAGTGACAAATTCCTGCTCGTGCTGTTTTATTTCTGCTGAACATAATGAGGCTGTTTAACTAGCCTGACCTTCACATAAAGTTAACTCCCGCACACACACGGCCTCATTTGCTGGATCAGCAGCACAGATATTGTGAGAAACACTCCTTATTTCAGGTCCCCTAGAAGAATACTAAGAATCTGGAGTGATAAAGCAAAATTTGTATTCTCAAACATGAAATTAATTCACATTTTATATAAGAAAGCTGTTTTTTTTTAAGTTGCTGTTGGGAAAACTGTATACCTTTTACAGACCTGTTATTTTGTTGGGTTGGGTTTTTTTAATTCTCAAGAAGCAGAACTGCCTCCCCTCTCACCCCACCCCTCAAATGAAGGCAAAGTCGTAAAAATACATCACAAGGCTTGTTTGGGGAGGAGGGCTGTTTGTGTTTTGATGCTATTAAGGTGGTCATTCCTTTTATGATGCTAACCCTTCCTCCTTGCTGGAGATTATTCTTTAGTGGTACACGTCTTTCATCACAGAACTGATTTATTTCATCTCTTCTCACATTTTTTTCACACTACAATGAGCACATCGCTTGACACAGAGCAGTGACACTACTAGCACTGGCAGACAGTTCCCTTCTGATCCAGAATTTCAGCTTCACTTAACTTGTGATCAGTAGCTGTGGACTTGCTAACACAGAGATGGACTCTCTTTTTGTTCCTTCTGCCCTGCCCGACTTTTCTTTAATCCTCACTGTGCCAAAAAAATGACTTTGAAAAGTATTTGGAAGCTTTTTGACTTCAACATTTTTCAAGGTGTCAGGCTGGGACTTTCTCCAAAAACAGCAATAGTTAACTTAGCTAGCTATCATGTTTTAAATGTTTGTTATATTTTTAAAGAGGTTTTTTCCTTCCTTCTGAAATGTGCCAGAAATACAGGGTTTCTGTTCCATACAGTGGTTCCCCTCACTTTTATTTTCTTGTTTGTAGTGAGAAAGTCCATGAACAGTGGGTTAGGAAGATGGGAGGGAGGCAGAGCATATAGTAAGCACAAATGAAGGAGAATGTCCTTGTTCTTTCCTCAGAAAACTATGTCCCCTTTGTTTCTGGCTTTCTGTAGGGAATAGAAAAGAGCTACTTAAGTTAGCAAAGTCCCATTCCAGCTGGGCAACTTGATATAGCTCAAAGCATGACAACTGAGTATGTTATGAAGAGAAAAACTGCTCAGCTTAGTGGGACTAAATCTTTTACTTAGACACAAAAAGGCAAGGGGTTGCCATGTGCCTGCAAGCAGCTGCACGCAGATGGTGATGCACTGAACTTGCCCACAAGAGTTTGAACTGTAAAGTGTACAGTAAATCCATTTCCTTCTCATTTTCACTCATCCTGGCAAATTTTTGCCCTTCGTGAGCTTCACAAGTCAAATCAGGCAAGCAGGACGTCGCTTATTGTTCAGCTCCAACTGAGGAAGCATGGAAAAAGGATTTGTCATCACACTAAGTTCTGGGAAGGGCTTTGGGTCCCTAAGATTTTGTTGTAGGTCAGTGGAGAGAGATGGCAACTCCCAGCTCAAATTGCAGGTATGTGAAAGCACTCTCAGAAAAGGCTTTTTTATTTCTCCATGACTTTGGAAAGAAGCTGGGTAACGAAGACAGATATAGAGAGACAACAGCTGCAGAAAAAACAAAACAAAGCAAAACCTATTGTCTTCTTTTTATCAGTCATTGCCGTAAGGAGGAAAACACACACACATGCTGCTCCCACTGCTACATTTTACAGAGCAGGAATCATGTCCCAGAAAACACAAGATACTTCTGTGAGACCTGGAATCAGGCCAGGGCCCTGGGACTTGAATGTGCTAGAGGAGCATAGAGGTATTTACATGCTGTACACAGCAAATCTGTAAATGCTTGCACAGCATCAGGAACCTAACTCAGCTTTGCATTCATGCTCCCATGGTGTTTTTAGAATAAATGTATGCCCTTGCATGCCAGCAACACACACTCCAGGGTAACTGTGTCTCAGTTTACTTTGGTGGAACTTGCACTGAGCATGTGTTTAAGGAACTATTGTAGGAGGAAGGGAGCTGTATATTCCAGGCTAATGCTGGGATTATGTGTCATCTGCCTCGGCAGCTCTGGGGCATTAACTGACATCACGTATCAGGTTAGGTTAATAATCTACCACTTGGTTCTGCTTGAGCAGATCTGTGTGCTCAGGCTAGAGATCAGTGACAAACACAGGGTCTTGGAGGGAAAGGATTAGTTGCTCTGTGATCAGCAGGATGGCACTTGCACCACAAGATGTACAGACTTAATGCCTGGATCTGCTGCGAATCAGAAGCTACATCTGGAAAGCAGCAATACAAATCTGACTCTCCAGGGATGCCCACAGCCATGAAAGCAGGCTTGGACAACAAAAGGACAAATACTGGCAACTTGGATGGGATATTACCAGAATGGGAGAAAAACTTAAAGAATTTAAAAATACCTGCTTGTTTTAACAAGATGCCCCAGGAGACTGGGAAGACTTTCCCTCACTCCAAACAAGTTGGGAATTACCTAGTAGGCAAAATGATCAACAAGGGCTCCTTTGCCAAGGTGATGGAGGGGCTGCACATCCCCACGGGGGAGAAGGTAAGGTCCTAATAAGAGGGTACCACGCTCTAGGAATTGCAAGTAACCTCACATTGACTTATGTCAGAAAATTTCAGACCATTTAATCTGCAAACCACAATCTACTCAGTGAATTATCCTCTGAACCTTATCCTCATAAATTAACCTCATAAATTGAGTTTATTGCTCATGTATAATCAGTCACATGTGTGAATATGTATTGAGTGCAACTGTTTTCACAATTATAAGACAATATAGTCAACAAAGATATC
>NW_009953722.1:3869078-3886150 GCF_000747805.2 Chaetura pelagica | reverse complement strand
GACGATGGTCTGAGGACAATTTCAAATCTGCTTTCCCTGATAAATCTCATTGAGTAATTAGTGTCGCATATCTGACCTTTAAAGCTATGAACAACACTTACTGAAAAGCCAGCCACTCCAACAGCAATCATTTATACGGCAGGATACAGATAACATCTGTTATCTCCAGCTCAGTTGGGCTAAAATAATGTACCAATAGATATAACTGTGGAAAGGTGGGCTATTATCAAGTGGTTTTTTGTTTTTTAGTTTTCTTGTGGCTTCTGTAGTTTCACTGGCTGACTAGCTTCCCAAACTGGGGGGAGTCTAATCCCAGCCCACGACAGCCAGTGTCTTGAGGGGCTTTTAGGCTGAGTCACAAGGGAGCATGTTAGAAAAAAGATGACGTACATTAGAGATGCAGTTACCAGTTGAGCACGTAGGGATTTTTTGCATTTGAGAACATTTCATATATATGTACTTGTTAATGCAATCAGAGGGATAGATATAACAGTTCAGCCTTCCTGTCTTGGTTTTCAAGAGTAATAAAAAGTGTATTCATCCATCAGGAATGTCTCCCTCTGTTATATTGATTATCAGCACCTTGTCAAAACTGGTTTCTCCCACATGTCAGCTTAGTCCCCACCCCTTTGAAAATTAATCTTGGTTGCAAAACATGTTGCCAATTTTGATATATCCTGCAATTTAGGTAGCCATAAAAGTAATTGACAAGAGAAAAGCCAAGCAGGACTCTTACGTTTTAAAAAACCTGAAGCGTGAACCACGGATACACCAGATGATTAAGCACCCCAACGTTGTTCAGCTATATGAGACCTTGGAGACTGACAACTCCTATTACCTGGTGATGGAGCTGTGCCTCGGTGGGGACCTCCTGGACAGAATTTGTGACAAAAAGAGGCTGGCAGAAAGGGAAGTAAGAAGATACACCAGGCAAATTCTGTCTGCAGTAGAGCACCTGCATTGCCAGGGAATTGTTCACAGGTAAGATGTTACCTCTTCCAAACAACAGTATGAAAAGAAAGCATGCGAGAGGGTGGAGTGCTCTTTTTCACCAAGAACATTTCCTTAATTTCCCACCATTTGCAGGGATTGCAAAGACTATGTCCTCTCAGCCCTTCTTAATAAAGTCTTTTCTTTTCAGTGGTTGTAGAAGATAAGCTGTTATGCACTCCTTAGGGAGTAAAATAACAAAATCCAGGGAGAAGAGTTGATGAGCACGAGTCAGTGCTTTGCCGCGATTATCTCAGAATTAGCTGGTGACAAACACGCAACTAATTGAAGTGTTTCAGTGTGGCTATGCTTATAAATATTTATTTCATTTGGTTAGCCACAACATATTGAAATAACCACACCACTCAGAACAGAGGACTGATGAATCCCAGTTCACTGGCTGTGCAGAGGACATGGTCTTACAGGTCCAGCTCTGTGGCATATCCATGACTTTCCACACTGACTTTTGCATGACAGGGACAGATCACAGCTTCAGTCATTGCTAGAGGAACCTGAGCAGCCCATGCAAGGAGACCTGATTTTCTTTTCCCCACCAAGAATCTTGACACATATGCCAAGACTAGTAGAATGGAGACTTCCATTTTAAGTAGGAGAATAGGCAAGAAGCAAGATTTTCCCACCATTTTTCTATTCTATTAGTAATTCATGGTCAATCAGAGCCTTACATTTAAATGGTAAATGCACACATCAAGAGAGCCCCCAGGACCTAACAAGTAATCCAGTTGACTGTATCGTTACAGCAACCATGAAACAAATAAACTGTGAATGTGATGGCTCAGCATTTACAAGTGCTTTGTGACTTGATATGCTTGCAATCCAGCACTTATTTATATTGCATTTGTTAATTAATAAGGAATGGACGAGAAGTATCAGTATCTGACCTGGAGAATTTAAACAAACAAAAAAACCCCACCAGAAAATAAACACAAAGGGCTTCACCCATTTATTCCAGTCTGACATTCCTGCCTTGCGGGTTCCCTAACTAATCTGATTTACAGGATTGCTTCAGTGCTCATGTTCATAATGCTTACATTATTCCTATGACAACATTCCCCTTTAATTTCTCCAGCCCTATTCCCTTCTTTTTGTTTGGAAACAACTCATCCCAGTGAGCAGGGGAGTAGCCTGACTTCTGCCCCTACTTTTTTCTTCTTCAGCTGGTAACTTTTTGCTATGAAATCTTTGCAAGAGAGAATACTTTTGCTGCACACCCTGAGAGTAGCCAGGTACAAAGTTGTGTGAGCTTCTCCATAGAATTGCTTTACTATCAAATCTCCTTAACCGAAGGACTTAACTCAAGCACTTTGTCATTGAGTTTATCAAGTTGTATGGTCCAGCAGGAGCCCAGATGCCTTGCCAGGTTGTGAACATAGGTTTGGTCAGCAGCACCTCAACTCATGACCTGCTGCTAGCTTTGAGATTCAGAGCTGTGACCTTGACCTTACACTAGAAGCAGACTGAGAAAGATCTGGAAGGGCTTCCCTCCTCAGCTCCTGCTGCAGTGATTTACAGCAACTTGCTGCCGAGGTTAAACTGAAGAGGATAATTGTGGGTGTATTCTCTTCTGAAAAGAAGGCATCAAAGTTTCCAGAAAGATGAGCACAAAAAATAGGAAAGTTACCTCACAAAGTCAGCCTGATTTTCTCTTCTAAGCACTGAGCAAAGCTCACCTCTTTGCATTGCTTAAACACAAGGAAAGGAGCCCAAGCTGCCTGTTGGGAACTGTTGCTGCTCCATAGGGATAGTGCTGGTAAATTTACACCAGGTATCATGGTTCATAAGGTGGATAACGGTGTGCCAATGCCTGGGTCTATACCTGGGGGACCTTTTTTTTACTAAAATGGAGGTGCCTGGTGATGAGCTTAGGAATTTTCTAACTTAATTTACTTTTGCTCAGAAGTGTCTCATGAGCATTCCTGATTTTTAACCCTGGGATGTACCCCAGAAAAACAGTATTTTCTGGTGCCTTAGTGATGTAGTTGATGAAAAACTGCCCCGTTTTGTGACTATTTTTAGTACAAGTTGATATAGCTCGTAAAAAACACCGTGCTATGTTTTGACAGCTATTTTGTTTCTTAAGCTTTACTCTTCCTATTCACAAAAATCAGGACTGATCCAACAAATCCTTATGGCTTAAATTAAGGTTGAGTCTACATTCCATAGTAAAGGTAGTGCCTTTCTTGTATATGCAAGATAACCATTGATTTTGATGCCATCGTTGCCAAAATCATCCGGAAGACAAAGCATTGACTCACTTGCCTGTTCTCCCAGCACATTTTACTGTGCCAGATATAAGAAGGTTCAAGCACAAGATCAGGTTCAACAGCTTCACGAGCTGACACTCATCAGCTGAGCTCTACTAACTATCCCTGAGCCTGCTCTAGACATGGCCAAGCAGTGACGTAATTCATCTGAGCTTAAAAACCTCAAATAAAGACATACAAGCTAAATCACATTACATTGCAATTGGATTCATCTAGCACACAGTCAGCTACCAGCTCCTGAAGTTAGTCCTTGCTAAGTTACAATAACTTACTTGTATGTACAGTTCCTGATTTTTCCTGGATGCTTTTCCTTCTCTGGTATAAAGCTGGCATATACCTTTTGGAACTGGACCAAAGACTCAGAGAAGCACCACAAGCTGCCCCCTAGGCACTGTCTCTGAAGTCCCGATGCGAATGAGAAAATAATTGTGGTGTTGCTTAAACTGACAACATCTGTGGGAATGTTTTCTTTGTGAAAAAAAGAACAAGACGTATCTTTGATGCAAGATGACTTCTGACACTATGCAACCTTTAATTGTGACCATTATCAGGTTTTTCAGGGAAGAAAGCATACATTTATATAACTGTCTGAGCACTCAGCCTATAGAACAGCAGCTGTGGCAATCCAATTTAACATTATTTAATTGTAGTGTAGTAAAAGTCATCAGAGTGCACTGTGGGGTGCTAAATCCAATAGAAATGTAAGATTTGCAGTGGCCTAATTAGTTTTAAACCACAGTTTTAGTACACAGGGTTATGTCATAGGGTTAGGCTATGAACAAAGTTATCTTAAATCTAACTCCCAGCTTTTGGGCACTGGCCTATTTGCCACTCCAGAAAACATGCTATTCAAATAAAACAACATTAAAGAGTTATCATTAGAACCATCTCCATCTCACTCTCTGCCTGGGGCAGCAGAGGGTTTTGAGTGGAATGCTGTCCCATCCAGAACCATGGAGATAAAAGGAGGCTCCTGCAAAGCCCCCCATCAGGACCACTGCCCGTAACTCCCTGCAGCAGTGCCGTGCCGGTCGTGCAGCGCTGGTCCCTGGTCCTCCCAGCCCTTGCTCCTTGCTCCTGCCGTTGTTCCCATCCCTCTTTCTGCTTTGTCCTCCTGTACTCTGCGAGGTCTTAGGGTTGATGAAAGCCCTTCACAACTTGAGATGGAAACCCACATAGCCAGAGCCACTTCTAAAACTGGCTGTGTCCCCCCTTTCCCACCGCGCAGCTGAGGGAAGCCCCCAGCGGCACGCAGGAGGCCGTGATGGGAGTCGGCAAAGCATCCCGGGCTCCTGAACCACTTCCCAACAGCCAAATTACACTGGCTGAGGATTCCCCCGCCCTGGGAAAGATTTCAGCTACCACTTCGGGCACTCCCCACAGTGGAGCAATATTCCAGCTTTTGGTTTGAATTTGTAAGGATATAAATGTTCCCACAATAATCAAGTAAGCGCCTGAGCCAGCTGACACTATTTTTTCTGCAGCTCCAAATTACATCCTCCTGCAGGGGTGGCTGATACTGGTTGACCCTGTTTACATAAACATCACTGCAGAGATGTCCCCACCTCAAAAGAAGAAGTAATCCCTCTTTCTGCTTTGTCCTCCTGTACTCTGCGAGGTCTTAGGGTTGATGAAAGCCCTTCACAACTTGAGATGGAAACCCACATAGCCAGAGCCACTTCTAAAACTGGCTGTGTCCCCCCTTTCCCACCGCGCAGCTGAGGGAAGCCCCCAGCGGCACGCAGGAGGCCGTGATGGGAGTCGGCAAAGCATCCCGGGCTCCTGAACCACTTCCCAACAGCCAAATTACACTGGCTGAGGATTCCCCCGCCCTGGGAAAGATTTCAGCTACCACTTCGGGCACTCCCCACAGTGGAGCAATATTCCAGCTTTTGGTTTGAATTTGTAAGGATATAAATGTTCCCACAATAATCAAGTAAGCGCCTGAGCCAGCTGACACTATTTTTTCTGCAGCTCCAAATTACATCCTCCTGCAGGGGTGGCTGATACTGGTTGACCCTGTTTACATAAACATCACTGCAGAGATGTCCCCACCTCAAAAGAAAAGTAAATACTGCACACTTTTTTTTTTTTTTTTAAATGCACCAATAGAATGGATGATTCCTAAAGTGAACGGTCTATGTAAAATATAGACTTATAAAACATTCCCTGAAATACAGAAAACTTCCATTTTCCCAGCTGAAAACTTCAAGAAGGAATAAGGATCTTGTTACAATTGTAGGCAGTACTGTGCAGAACTATTGTTTTTATTTCAATTAAACTTTGCTAAAAACTATCTGTAAATGGTTAGCTGGGACTTTAGGCATCTTAAAGTTTGTTTTCTGTCTTCATTTCAGGGACCTAAAAATTGAAAACTTTCTTCTTGATGAGAACAACAACATCAAAATTGTTGGTAAGTGCACATTACCTATGAAGTTTTTTACCAGCTTTTTTTTGTGTATGGCTTTCAGTGACAGTTCAGTTACAATTTAAACAGTACATTTTATGAGTGAGCTTGTGATTATTCAATAAACATATTTGAGCCTTTAGAATAAATAAAAGTATGATGTATAACTTAACAGCTTGTTTATTTGAGCTTTAACTAAAACATATTTTTCAGAGAACAAGGAAAACCATTTTGCCTATTGTTTTCCCTTGTGTATTGCTGGAGAAGCAAGAAACAATTACAGCTTTTATGTGTAGAAAGCTGTTCCTAGCAGAAGTGATTTGTAGACAAAGAAATAAATCTTCTGGGGTGAAATGCAGGTACGGCTGCATTAGTTTCTGTCGAGTCATTGCTCCAACTACACATGTCATCATTTGGTATGTGTAAAAAATAAAATAAAATACTGATTTGGTCACTAACAGAGACCTTGCTGGAGCTGTGAAACAAACATTTATAAAAATGAGGGAATTTGCACCAAGCAGTTAACACAGCTCAGAAAAAACATCAGTTCTATTCTATGGAAACCGCAAAGAAAAGCCCCCGCCAGGGAAGCTCACTTCTAGAGATGCCAAATGTTTAACCCAGCGTTTCCCAAACTTTTAAAAGCTTAACACCTCTGAGAAAAAAGGCACCAACTCTTCACCCCTGTTTTATTGCCAGCCAGTCCTTTACAATCACACCTTCCTCTTCCCTCCCCCTTGCACACATGCACATACACAGCAAAAAAGGCTTAAGTTAGCACATTCTACCCCCCGTTTACAACGGGCTAAAGCACACCCAGCTGAGCCGAATGCTGAAGCTCATTAAGCCTTGGTAATACATCTGTGAGGCTGTGCTCTTGTGCTCCCTTACAGTCAGCTGAGGCAAACTGGAAGAGCTCAACCAAAATCAACCCAAGGAGGCCCATGGCTGGGTAACTTCACTGTTACCCCTCTGCTAATTCCTGGCACATTTATTTGAACCCAAATTGGAATCCCCAGCTGAGATCTCACCAGATGCTAAAGCCAGCTGCTGTTTTCATCTTTCTCCTTTCTTTAGCCAGTTGCTAAACTTACACTATTTTGAGAAGACATTAGAACCTCTTTGTCTTTGTTTTTGTGACTGTCAGATTTTGGACTGAGCAATATTGCAAAGTTCAAGGGTCTCTCTCAGGAGCTGTTACACACCCAGTGTGGAAGCCCAGCTTACGCTGCCCCAGAACTCCTTGCTAACAGGAAATATGGTCCAAAGGTGGATGTTTGGTCCATGTAAGTAGATCCACTTGAATAAAATTATACTTATTTCACATTTCAGATGCCTTAATGACAGCCAAACCTTAGTAACCTTAGAACCATTTACTGAGCTCACTCTGTTAATAAACATCACGTAACAGGTCAAGGCCTGTATAAAAGTTACATATGGTCCTTGGTGTTTAAAATAGACATATTCTGCATTTTAGGCGTAAAACAGGTTTACAGTTTAAATCTGAATTGTTCACACTGTCTTAGCAGAGAAGAGAATTCTGATGGACGAAAGTATTAATTAGCAAGATAAGTTGCCTCAATTGTCACAAAATAAATAAAGGACTCCGGAATCAAAATATTTCACTGTAGTGCAGAAATACTGACCTTATGCGGCAGGGCTGGCAAGGCATCATTGCAACAGGAACTAGAAAGCTATGTACAGTCAAAACCATGTTAGGAAAACCAACCAGATTCAACTGCAATATAGCTAAGGCTCCTGTGAGGCAACAGCAATGCCTGTTTTGCCTGATCATGACTTTTGTGCATAAGATTTTAAAGATTCTTTGGAGGACTGGAAAGTGCATCAGCTAAGGAAAAAGCTGCTCAGATAGCTCAGTTGGATAAAGATGAAACAGTCTGTCATAGCTAATAAACTTTCAAGTTGAACATACCATCAGATTCCATCTACAATTAAATACTAATTGTGCTACTGTTAACTATCTACAAGTTGTGAACAAGGTTTTAAAGGAAATTTCAGGAAAGCAGCTCCATCTATTCCTCAAATTCCTTGGGGATTTCCCCATCCAGTAGGCTGATGAAAAAAACTATTGCAGTTTAAAGCACCAATCATGTATATCATCACCAGCAATCTAAAGTGCATGGTAGCATTTGCAGTGTTGAAAAGAATGTTGTAATGACATTAGAGAGCCATTTGCACTGCATGTTACTCCCCGTCATCAGAGAATATTTAGGAGCCCTTCTCTCACTCCAACTGGAGCTACATTTAATCCACATGCTAGTGTGTATTACAGAACGACAATCCTTGCTACTTCAGCCAACTCTATGTTGTTTCATTGCAGCATACTTTCTTTCTATCTCCCTGGCTTTAGTTTTTTTACTCAAAGAATTCATCAGGAAAGTTTTGGAAAGAGTTACACTCAAAGACTAGATTTATCGGAAGGTTGGTAAAGCGAGAAGAGTTGATCTCACCAACATGCAGCCATTTGACAACCAGGCATCTGGGGTACACCAAGCAGTTAGTGCTGTTATTGTGAGTGATAATTCCTGATATCTAGATTTTAGATGGTCAAAGTGAGACAAGTTAAGTCCTGGTCAAGAGTAATGAAGAGCATTTATCCATATGTCGCTGGTTCAAATGTAACCCAATGCAACATTTAGAAAAAGTTGCCATCAACTGCTCATGGGTTTTTAATGGTGCCGTGATTTTCTCATGGTTTTTCAACCATTTGAAAAAACTAAAAAAAAATATTGTTGTGCACAACACAAACAGGTCTGTTTCCCAGATAACGTTGTCATCACTCACACTAATGTACCAACCCAATCAATTAAGTTACAATTGCCTGTATACCAAAAATTACTGTGTCAACTGGGTTCAGTAGAGTAACGGCAAAGGATGGGGAAGAGAAGTGCTGTTGTGGTGGCACAGCTCAGCCAGAGCAAGGAAGTACCATGGAGAGTGTTCAAGAAAACCTCCCCATTCCCAAACTCGGGACAGCCAAGCAACTTTTCCAAATGTTGGCACCTCTCCAAACTGAATGGCAAACCTTCACAAAGTTTGCTGATCACTCCTAGCAGACTGTTAGTCTTCTGCAAGAGTTAAAGTTTTAAGTCTTTAGCCAACAGCAAGCTGTTACCAAACGAATGCCTTCTAGGCATAAGTCACACCTAATTTAGCAATCTGAGCAAAGCAAGAAGAACTGAATTACTATTTGGAACAGGATCTATCGCATCAGTCCCAGCTCTGTGTTGTCACTCAGCTTCCAAACCAAAATGCTTTATTCTGATGGGCTGGGTACACTACACTGACACTCCAATGAGCTTATTTTAAAAATAAACAGCAGGTTTCCACTTTCAACACTGCAGGCTTTCCAGTCACTCACTGTAGAGTCTGTTTTACACACACTTCCCACAACATTCTTTTCTAGATAAAATGGCATTTGCACGAAGAAAAAAAGGCGTAAGATGTGTATTCAGTACAAATTGCTGTTTAGAGGTAATTTATAACCTTGTTCTTGATACTGAAGGCAAATCTCTGAAGCCCGACTTATAGCTTTGTGGGATTTTAAAAATAATATTTATTAGCATTATACAAAACTCTGATGTTTGTCTTTTTCTTTGGCAGAGGTGTAAGCATGTTTGCTATGCTAACCGGCACATTACCCTTCACAGTGGAACCTTTTAATATCAAGCAACTGCATCAAAAGATGTTAATTGGAGAAATCAGCCCTATTCCATCAGATATCTCCCCCGGTAAAGCACTCCAATCTTTATTAAAAATACTGAGGTATAAACTGTTTAGCCCATGTAATAAAGTTAATTAAGCCATAACACAATCTTCTGGAAAGTAAGAGGAACCTTTTCCAGTTGCTTTGTTTGCATTTCAAAATAACTTGTGTGTGCCTCAAGCAAGGTCTCTTGATCTCAGGTTAATAGGAAAATAACACTGTTGCCTCTTCAAAAGACCACTGTTCTTGGTTCTTATTTACAGGAGGAATAAAATATTTGTTACTTTGACCTAAGTGAAGCAGCTGTGCAGCAAATGAAAACATTGTCATGTTTAGTATGTCCCATGCTCTGTGGCACAGTCAGGCATTCTTTCCCAGTTTTCCCAAAAATCAGTTATCAAAACCTTAGATTATTTTTCCTGAAGAGGTTATCTTTTGGCTAAAGACAGAGTCCACAACACTGAGATAATTAAATAAATGGGAGGGCTATTTTTTTTTTAAGAGTCTGTTCATGGTTTTTGTGAGAAAGGACTGAAATACAACATTTTTCACTGAATTTGATTGACAGTCTTTAATGAGTCTACGGAGTCTTACAGGACAACTGGAAAAGACAGTTTCCAAAAACTCTACTCTGAATTACAGCCTGTGGCTCTAAAACCCAGGAGTCCTGTTGGTGAATACACACTCCTGGTTAACAGTCCAAAACTTACTTCCTCAAAGCTCAAAATTCTGCTGCATTGCAATGATTCCTAAACACCTCTGACTTTAGTCCCTGTTTTCTCTCCACCTCACCTGGCAACTTCTCTGTTGACTGTCACAGGCTTGGCCGTCTTCTCACAGCCCTTACCATGCAGCTTCACTGATCAAGTCAGAAAACAAAGCAGAATGAGACACGTTTTGCCTGCCTACCTACCAGCATGAATTCAGATCTGCCCGTCATTTCCAGCAGCTTTGCTCTGATGTTAGGCAAGACTGAGCCCAGGAAGCAGGATTAGCTCCAGTGGCTGCCTACAGCCAAGTGCTGGGAAGCAGCAGGCAGTTCCAGACCTAGCTAGCTGGATCTAGTTTGGAGTTACAGTATTAAGATGACATGACTGTGATGATTCAGTTTCTTTTTTTCCCTCAGTAAATAGTATGAGGGTATCTACCATAGCTGTCCAGAATGTTTGTACATTAATCTCTCATTCATCTTTCTTTGGAGATTGGTTACGAGATAGCAGTTCCATTTTTCTACAAGCCCTTCATAGCTGCAATTATTGTATTTCTAATTTTTCTTATTTATGCTATTGTTACAGCTTCTACTAATAAATGCATTATCTATGCTTTTCTACAAAGGCCACACAGTTAGTGGAAGATTGCGGATAACTCCATTGTTCACTTGCCCACTGGGAATTTAGTGAGAGAGCAGTAGTAAACGAGCTTTGCATACTTTAGATCTAAATTCTTCTGAAGGAGATTACAAGTGAAAGGAGCAGTATGTTCTCAGTTTAATGCTCACTTGCCATTTTGCTGATTTCAAAACATCCCCAAGGAATATGGAAGAATTCAGTAGAATTTTCCCGAGAAGAAAAAAAATGAGAGGGACTTTTTGCAATGTTGGAGCTGGGTGACAGACATACGGGAATGTTTGAGCCTTCTCTGTCCCAGCTCTAGGAAGCCAGAGTACAACACACCATCTGAGCACGTGGTTCCATCTCCTTCCTTCCAGATAAAACCAGAGAGTTTTATCAATGAGATTATCTTCTTTGTGTGCACGATGTAACTCCTGGGTAGTTGACTGGCATAGGAGGCCTCTTCTCAGAGCCCTGATCAAATGCTGAGTGAGCAAAATGCTGAGGTTGCTATTGATGCCATAGGCTGCATTCACTGGGGTAAATCTAGCAAATTAGGAAGCAAGCTCCAGTGCTGTATCTATAGCAGCATCCACAGATCCATAGTGTGCCTGCTGGCAGGTTTGGCCCATGCTGCCCACTCTGATCAGGCACCCTTGGGGGAACAGAGACAGCACATGTGACCGCAGCAGCCTCAGAGGAGAGACAGAGCTGCTTTATTTGGCAGAGATAGCCCTGAAGACTGGATTTTAGCAGAGGTTCTTACAATGTGGAGGACAGGGGGAAATGCCACAATTCTGAAAATTGAAAATGTTGAGCTGCCCAAATAATCAGATATTGCTAGTAAAGAAGCCATTTCATCTGAACACTGCACAGGAGCTGTACACTTCATGCAGTCCTTGCTTGAGCCTGACCCTGCCAAGAGGCCTGGAGTCAAAGAAGCAATGAAAGACAAATGGTTGAACAAAGGCTTCACCAGGAAAATAGTGAATGCTGCTGCCTATAAGAACAGGTAACAAATTGCACATCTGTCTTCTACCTTGGGTTTCAGGATTTGAGGGGGAAGTGTTAGGGGTTTTAGGAAATTTTGTTGTTTGTTTGTTTGTTTGGGAAGATTTTGTTACATGCTCAGGGCAGTTCCAAAATGACAGAATTTTATTTCAGAAAACACCACATCAACTTTTCTAACCATGTGGAAGTTTTGTATAAGAAACATCCTCATAAAACAGCTTATATCCTTGCATTAATAATTTTGTTCTCAACATGCCTCACTCATGCCACTAATTTATAGACAGTGTGCTTGTAATCCTTTCCTGCAAAACTACATCTCACATGCACACCTGAGGGAATGGCATTTTTATATTGCACTGAAGTTCTTGTTATTCTAATAAGTTTTATTCTCATCTGTCTTTACAACTGGCCTTAACCAGTCTCCATTTTTTCTTAGCAAGCCACTTTACAGTTTAAGGTTATTATAAAAGTTTGAAACAGATATGTGCAACATGACACTTCACATAAACATTGCCAACTTTTGAGATGTTATTCATCTTTCATATTGGGAGACTGCCAAGTATAGTTTGCATGTCTCTAAATACCTAATTTCAGTGGCTGACCTTTTACATGTTCCTCACAGCTGAAATTGCTAGTCATGGGTCAACTATTTTGTGCCCAGATCACTGTGTAAAAGTCATTAGTTTACACCAATCTAAAAAGAAGGAATTTGACCATGTGCAATGGTGTCTACAGGACACATGGCAGGTTTTTGTACCACAATCCAGGCAATCTACTGTCAGTCGCAGCCAGGGCTATTAGAAATCTATGTACAAATTGTTAATTTCTCTGAGAACTGCCCACCCTTTCCACTTCTGTCCTCCTTCCCATCCCTCTGATGTGTCTGTGCCCATTCGTACTGAAGTTTGAAAAAACCCACAGAATCATAGAACTGTCATGGTTGGAAAAGAACTCTAAGATCACTGCATCCAGCCAACAATACTGCCCCTGGCCCTCAAAAAAACCAAACCAAACAAAAAAAAACCCAACCCTCCACAGCCTCCCTGGGTAGCCCATTCCAGCACCTGACCACTCTTTCAGAAAATAAATTATGGCTAATACCTAGTCTAACCCTCCCCTGGTGTAACTTCAGGCCATTTCCTCTCGTCTTATCATTACTTAGTGGAGAGAAGAGGCCAACACCCACCTCCCTAAACCTCCTTTCAGGTAGTTGTAGAGAGCAATAAGATTTCCCCTCAGCTTCCTCTCTCCAGACTAAACAATCTCAATTCCTTCAACCTGTCTTCAGTGTCTTCGGCATCTCAGAATCCAACACTGTCATAGTTCTAAAATGCCTTTCCTATACTTTACTACTCACAAAGTCTCGTGACCAAAGGAATTACCATTATAACATAACCAGTTTACTTTCACAATCTTATTTACATAAAAATCCTCCTGTACTTTCCCATAGTTCTTTTTTTGGCCTTTGAGATTTTCCTGCCTTTGGGGCTTTTTCTGTCTTCTTACGCACACACACTATCTCCCTGTTAATCCATTTGAGACTGCTGTACTGAGAACCAAAATACACACACTAGGTTAGAAGGAGAAAATGCTGATTTCCATCTTTAGATTTTTCAAGCTTAATCCTGGAGGGTGTCCTTTCAGGGTATTCAATTATATGAACAATAAGGTACTTAATAATGGAGCAGCGGAGCCTCAGCCCAGCAGTCAAGTTAGAGTAGCCAGGCAGAGGATTTTTGCACAACTCTGTGTTGTAATTTGCCTGTACAATTGACTTAGCCTACTCCAGCTACATCACAAGAAGTGTGCTGCCCATTTACTGTAAATTCTGACATCATACCTGAACACACCATTTGTATTCAAATACTTTTTCCTAACATTTCAGACTCTGCCCCAGTGAATTGAATCCTGTTGTTTTAAACTACATGACAGAAATAATGGACTTCAGTCTTTCCGAAGTTATCAATGTTTTAATAAATAACAGACCCTGTGCTGCCATGGCTTCGTATTGCTTATTGCTGAAGAAACTGCTCAGGTACCAGAAAGACTGCAAAAGAGCCCAGGTAAGATATCATGATCATGGCAAGCATGGCGTGCTCCCTGGATTCTTATGAAGAACATCATGAGAGCCACACAGCACATGTGATAAAAGGTGGCTGTCCATGGAATGGAGACAAAACTCACCAAAAATAGTAATGAAATTGCAGATCTGAGTGCAGCCTCAGGAAACCTACATTCTGGCATTCTCAGAGGTGATTATTTTAAGAGTTTTTTTCACAGAGATAAATATACCTTTTTTATGATTAATGAATTTTAAAAATAGGCTGCTCATTTTAGTGGGAATGAGAAGTATTTTGCTCTACATAGAAGAATACTTTTCCACTGGAAAAAGGAGCATTAGCATCTTAGTTACTTCTCCATCCCTTCCCTTTCTGACTGGTCCATGATGGCTTGATACGAAGTCTGGGGAGGTAAGTGGAAAGCTGTGAAAGCTGTAAAATCTTTTCTCAGCATCTTTTTTTTTTTTGTATTTTTACTACTGTATCTTATACTCACACTCCAGCTCTGACTCACTGAGGAACATGGAGTGAAATCAGAGGGTACAAGAATTTTAAAATACATTTAGAAAATTATGTTAATCACCAGTAAGGCCACAATTAGTTAAAAAGGCTGTAAGCTTTTCTTTTTACAACCGTCTCCACTAAGGGGTTCACAGTTCAGTCATAAAAATTTTGCTTCAGGCAGAAACTGGGCAGACAGGAAGCCAAATTCCAGCTTCTAACACACAAGTGCAATGGGAAAAGTTTCAGCTACAAAACAACACACACCAGCGATTAGCCTCCCATTCAAAGCCTTCACCCCGAAGAAGCTGTATTTTGAGAAGGTCCAGTTGGCTCCTCTAGAAATTATTTAGATGAGCTTGAGCAGATCCAGATCTCCATCCCAGCACACCGCCCCAAGGTCACAACAGCCTGGGCAGTGTTTGCAGGCAGAGCCATAACTCAAAAATATGAGTTCATGAGCATGTGTGTGTGTGCTTGCTTAGGAGAAGGAGGCTTTCCTCCACATATGCGATTTTTTTTCATATTATAATTCTAAATTGGATCTGCTAACTCGTAAGTCACTCAAAATGAGCCATATTGTGAAGGCTATTGACCAGCTTTCTTGAATCTCAGGGTATCAAGCTGATTTACAGCCCCTAGAGATCTAGCCTTCCAGGCAAGTGGTAGCATTTCATGTCCTCTGTGACCTCTTTCAACATCCTACCTGGGTAGAAGAGGGAAGCGATCATGTGCATAAAGTAAGTTACAAGCTGATTAAGAGGCTGTGCTGCTTCCTGCCACCCTCTTAAGACAGGGAGTCAAGCTGAATTCAAGCCCAGACCACAAAAATGGCTCTCAATGTTAGGTACTAACAGTATGGACTATTGTTTTGAAGTCCTAGTATATGGTTATTTACTCGGCGGGCTTGAGGTTTTGGTAGAGCAAGGAGAAAAAGAGGGGAAGTTTAACTTCACTCTCACAGAATCACAGATTAGCTGAGGTTGGCAGGGACCTCTGAAGGTCACCTGATCCAAATACCTGCTTCAGCAGGGCCACCTAGTGCTGGCTGCTCAGGAGCATGTCCAAGTGGCTTTTTAATAACTCCAAGGCTGGAGACTCCACAGCCTCCACAGCCTCCCTGATTCAGGGCAACCTGAATCAGTGCTCAATCATCCTCACAGTGAAAAATTGTTTCCTGATGTCCAGAGAGAACCTGCTGTGTTTCAGTTTGTGATCATTGCCTCTGGTCTTGTCACTGGGCACCACTGAAAAGAGCCCGGCCTCATCCTCTTTGCACCCTCTCTTCAGGTATTTATATAACTTGATGAAATCCCCCAGAGCCTCTCTATGCTGAACAGCCCCAGCTCTGACAGCCTCTCCTCATAGGAGGGAAGTTCCTCAGTCATCTTTGTAGTCCTTTGCTGGGCTCTCTCTGGTATGTCCATGTCTCTCTTGTACTGGGGACCCCAGAAGAAGACAGAGTACTTCAGGTGTGGCCTTATCAGCACTGAGTAGAGAGGCTAGATCACTTTCCTCAAACTGGTGGCCATGCTGTTCCTGATGCAGCCCAGGGTACCATTTGCCTTCTTTGCAGCAAGGGCACATTGCTGGCTCATGTGCAACCTGGTGTCCACCAGGAACCTTTCTGTCAAGCTACAGTCCAGCTGGGCTTGCCCCAGTATGTCCTGGTGCCTGGTGTTTGCATTTCGCCATGTTGAACTAAACCTAGAAGGGACATACCTAGCATGTGAACTGGGTACACTTTCTGGGGTCTGTTAGGTTGTGTCGTATCACAGCTCCTCATTTCTACACCTCCCCTCTGCCCCCTTCCAGCTAACTCCCAGGTGTGCCCTTCTTTCTTCTGCATGACCAAATGCTGCTGATCTGCATGTTTGATGTGGGGATTTTAAAACTTGCATTTAAGCAGACAGAATCACCCTTTGGCAGCTTTGCAGGGAAATGTCTCAACTTCTAGGAGGACAGCTTTACTGAGAACCTGAAATCTGGGCACAAGCCAGATGCCTGAATTTGGCAGACTGGATTATATCATAAATAATACTTTCTAACATCTGTAACTAAGACATAGAAACTGGGAAATTAGAAAAAAGCACTTCATACCATCCTCCCCATCATTAAAAGTTTGTGTCCTCCTGTTTATTAGCACAGGGTTTGTAAATGCTACTTTATAACTCATAAACTCAAGGCCTGCTCCTAATATCATTTAGAGATCATATAATCATAGAATGCCAGGTTGGAAAGGACCTCAAGGATCATCTGGTTCAACTATTCCAGGTAGGAATATGGTTTAGATGAGAGAGTGTCAGGAGATGCTGTTTTGGCCGACGACAGTTTCATTTTTAGTGCCTTATTCTGTTGTCAGAGTGTTTGTAATACCTATAGGTTTTTTTCCCAGATAGTCATTCTACATTGCTTGTTTCTTAATTTCATCCCTCTACTCCCCCTTACATTCTTCTATATGACAAAAATTAATGTTTCTTGCTTGCTAGAAGCTAGCTCTGCAAATGTTTGTAGTTAATAATGATTACCTCTCAGTTGCTTCTTACTCAAGCCTTATACACAATTAATCTGTGCAATCCCTTCTCACAGGGAGCTCTTTCATATCAATATCATGACTACCAGTGCTACCCCTCTCTTGCCAGTTTCTCCAATAATATTTCCATTGCCCAGAAATGCAGGGTTTGGGGGGAAGGAAAAAAAAAAAAAAAAAAAAAAAAAAAAAAAAAAAAAGGGGGAAAGGGGGGAAGGGGGGGGTAAAAA
>NW_009953722.1:3827025-3869061 GCF_000747805.2 Chaetura pelagica | reverse complement strand
TCCCATCCCCAAAAAAGGGGGGTTGTGGGGGAAAAAAAAAAAAAAAAAAAAAAAGAAAGAAAAAAAAAAAAAGGGAGTAGAGGGGGAAAGGCTGGCTAAGAAATCAAATTGGGATTTCTTACTCAATGCCCTTCTTTTCCCTCTGGCCTGTTCTTCAGCAAAAGCTGCTTTATGCACATGCTTACACAATGGCAAAACTTAGCCCTGAGCATATGCGAAGTATATAGGGAAAAGAGAAGAATGCATCTCTTGGATCCCAAGGCAGAGCCCCACACGGGTGGCACAACGTTTTTGGGCAGAGGCACAGCCAAGAGCAGCCCCCAGCTCCCCTGGAGCTGAGCCCACGCTGCGCTGGCCTGGCTCTAGGAGGAGGCAGCTGGCAGGGCATTATCTTGGAGGGAGGATTCTCTGCTTTGGTCTAAAAGAGGCCAAATTCAACCACCTCTTTGGCAGGCTACAATGCACGTCTCTGACCACCCGGCCACAGAGGGCTGACTCTGAGAAGAAGCATAAAGATTTTTAAGAGAGTGCAAGGGGGAAATTTCCCACTTTTTTCTTTTTTTTCTTTTTTTTAAATATATCTTCTTGTTGAGATCCTGATAATGTTGCTGGAGCTTCATTACAACAGCATGGGTATTTGATTTTTGTATTACAAATTATGCCAAGGATATTTCAAAACACATGGATAGATGATCTTTCTATTCTGTCCAATGCCAACTATTTGCTATTTATTGCTAGCAGTGTGTGATCCATCATTAAATCACATCATTTCCTTTCAGCTCTACAGATTTGCAGATATATGCATCTGCTTTAACTTTAAGTATATGAATAGTTTCACTGAGCTCAACAAGACAACTTGTGTGCTTAAAACTGAAGCACAAAAATTAGCATTTGCATCAAATTGAGTGCAAATTTAAATCTAAATCAATGAAGCAAATAAATCACAACTAACAGTCACAGCTAAAACGAAGTTCCCCGAAAATAAATTGCCACTCATTTACATTATTCTTTCTAGGACTGTAGAAGATATTGGGTAATCCTGTCTTCCTATGAAAAGAGATATTTACACATAGCTAATATTTAGAAAGAACTAAATTTATGGTAAAATAAAAAAACACTCTAGGATTTATTTTTTTTTAATTAAAAACCTCCCATCAAGTGGGTTGTATAGAATGTTGGCATCTTAGTCTTCTGAAAATTCTGCCCCAAAAGAACCAAACATACCAAATATTAACACAAACAAGAAAATACTTGCATTCGTGACAATGTTCATTAATAATATGCAAGAAAAAATTCCACTCAGACAATCAGCCCAAAACATTGTTTGGAATTCCAACACATATTCATAAACCACTGCATTCGACTCATTCCAGGCAGCAGACTACACTATGATTTTTCACACAACACCAAAGAATATACAATTTCCTAAGGACAAATTTTCAGTAGACCTTCTAATTTGGAGCTGCAAAAAAGCCTGTGGAAATTATTTTTCATGTACAAGCCCCCCCGTGTTTGAAAAACCAGCACAAGTAATTGCATTTACAATTCCTTGTATACACCAGTTAACATTTCTACATGCAAATAATAGTTTTGGTGGATGAGAACAGATGTGATTCTCATTTTTCTGGGTGCAATTAGAGAAGTCTACTGAAAGCTTGACCCTGAAAATACCGTAAGATCCTTTCCATGTTCAAATTTGAGCCGTAAGTCATTGGATAAACTTAAAACACAGGCTGTCCTTTTATGCATCGTAATTTCTCCAAGCAATGTATTTACGTTTTATGTGTTCTGTTGTAGAAGAGGGAGCCTTAATGATTACAATTTGCCATCCAGAACTTTATAGCTAGTCCTTGCAGAAAATAGCATTTCTGCCAAAAAGCTTCCTGCCCAGGTGCTTAACCAATTAGCTCTTAAGAGGTCTGGCAGTAAAACCAGTCATGGCAAGTTTTCTGATATACTGTATATAAGGTGACAGCTTGCAAAATGTAAGATGAAAATTTGTTTTCTTAACTAGCAGTTTGTAAAATCCTGAGAGACTATTTGATTGCATAGCCTAAAATGCTTATGACATCTCCAATTCCCAATTGATCTAGCGTGGTTTTAGCAATGTGTTGTCAACTTAAACATCTTGTGTTTCTTTTCGTAAATACTTTAAAAATAATTTCCTTAATTGTGATTGGATACTGCAGATATGAAGGGAAGAGGGAGTAACCCCGCAAGTTTGAGGTTTGGAGGCCTTCAAATTTTTCCAGACATTTTTGCTAACTCACAAAATACATGCAGTTTTTCAAAAGTGCCTTTTCTTCACAAAATACACCCACTTTTTATAATGGCACGTTAGATTAAAAACATATTTTTCACAAGGGGAGTACTTTGCAATGCAAAGAGCAGAAGATGAATATACCATAGTAAAACAAATTACTTCTCTGACTGTGGAAGCCAAAAGTTTGTATTATGTGGGGATGGCAGTGAAAAGATCAAAACTCACTGCAGATAATCCTTGAAGTGGCACCTGCATAACAGCAAAGTGGGTCTGTCAAAGATGATATAGAGAATGTGCAAAAAAGGCTTGGTGTTGAACTGGAATACCCATGTAGGTAGTCAACACATTTAAGAAATTTCATTTCAGGAGTACCAGACCTGAAAGAAGATGGTCTTTGGCAGAAGCAGCATGTGGGACTTGGTACTGTAGTAGGGGATTGATTTCATAGTTCAGCCCTTGCATTTTCACAAGATTTTGATACCTGAAACTCAGCATGCATGAGGCTACCATACTGAGGACTCTCAAAAGTTGGATCATGGGACAGGCAAGTGTCCTAAATATGAGAACACCCCCCACACACATGTATGTAGGATGCACATAGGAGTAACGTAGTGCAGCAGGAGAGGGTTCTAGGACCCATACTTGTGTCAGGATGCTCAGTCCTGTTACCACAACTCAGTGGAGGTCTTCCTGCTGCAATCCCACTGCAAAGCCTTCCCAGGAATGGGCTAGCCTTGTGCTGTCTGCCTTTCCTCACAGCAGACAACAAGAGACCCTCATCTTCCTCCTGGATCAGGGAATGGCTCACAGCATCCTGTAATGTTTTTGCTCTGCAGCATGAGCTCTGTGGGACCCTGGTCTCCCTTAGACATCTAATAGCAGACTCTGTGAGCCAACAGCTTTGAAGGAACTGCTATGGGCTCTCCAAAGAGAGAAACTCCAGTCAGTACTCATGAAAACTTGCTCCCTATGGTCTGTGTGGTAAAAGGCAGGTTCTGCCAGCTCATGTGCAGCTGGGTTTCAGGAGTAACCTCTGGCATGGGGTTTGCTGAAATGAAAAGTTGGTGTGTGGAACTAAGGCTTGTGTGAAAACAGGATTTCCTGTTGCCCATGCTATACTGTGATATCCTTCAAAGTTCAAGCTACTTTTTGGTTCTATACTAATCAATTGGTGTCTGATCATTTTTGCAGAGGGAAAATGAAGTTGAAAAAAGCGACATTAATCTCGATAAATGTTTGAATAAGGAGTCAGAAATTCAGATTTCCCAAAAATCTGAAATGGACACTCTAGAAAACCTCAGGAATTATCACATTAAGATATTTCCTTCTGTACTAAACCTGGCAATGCCAGATGCTATTCAAGAAGATGAGATTGCAATTACACTGGAAAACCAAGAAAATTTGCCAGAAGGTACTTGTTCTGAAATACAGTCTTGGCATCCAAGTCTGAAAGGGGACTGGGGTATCTGGCTGGGTAAACATGTGAACACGGTTCCTGAAAATGCCATAGAAATATTCTTCCACTTTGATATTTTTAATAATAGCCACTAAAATTTAGCCAGGCAACTTTATGCTGAGATGCTCATTTAAGACTGTTCACCCAAGCCAAAAATTGCCAATTACTTACCTCAAGGTCACTATTTGCTCTAAACCCTTAGTGCAAAATTTCATTCTATGTCAAGATTTACTTTTATTTGTGCCTTGACAAGTAGTGGCATTTGTATTGTTGGGTGAAGCTGTTTTGATATTAACATGTTATTTTCTTCTTGAAAATACCATTCCAGCAGAAGCTGATCTCACTTACTGTGTATTCTATTTAGTTTCCAAGTTTGCAGGTAGAGAGTTGGTTCACCTTGGACCTCCTAAGTCATCAAGCAAAAGTGCACCATGTGACTCCATGTGTCAGCCACTTTTGCACTTTCAGGAGAATCTGAATGATTATGAAGACTTGACTGAAGCCAGAAAGCCATGTCCTCATGAGAAATCACCATCCACACCAGCAAATAACCAACCTCACTCTTCAAATGTCCAAGCAAAGATGTGTATAAGCAAAGTGCCTCCCTCATCCCTATTGGAAAACAGAATTACTACCAGGAGTTCTTTGCCTCATCAGGACATGAGGTTTAAAGACCTTCTGAAGGCAGTAGATGACAATATTTACATCCCAACATGGTGGTACCCTGATAAAGAGGGCTCTGAACTCCTGATGACTGACTCTCCCAAGCTGCCACCTTTCCCCAGGCTGGGACAAGCTGCCCCGAGAGAAAGCCTGGATAGAAAGATTTCCTGGCTGGGGGCATCACAGCAACATACAAATATCTGCCCTCTGGTTTTAGTCAATGGTTCAAAACCACCAGCCTTCCCCATGTCCCAACAGCAAACACTCACTGTGAGAAGTATAAGGCAGTCTAAAGAAAACCCAACTCTTTTTTGCCACAAGACAAGTAAGAAGAACTTTATCCAACTCAGACACACACCTAAAACTACAGAAGTAAATCTTCCAGCTCTATCTCCACCATACCAAACCAGGCTGGGGAAAAAACCAGAGATTCTTAGATTAAATTTTGCATAAATAAAACACCCACAGAGCATCAGAAGAAAGTATATGAAAGGGCAGGACAGAAACAAAGATGGACAGAAATAGCGAGTGAGAAAAGGAAGGCAAGAAAGATTAATCCAATTTTAAAACGAGATACCTCCAAACAGAAAGAAGGGTTATATGATGTAAGCTGTGCATCCTCTGATATCCATCAAACATTGGGCTACAAATTTTGTGCAGCTCAACAAAGATGCTGATAAACCGATCCCACTGTCACAGAACAACACCAAGCGTATTTAGGCAAAACTGGACACTGCAGGCAGAAGATACGACTTTAAATATTTCATATGGTCCCAAACTTGTGTCACATGTACTTTGGCATTTCATTTGGGAAAGAAACTTTGTTGGGCAATTTTCATTAAGCTGTGAATATGATGCAGAAGGTAAACAAACTGTAACAATGGTAGAATAACCCATTTTGCAAAGATTGGTGTAATAAATAAAATAGTAATGGCACTAATCTTTTCTTTAGTTGTCTGTTAGTTTAAACTGTGTGTATTCTAATTAATGGAGATCATGCAACCTAACTTGCCCAAAAGACCAAATCAATTTTCCTTTTAAATTTGACACCTTAATTAGGACTTCATATTTTTAACTCTGTGCCTTTGCAATGGTTGTCCCTTACTATTGAAAACACGTATTTGCTTCATAGTTCTAAGCTTATTCTGTCTTCAAACCAGGTTTGTATCAGTTTAAATCCCTTAACTTCAACAGTTTTTAACTTGATTGTCTCCAGCGGAGGTGAGAATACAATTGGAGTCTTCATATCTGCTGTTCTGCAAGCTCACATGTAGAAGTAAAAGATGTGCAAAGGCTTTCTAAGCAATACTAGACAGATATATAAAGAATAGCAAGGAAAAGCCACAGAAAAAGTAGCTATAATCCTATGTAACAAGTTGCCAAGTAAAAAGTGATGGATCAAGTGATAGAACAAGTGATAGAACAAGAGGAAATGGCCTCAAGTTGTGCCAGGGGAGGTTTAGACTGGATATAAGGAAAAATTACTTTACTGGAAGGGTTGTCAGGCATTGGACCAGCTGCCCGGGGAAGTGGTTGTGTCACCATCCCTGGAGGTATTCAAAAGTTGTGTAGACGTGGTGTTCAGGGGTGTGGAGCTGAAACCAAGGCTTTTATCAGACAAGCACTGCAGTAAACATTTGGTCACATGGAGTGGGACCAAACCTGCCATCCCATTTTACTCTCACACCAGGACCACATCCACGGGGTGAGCTCCTCATAGTCCATGCAGCTCCTGCACAAGCAGGTGATGCCGCCTCAGAGGGGGCAGCTCAAGCTTTGCCATCCCCTCAGCTGGGCTGAACTATTGAAAACACGTATTTGCTTCATAGTTCTAAGCTTATTCTGTCTTCAAACCAGGTTTGTATCAGTTTAAATCCCTTAACTTCAACAGTTTTTAACTTGATTGTCTCCAGCGGAGGTGAGAATACAATTGGAGTCTTCATATCTGCTGTTCTGCAAGCTCACATGTAGAAGTAAAAGATGTGCAAAGGCTTTCTAAGCAATACTAGACAGATATATAAAGAATAGCAAGGAAAAGCCACAGAAAAAGTAGCTATAATCCTATGTAACAAGTTGCCAAGTAAAAAGTGATGGATCAAGTGATAGAACAAGTGATAGAACAAGAGGAAATGGCCTCAAGTTGTGCCAGGGGAGGTTTAGACTGGATATAAGGAAAAATTACTTTACTGGAAGGGTTGTCAGGCATTGGACCAGCTGCCCGGGGAAGTGGTTGTGTCACCATCCCTGGAGGTATTCAAAAGTTGTGTAGACGTGGTGTTCAGGGGTGTGGAGCTGAAACCAAGGCTTTTATCAGACAAGCACTGCAGTAAACATTTGGTCACATGGAGTGGGACCAAACCTGCCATCCCATTTTACTCTCACACCAGGACCACATCCACGGGGTGAGCTCCTCATAGTCCATGCAGCTCCTGCACAAGCAGGTGATGCCGCCTCAGAGGGGGCAGCTCAAGCTTTGCCATCCCCTCAGCTGGGCTGAAACAGCTATCGCAGAGCCCTGCTCTCTGCCAGCCCTGAAGCAACCTCTGAATCACTGACCTGCTTTCAACTCGGTGCATCTTTGCTAAGCAGGGCCTATAGGGCAAACGCAGAGCTGGAGAGGAAGGAGAGGGAGCATAGGCAGGAATTTTCTATGCCAGCTTCACCACCGAAGAACACACGGTGTGTAACTTTGTTCCATGTCTGTGTGGCACCTGGGATCACAGCTGAGCTAGGTGGAAAGGCTAGTGCCTCTGCACGGTGCTTTTCTTCAAAGCTTAAAGTCTCCTGACAGCATTTGTGCACTTGCAGTCACTCCAAAATCTATTTGGTCGGAATGACCCAGGCTGGAAGGAAACTTACTATTAAAAATGCTTGGTGATTGCAGCACAATTTGGCAGAACGTGGCCAGGAAGCAGGTACATGTGCAGCAGGTGACAAGGAAGCCCAAACCCAGCAGTTCCCCTCATGCACACTCGAGCTAATGAGCAGCACAGGGGCCATTTGCTTATAAATCTGGCACCATGCAATTCACAACCTAGAGGTAGCTGAGTGATTTCCAGATAATGTTTTTCTCAGAAAATCTGATTTCCTCAGAAGTTTGAAAATGTTTATGTCTCGAATAGTTTTTTAGCTTTGAATTGCTCTTACAAAACACTTTTTGTTTGAATATACAGTTTGAAACAAATGGTTTTAGTTGTAAGTTGACATTTCAATTTACTATTTCCTTTCACAAGGCTGAAACGCTTCATTCAAACCATAAATGTCTAAAAGTTTTTACCTCCACATCATTTTTTTCCAAGAAAAATTTCTTTCCTTGACACTTTTTAATATTCTGTCTTTATACTCTAATTCCAGATGACAACAACATAAAAATGCTTAATTTTATTTTTTTTCTGAGTCAAAACTCCGTTTTCCAAACAGTTCTACCACCATCTTCCAGCTCCTGCGTGAACCCTTGGAAAGAGAAGAGCAGGAGGAACTTACACTTCTCCTTTACCAACTCAGTGCAGGTGTGTCTATGCAGGTACCAAGCAGTCAACAGCCACAGAAGAACACCCATTTTGCACTAAAAGCCCAGAAAGATAAGTGTTAAGTGACTGTGCCCCAAGACCCAGGTGCAGAAGAGACAGCTCTTCCTGGAAGAGCTCCAAATTGTAACGCCTTCATCCTCCTGTGGCCTCAGCTGCCTCCAGCCCCTCTGGCTGTGGCAGAGGAAGGGGGTTTCTAAGGGGTGGGACACTTAAAAGCAGTTGGAGAAAATATCCAAGTTTTGCAAGGTGCCTGCCACCTGCATTCTTTCCATCTTCAAGACAACATTTTTGCGATGGGTTGGCACTGGCTAGAAACCAGGTGCCCACCAAAGCCTCTCTATCACCCCCCTCCTCAAGTGGACAGGGGGAAAAATTTATAATGGGTTGAGATAAGGACAGGGCAAAATAGACTCAACTTGGGAAAACCAGTTTAACTTATTATCAATCAAATCAGAGTAGGATAATGAGAAATAAAAACCAAATCTAAAAACACCTTCCCCCCGCACCCTCCCTTCTTCCTGGGCTCAACTTCACTCCCAATTTTCTCTTTCTCTTCCCCCACAGCAGCGCAGGGGGATGGGAAATGGGAGTCAGTTCATCACATGCTTTCTCTGCTATTCCTTCCTGCTCAGGGCAGGATTCCTTACACTATTCCCAGGCTCCAGGCTGTGGTCCCTCCCTTGGGAGGCAATCCTCCACAAACTTCTCTAACATGAGTCCTTCCCACAGGCTGGACTTCTTCATGAATTACTCCATCATGGGTCCCTTCCACAGGGTGCAGCCCTTCAGGAACAGACTGCTCCAGCAGGGGTCCCCCAGAGGGTCACAAGTCCTGTCAGCAAACTTGCTTCAGTGTGAGCTTCTCTCTCCATGGGGCCACAGGTCCTGCCAGAAGCCTGCTCCAACATGGGCTTCCCATGGGGTCATCACCCTCCTTCAAGCACCCACCTGCTCTGCTGTGGGGTACTCCACAGGCTACAGGTGGATCTCTGCTCCACTGTGGACCTCCCTAGGCTGCAGGGGGACAGCCTGCCCCACTGTGGTCTTCACCACTGGCTACAGGGGAATCTCTGCTCAGTTGCCACGAGCACCCTCTGCTCCTTCTTTTTCACTGACCTTGATGTCTGCAGACTTGTGTTCACACAGTCTTACTGTTCTCTCCATCTGCAATTGCTGTTGCACAGAAACTTTCCTCCCTTCTTAAATATGCTATTCCAGATGTGCCACCACCATCGCTGAGGGGCTCAGCCTTGGCCAGTGGTGGTTCCACCTTGGACCCAGCTGGCATTGGTTCTGTTGAATGTGGGGGAAGCTTCTAGCAGCTTCTCACAGGAGTAGTCTGTAGTCCTGTAACCCCTGTAGTCCCTCTGGCTAACAAAACTTTGGCACACAAACTCAATACCAGTCACAGTGTTGAAATAAATGTTTCTTTAACATGCCAGAGTTGAATATTGCTTTATAGATGTCATGTAGAGGGTAAAAAGATTCTACCTTTGCTTTCCATATACTCATTTAAGGCTTATCTTCAACCTGGTCTTCTCAGCTGTTCCAACACCTCTGAAACATGTATCTGCAGTTAGCACAGAGTAGTAATTTCTGAGCAGGAGCACTGATCTGCGATGTATATTAACTCTTTGAAACAAAAGCCTTCTCATTCCTGAAGCGGAGAAAGGAGGAGTGCAGTTAACAGGTCAGTGCCATAAACACAGGTCCTGGATCATGTGCTGAGCTTGGAATGGCAGGGAGCACCAAGCAGGGTAGTCGATCATGATGGAAACACCCCCAGGCAGCCAGGCTGTGTGGGTGGCCCAGGCAAGGAGATGGTGCCCATGTTTTAACAAGTGGCTCCCACAAAAACGTTTCCCTTCAGCAGGTGATATACATTTATGCTTCAGGGATGTGATGTCTGCAGAAAGAAGTGAGGGGCTCCCCCAGGACACTCTGGAACTCATCCTTTTATTTAACAATGTAAAGAAAAAAATTGGCTTCTAACTAAGGAGAGAGACATCACTGCTGGGCAAGAAAATGTACATTAGGGTGCACTTGGCAAGAAATGCACTGAGTCATGCACAGCAGTGTTCAACCAGTGCAGTTCCAGTGGGGGGAACACGAGGGAGCTGAATGCCTTGCACAGGAGTCCCAGAGCATCCCAGCAGAGGAAGGTTTATTAAAAAACCTAACACTGATAAAAAGCTAATGCTAGTAAGATGCAAGGCAAGGTGAAGTGGAATGGCAGGACTTTCACACCTACTCTCTCACATCTGGTAGCAGAAACATAACAGACTTCCAAAAAGACAGCTTCCAAGGGAGCCTCTAGCTACTTCATTACACATATAGAAGTCCCTTTTACAACCAAAATTCACACAGAGTCTCTGCTGGGACCGATGTGGGATCTTTTGGTTCTTCAAGTCAGCCTCCATAAGTGGATCCTACTATTTGCATGGTCTGTCAATGCAATCATGAGAGATTTCCAGCCCTCCATTTCAGAGGTTTTCCATTTACACATAGGAAATTACACCTTTTACTACTATCCTGTTTCTGAGCCATATTAATAAGTTCAACTGCTTTATGTATCACTAGTTTCAACACTGTTCTGCTTTTCAAATCACAACTGATTTCATGTCAGCAGAAGAATTTCAAACCACAAGAAATTCTGTGGATGAAGTACAAATACACACGTAGAAGCAGCTATCAGGAAACAGAATCAAACCTACCATTGGAAAAATTTGAAAAAAAGGTCATTGCTTTCATACCACGCTTTTAATTTCATCATTCTTTAAAAACATAAATGAACAAGATAAATAATTCAGGCAGTAAAGGACTTTATGTTTAGCCACTGAAAAATCCCTTAATAATTCAGAAGTTCTGACATTAGATAGTCTTTGTTGTACTGACACATCCACTCTGAAGAGACATCAGAGTGACTGATCCATTCTCTCACAGCCCTCTCACGTTACAGACACAAACAACAAAACCCCACAAATCGGAAGCTCAGAAAAACAGGAAAAGCAGCTCATGTTCACCTGTTGCCTGTGCCAGCAAGACCATGAGAAAGGGCAAACAGGTGTATTTTGCTTATTTCTTATAAACACAGTGTTAAAACTACAACACCTGATCTCCAGCCTAAGGAAATCCACTCCTTCAACCTCCCTGGGCTTTAAACATAGGGTATGTAAAAAGTTTAAGACATTCAAAATGTATTTATCATACAAAAGGCACTTTAAAAGAAATCGGTGTTTGTCAAACTGAAGGTGAGCCTGAGAAATATATAGACACATATTTTCTCTTATAAAGCAGCACTTACAATTCCTTTTATGTGACAAACATTTGTCCCACCCATGTATCTGAAACCAAAATCTTTCAGTACCATTATGATAGTAAACTACAAATACCTTTCCTCTCTTTCATCACTTTTTCAGTTCTGGTCATTTTTTTAGGTTACAGATTATATAGATGGATACTACAGAAAAATGTCAGGTAGTAAACTTTAGAAATAGTGTCTTCTTAAGAATAAATAGGTGAGATTTCTGGTAGGAGTCTTGGTGAAAAAAAGAAACATTCCAACATAAGAATCAGCACAGACCTTCCGACCAAGTTCACCATTTTTCTGGCTTTAGTGTTTGGGCTCTGGTCCTTTATACACTCATATTTTGTTGCTAATTGATTAGAGAGAAAGTGAGAGAAGGCTTTCAGGAAAGAACTCTTTCCAGCTAGGAAGGAGCTACCATAGGGATTAAGACTCTGCCACCACTCAACAGAGCGAGCAGAGGGGCAAAGGCAGCAAATAAAACTAAACACATGAGGCATACTCAGCTTGAGATTTTGAAAAGCAATAGAGTCCTGCAGTGGGATGTCACTTAGGCAGCATTGAACAGAGGAGAAATCTCTGACTAAGATAGTTGTCTTAGATTCTTTTGCAGACTCTTTTGTAGACTCTTTTGTAGTCAATGGAGATTATGAACATCTGGAAAAGAGAAAGAATAAATTAGTTTTGTAGATCCCTGAATGGACTCCTCAAAGGCTGCCCAACTGCACTGCCATAAGGACACCTTGATCTAATGTTGTGGGGTTTGAGTTTCCATGGACTGGGGAATAAGAACAGAGCATTTACCTCATCTCATGAATGTTGCAACCAGCAGGACTTTTTCCCAACCTCCACAGGAGCACAATGGTAAGAGTCTTAAGTCTTTATCTGAAGCATATATCAAAGGCTTAGAAAGGTAGAAGGGAAGATCAAATATGTCCTTAAACCTCATCAGCTGCTTCTAGTCTGGCATATATTTCACTTGGGACATCTGTATCTAGTAACTGCAACAGTTTTCTGAAGCCAGCAAAAAGACTGAAAACAACTTTTTACAGTCCTTTCTTAGAAAGCGAGTCCTTTGAAAAGAAGAAAGTAAGTATTTAGACAAAAGAAGGATTTAAGTATCAAGCCTATCCATTGCAGCAGCTTAAGCAGGCAATGAGAAGCAATAGGGACTATGTTACACAAGACTTTTCTAAACTAATAAACACTTAACTCACGTCAGCAGTTTCTACAGTTCACTTCAATGGGACCAGAAAGGAAAGCAAGTGTTCCCCCAGCAAAGGAGGAGCCCTTCAGTTCAGACCTTCAGGGTGTCTTTCCAGTGAAGTTCTGCACACAGGCCCTTGTGGGTATGGCAGCATTTCAAAGTGCCAAGAGGTCTCTTTCACAAAACACAGCCTGCCATCTGCCAGACAGCCACTCTTAGCCAGCCTACACTCATTCCTAGCAGGACCATGAATTCCCACATTACGGACACCCTGCTCTTTCTAGGCATTTCTACTTGCTGCTTCCCATATGCTTTAGCAGTTCAGTGCCTCTATTGCAACAAAACATAAAAATAACTCCCTGAGATGTATAAGCCACGTACATTTACAAGCATTTACAGATAGGCTAACACAGGAAGGTGTGGAAGATAATTCTGTTACACGATGGGTGTGAAAGGTCAAATAACACCTTCTGTGTTTGTGTATAATGCCTCCCTTTTAGTGCTGCTGGACCACTCTCCCTTCTTGGACATCCAGTGAGGTAGATGAGTCACAAGCTGTTTTGCTATGACAGCCTTCTAGAGAAAGAAAACTATGTTCCAGTCACTTCACTGCTTTCATCAGGAGTAAGTAGGCTAATGACTCAACCCTGCAGCTGAGAAGAAAATTTATATTTGAGAAAACATGCCCCAAATTGTCGGAAATGCTTCAAGCATACCCTGAGTGACAGAGCCCTGGGACAGGCTGCCCAGAGAGGTCGTGGAGTCTCCTTCACTGGAGACATTCAAACCCACCTGGACACGTTCCTGTGTGATGTGCTCTGGGTGATCCTGCTCTGGCAGGGGGCTTGGACTGGATGATCTTCTGAGGTCTCTTCCAACCCCTAGGATTCTGTGATTCTGAGATTCTGTTATTCTGTGATTCTGCTCCAATGAACTTGTTTCTCTTAACTTAATTATCTTCCTTCCACAAAAAAATAAGAAAGCATCCCTCAAGTTCCCAAAGGCAATCCTTTGAGAACAATGGACATTTGAGACATTTCTCTGTTCATGGAATATGTATTAAAGATGGCAACATTTCCCAGAAAGCCTGGAAAACACTTAGCAGTGACTATAAGTCAGTAAAATCATGACTGTCATATGGCTATTATGTTATCCTGATAGATATCAGCATGTGATAAGTATCAACTATTGAACACCTGAGCTCAAAAGGCAATAGTCAAAAGACTGCAGCTACAGCTCATACATCACACATCTCTACAAATACCAGAAAGAATTCATACATTGCCCTTTCTTGCTGCTTTCTCTGCGGGAGTCTCTCTGCTTCTTTGTCAAATTCTGCTTTTGTCCTGTGGGTACCACAGCAGAAATGCCAAGCACAGATTTCAATGTATAAACACATTATGTGACACCATAGGAGAAGCTCATAGTACCCCAGTTTGGAAGTACTGACCAAAAATCAGCTTAGCAATAACAAAGAATTGGGATTTTTGCCCTTCCATTAAAGCAAGGAGAGCAAACCATGGGTTTAGGCCTAACCACTTGCATCAAGCTCATCGTCACTCCAGCAACTGAGCACACTCACTACGCTTTATGCCCTCATATCCTGTGGTCTCTCCAGATTTTTTCACTTTAATTGAACTTGCATAAATTAACACCTGCCCACCCGCATCCTTGCTTTTGCTTCCCTGTGCCTATCGTTGACCCTGAACCCACATGTTGGAAAAACCAAGTTCAGTGTCTGAAATGAAAATAAAATCTCACTTCAAATGGCACAAAGTTGCTTAAAAATGTACATCTGCCTTATTTTTATGACGTGTTTAAAATTAAATGTTCCCACATGGGTCCAACAGGGCAAACCACGTCCTTCAATTTAAATAGCCTGTTTACTTTAAAATCTGAAACTAGCTACAAATTTAAACCCTTTTTGGTTTTGTCCACCTGGAAAAAATTATCAAATTCTTAAGGGTGCATTGTAATATGAGCAAACACTGAAGAGTGTGAATTCTTAGGTTTCAATATCTATTTTTAAATTGTTTTTCATGCAAGCTTTTAATTTACATTTAATAAGATTCTAATTGCATTTTTAAAAAATACTAGTTGATTATTGAAGACATATTTTGGTAGGATTAACTTACATAGCTTGTACTTCCAAAATATTGTTCTGAATAATAATTTTGTATTTTATGATTTATGCTACCAGGTCTAAAAATAGTTAGCTAAAATAATTATAGAACGCTTGCTAGAAATAAACTTGCTGAGGATTATCCACTTTATAAGAGCATACATCTCCTATATAATTATTCAGTGTCAATAGTCTTCAGAAATCTGTTGATAATTAATGTATGATGAGTACTTAGTTATATTTTAACATTGTGTAATTAAAGCTAGTCAAATGTTTTGCCATTTGCCATCAGCTCAGAAACAAGAAAAAGTATGTTTGCATGCTAAATTAAATGAGCTTAATTCTCAGGTCTGTTCCAGCTGCTTATTGCCACTTCAGTGGTGCAAAAGAGCCAGAAGTCCATCAGTTTTGCTTTGCTGATGGTTCTCCATAGAGGGGAAATACCGGGTAATTCAAAGCAGCAACTGTGGGGTGAATGCCACCTTCCCTTCTCCAGCTAGAGGGTGTGGTATTTTGCTTTGCTGACCTGGCACTGCCTGCTACAGCAGATCTGGGTCTTTAAGCACAGGAAGCTCTTGTGTACCTGTAGTCTCAGGCTAAGTGAAGGCTTTAGACCTGGATTGAAAAGGCATTAAAGTCACCTGGACTCTGTCTCTTGCCCTCGCTGGGAGCCACACAAGCCCTTGGTGTGTTGCATGCTTCATAGAAACACATCTTCCTGGCAGTGAAAAATCTCCTGGAATAGTTATTACAATGGATATTATAGGAAGGAAGGACTGCACTGGCAGAGAGATTAGTGAGATAAACTATTCAATCTTTTTTACCATTTTATTTTTGCATTCTCATAAATTCACTTCTCATTCCACTGACTCCTATCTTGATAACCCCCACTACACTCCCCAAATATTATCTACAGCATTCTCTTTCAGAGTTTTAGGATAGAAAATGCTTCTTTCCTGCCTTGTTTGGCCCTGTTCACGTTAAGTCACCTGTTTTGATTTTTGCTGTACACAATGTTGTGCTTTTAAATACTTTACGGGCATCTTCTGTACCACCGACCTTTAGTGTTAGCTCAGAAGACAAACATAATCTGTGACATCTTTATTTGACTTAATACCACTTCATGTCAAAAGTTAGACCCTATAAAACTGCTGGACATTATGTCTAAATCAAGTGTATGTCCCTCTGAACACCAGCAGGAACCTCCACAGAGCTGGAAGACTTCCGGTGAGCCACATCATCACAGGCTAAGTAACTGCTTGAGACCAAACTGATCATGGCATTCTCTGCCATGAATCACTCTTCAAGTAATTAAAACCAGTATACAATCCAGAACAAAACCCCAGTTTTGATGCTTGATCAAAGCCCTTGCTCCTTGTGCAGTGCAGTGGCCCTACCCTGCTGGGCTGCTGAAGTCAGCTGTCAACCAGAGCAAACATGCCACCAGCCCAGTGCAGGCTGGTAATGGCAACAGTGAAGAGCAAAACAAAGGTTTATATGAATCTGAAAAGTCATTGCTTTCTAGGCTTTTGAAAATTAGTGGAGACTAAGCTAATCAGCCTGCTCTGTCTTTATATTTATTGAAAGAAATACATCCACTGGGGAGAAGATTAATGTGAATGTGTGCTCTCTGCACAGTGGAGCAAGGAACTGAGTGACAACAGGCATGGAGAAGGGTTAGGTGCTTCATCTCTTTTGGTTTTGATGATCAGAGAGGGCTGGAGCACCTCTACTATGAAGACAGACTGGGTTGTTCAGCGTGGAGAAGAGAAAGCTCTGGGGAGAGCTTAGAGCAGCCTTCCAGTACCTGAAGAGGCTACAGGAAAGCTGGGGAGGGATTTTTTACAAGGGCATGTAGTGAGAGGACAAGATGTAATGGATCAAAACTGGAAGAGGGGAGATTTAGGCTAGGTATTAAAAGGAAATTCTTTAGTGTGAGTGCAATGAGACACTGGCACAGGTTGCCCAGGGAAAATGTAGAAGCCCCATCCCTGGAAGTGTTCAAGGCCTGATCTACTGGAAGGTGTCCCTGCCCATGCAGGGTACTGGAATCAGATGATCTTTAAGGCCCATTCAACCCAAACCATTCTATGATTCTATGAATATGGGATTGAAGTATCAGTAAAACTACTAATCACACGCAATGTACACACAGTCTTGCATCCCTCCCCTTGGCCCCCAGATAAATATTTTAAACACAACTTAAAAATAAATAACTTCATATAGCACAGTTTTAAATTGCTATTATTTTACAAGTGAAGTTTCGTTATTTCAGAGGAAACTTTGGGTAGACATGCAAGGAGCTGAGGCTAAGTTTGTACCACAGTTTTGTATTTTTCAAACAAACTCAGTCTACATAGACCAAAGACCTTCAGCTGGTGCAAATCAGCACAGCACTACTGCAAGCATCTTTACCAGCAGCTGGGACTCTGGCATGGATAAAAACTTTCTTGTTGAATTAATAGCACTACTTCTTGTCAGCATCTCTCTCCCAGGCAGTCATTCTCAAGAGCACTGATTATGGCTACTGAAATATTCTGTGACTAGAGGACTAGATTAATAATGACAGGCCACACAGTAACCATATTTCTTTCATCATTTATGCCTTCTTTTTGTTGTAAGGAACAGGTGCATCCAGGTTTCAGTCCCATATTTCCTCAAGGTTGTCATCCAATGCAGCAAAAAAGGCAACTCTTGGTTCTTCTGAGAAGCCTGAAAATCAAAATTCTACAGGCTGGAAAACAGGAAAAGCCTTCTAGCAGGATTGCTTTGTAAATACTGGAATAGACTTCCTGTAGAAATCACAGTTTCTTTGGTGGATGTCTTTAATAACAGGAAAGATTATTCCATCAGGAGCAACAGAGCAACTGCATCCCACTTCTGGGAAGGATAATGGACTAGGTGACTTCTTAGATCCTTCCTGACAGAAAAATAATTCTGATTCAGTAATGCCAACAATTGCCCTCCAATGTATGTGACAACTCAATGATTTAAGCACTGAATGGGTAGATTAAGTTATGGTTGGTGGATTTAGGTTATGGTTGGGCTTGATGATCTTCAAGGTCCTTTCCAACCAGGATGACTCTGTGGTCTCCTCCTACAAGCCACCTCAAAGCATTTGTTCCTTTTACGACTCTTCCTGACAATGCAATGTCACATCTAGTCCTTATTTGTTGCTAGTTGTTATTCAAATCTGTGATCCTAATTTACAGCACCTCTCCTAAAATTTCTAAATACCATAAATTTACTAATTCAAGCTTTCAAAGAGTCCAAAATGTTGTTCTAGTTTAACCAGAATGAAAGACATATTACAAAGCAGCAAATTATCAGATGTGAGACAGCAACCCACACTAGGATTCATAGCTAGCTGGGTATGTGGTCACACTGTACCAGAGGGTGGATGACTAAGCCTCCCTCTGGGGGAATTATATGCAGGAATCTCTGCACAATTTTCTGGGTACTTCAATACCAGAAAGAGAGAGCAATAGAATTAGGGGTATGGGGGGGGGGAGGGGAGGGGAGGAAAAAAAAGGAAAAAAAAAAAAGGAAAGCTATAAACATGACTGAGCAGCTCAAGGGGCTGATTTATGAGGAGAGGTTAAAAGAATGATGTTCAATTGTCTGCACAATGTCCAACAGCCGTATGTTAACCACTTCAAGTATCTGAAGACTGTAAACACCAAAGATGGGAATAAATAACCAGGCTGGAACGAGAAGGTGTAGCTAAGAGTACAGAAAATGTATATACTATTCTACACAATGAACTTTGCTAACTAGAGATCAGTATCTGAAGAAGAGAGCAGGAGTCTCATTGTTCCTAGCAACTTGAGAGCAAACAGGACAAATCACTGAAAAAAACCCATTAGGTATCTAGCTGGGGATGGCTGGCAAGAGAGCTTGCCAGCTATTACTGCTTGAGAATTCCTTCATTTATGTTATAAATCAAAATGCAAGAGACAAGTGATGACTCATTCAACTGAATTAGCCATTTGCAGCTCTTAATCTTACTTGTTTGAAACACTAAAGCAAGCAATATATTACCCTTGTGCATACTTTACTCATAAACACTTCCTGAAGGTATTTTCTGACAAATATTTTAAAAATTATAAACATGCCATAGCACTGCACATTTAAAACAAACAAAACCAAAACAAAGCAAACAAAGAAACAAAATTGCTCCTAAACAATTATTTAGGAAGCAAACTTGGAATTACTAACTGAACCCCCCCGTCTTCTTACAGGTTATTCTCATGTCTACCTAACAAAGGGATAAATCACTGCAGTTGTAATCCAGAATTCAGAGATTCCCATTTTCCTCTGCAGCTTCAGAAAACTTTATTTTGTACTTCTTTGCTGCTCAGCCTTCCTCTTATAAGAAAAAAGTTTGTTCCTTGTCAAAATGCTGGAATTCCTATTTGTTTGCAAAAGAGGAAATTTATATTCCCACTACTCTTGCACAAAGCCATATAATTATTTACTAATTCCCTCTTAGTCCTGCTTCTGTGTTTTAGAGATGGATTAGAAAGTTCAAAAGAAAAAAATGTACTCAAAATGGACTCCAGAGAAAGTTCCCCTCAAAAAACATATTCAATGCATATATCTGTTTTGGAAATAATTAGACTCAAGCTCAGCCATATGAAGGACACAGGGGTGTTGACTTTACAGCTGGTCAGTTAGCTACTTAACAATGCAGGAAAGGACCTTACATCAAGAGGTGGCTCATTTGGGAGAAAAGTCCAGGAGTAAATCAATGCCTCTGCTCCTAGGAAGCCAGGGGCTGACATGCCAATATGGCCTAGAGTAGGTGTTCACAGCTTCATCTAAGGAGTGCAAACATCAAAATACAAAATGATCAGAAGGGTGTCTAAAGTAGAAAGCAAAAGTCCTTTTTTTCCTTAAGAACATTTTTAACATATGTTGAGAATTAATTGCCTCAATCCATGTATCAAGATTATAGCTCCCAATATTCTCCATTCAAATAATTTCTAAAAAGTAGAGGCTACCTGTCCAAACTGAAGTATTTTAGCTTCTTCAGGGCTTTTCTATTTTTTAGTTGGGTTTTTCCCTTACTTTCCTGCTTGCTTTCTTTTGCATACCATCCCTGAAGGAAGGAATCTAAAAAGTGCAAGAAGGAAAAGTAGAAAGGAAAAAAAGGAGAAAGAGAGAAAAACCTGTGGGAGAAAAAAATCCACAAGAAAAGAATAAATTTTTTAAAAATGGATTACTGAAAATATGTTTCAAAATCTCAGAAAAAGAAAAAAAAAGCCTTAGAAAGCTCTCACCACGATGCAGAGAGGGTCTTTCAGTTTAACAGACAGATCCCATCCCCTGGTGAAACTACTCAGAGGAGTCTATCAAAGCTCCAGCAAAGCCATTAGTCAGCAAAGGAGCAATAGGTGGAAATTCAGGACTGTGAGTGAGAATCCACCCTGCTGAGCTGGCATTGCCCACATGACCTGCTGGCTCTGGCTGCCTGCAAGGTTTTAGCCCATGTCCTTAAAAGCTCTTAGTGTGCCTCATATGAGTCAGTGGAAATGAGGCACCTACATCATGGTTAGTCACCTAAATACCTTTGCAGATCAAGGTCTTATTTCACCAAAGGCCACCACAGGGCATCTTTCATCATGGGAATCAGGATTTACCACAATACCAGTGACAGAATTTGCCACAGAAGGTCCCCAGCCAAGCAGCTTCATTTGGAAATGACCACATCCACAGCAGCATCTACTTCTCTGAGCAAACGTTCCCATTTACTCTTGGTTAGCAGTGAAACATTTACAAGAACCCTGAAATCTGGGAAGAGTTTTCCCGCGTCGTGTGGATTCATAATAGAAATGTTGTCCACAAACATGGTCTTTTTTCTAAAAAAAAAAAAAAGGTGACTCAAGGAAAACAGCATCCAGGGCAGAGCAGAAAGTGAGCTGACAGCCCTGTGAACCCAAAACAGCCCCCAAGAAGATGTGTCTGCCAGCAGAGCCAGCGGTGGCGTCAGCCAGAGAAGTCAGCCACAAATCCAGACACGGCTGCTGGAAAAACACATTCCAGGTCCTACACACTCCTGCCAAGTCCACCCCATGATTATAGCCATGGACTCTGGAGAACTCAGAGGAAGAAGGTGAAAAGGAATAGGATTAACATTGCCTACACTGGGAGGAGGCAATGTCAAGGAAAGACTGATATTACTAGTAAGTCTCATTATACTTCATTCTAGCCTTATTTTAATGCAGGTTCTAGCTATAGCCTTTCAAAATTTAAAGGAGATTTTGTCATTTTTGACAGCAAACCCAGCTTTCTTAGCAAACATAATGGCCTTACATTTCATGGCCTTGTGCCCCAAAGGATTCCAAAGAGTTTTACAAACTTAAGTTGATAGGTGGCCAACATACACAGGGACCTCTTCATCCACCACTGAAATGTGCTCAGCCTCCAGGACAACCTGTCATCAATTATTAGCAAAACACAGAAGGTCTCTGCAGTATTCCAGGTTAGGATGTGATGAATGCTTTATGCTATTGAATCTGAATGAGAAGGTGGAACAAAGTTATGTGAGCAGAAATTCAGTTGCACACAACACTTCAACTCATACTTTAGCTCTATGCCTGCTCTTAAACTCCTACTACAGTGCCTTTTAGTGTTACAGTTTGATGACAACTTTTGTTTTCCAAAGCCTCCTTCAGCAATATCCTCAGCTACATAGTGGGATTCTCCTTACCTTCCAACTGGTGCATCTACTGGATCCTGGTTACTGGTTACGTCACTGGTTACTCCTTCATGTAGGTGTCCCACCACAGTTTTCCAACCATTCTCAATGTCTTCTGGGACAGCAATATTTCAAGGCCAATAAAATTCTGAGTAAATTTTTGCAGATCTCTTCCCTCTCTTTTGATTACTGCTTAGTGATGATTTGCCACATATGATGCTTTCTTTCATAAGTGCTGCTGGGTTTAAACTCTCTCCTCCACACCAAAGTATTTCACCAGCAGTACAAAGTTTCCAGGCCCAGTAGCTACCTGTCGCCAGTTGGAGAATTACTCTTAGCCATTATTTGCTTCCCTTTCCTAATTCTACAATAAAATTACTATTTTCACTCTAAAATATTTTTAAGCCACTTCATTCTCATGGCTTTTCCAAAGTTAGGAGAATACCAAATGACTTAATCCTTTTAAAAAAGCATTACATAGATTTGTGCAAGTGTCTACAGAGATGGAGGGGTTTTACAGTGCAACAAACCATCTGATAAAGGTTTTCAGACACAGACTCATCCCAAATTGATGCAATACTGGCTGTGGCTGCCATTTTAAAAGTATCAGCAGAATTCCAGATATTCTGAAAAATAAATCAAACAAAGAACACTATTAAACTTGAATTCAAAGATAAGGATTTAGGCATCTCTTAAAGGGATGTTAGGAAAAAGGATGTTTTCTAATTCTAGTTGCTTTCTCTTTTTCCTATCTACCTATTTTCTCTGGTAATAGGGCTGATTCTTGGAGCTGTCACTCGTGCTGCACACCATGTAGCCCCTCTGGAGCAACCATGGACTAATCTCAGGATAATCACTGTAAGAATGTCAAACTCAGATATTTTTTTTAATTTTAAGCTTTTGAAAAGTAGACAGTGTCTTCTAAATGTAAAACGTTCCTGGTCATGCGAGAGTAACAAATATTGACTGTGAGCCTGACTCAAACTTTCATCCTGATACTCAGCAGATGGTCCCATCCGTTTCAGTACCCCTGAATACATCACACAGTACTGCACTGTGCATCCAATAACAGATCCATTTAGGATCTGTTGATGATGTATCACTTCACAAGGACCACGTAGGAAATCTGTTACACTCTAGTACAAGTGATAAAAATGACAGAACTGACTCAATTTGCCTTAGGAATTGTCTATAGATCAGGTACACACTATTCTTGAGAAACCGCTTTCAAAAGCTCAGACATCTTAGGAGACTTGAAATAGAACTATTTATTGTACATTTTAACTACATCCTTGCACAGATGTAACAGAGTTGAGCCTGTCAATCTCAACCTGGGCTGAATTTCAGTGCTCTTATTTTCCTTACAAAGCTTCTCAGAAGCTAGAACTGGGTCCCACAGTCTGACTTCCCGAGTCTTTTAATCACACCGAGTGATTCCTGTACTGGGCCCAGCAGGTTGAGCTTGGCTAAGGCATCTGCACCTGGCTCTGGTGAGTTCAGCACACAGATCTAGTGACAGGGGTCTGGTCTGATTTGAAGATGTCCAGAGATGAGACACTAATATTCCCCTCAGTGGTATTTTCCAAAGGCTAATCTTTTCTCTGTTAAAAACTCATGTCTTATTTCCAATATGACTTGATCTGGCTTCAGTTTCAGGCTATTGGTTTTCATTATTCTTTGGACAAATAAACCTGTTCATAATCATACACATAGATATCCAGCCCTGACATTCCCATGCTGTCTTCTCTGTGCTCCCAAAGATCTGAATAGACAGCAAAGGCAGACTGGCTCATGTGTTAAAAAGCACAGAGCCCAGCTAGAGAAAATGCTGCAATACAAATAAAAATTAAAAAAAATACCAACCAAACAAGAACAAAACACCAAACCAAGTATTTTAATTTTATTTTTTTTTCAGTAACACAATGACACCCATGAAGATGTTCAATGTTTTCAGACTGCAGTGTTTCCTTGAACTTCTCACCACCAGCTTCTTGCTGGAGAGCTGCCTCCACAGAATCCTTACCCACAGCAGCTAGTGGTGAGAATACTTCCCCTTCTGCAGGTTTTCTTGATGGGGGATCCAAGTTTGTTCCCCAGTTTGCCATATTTCAAAGAGAAACATACAATACCAATCTCCTCCTGTGCTTCTTTGTTGGACTGCTACTCTCATCTGAGGTGGCTGCAGAAAATCACACCAGCATTTTAATAAGAAATTCAGAAAAGTTAAAAGACCTTTCCATTGGAGTTTAAATCTCACACAAACAGCAGGCTGCAGCTGTAGCCTTTGCTGCCTATGGATAAATGTATTATTTTAGAGCATGGCCAAGACCTCCTTGTAGGAGGTCCTGCAGGAGTGGAGCCAGCAAGTGATTATGAAAGGCAGCCTAAAGAACATTTAACACTGTTTTCTGCCTATGCTTAACAAGCACCTCATAGTTGGGGCTGCAGTTTGCATGATTTTGGCCTTTAGAAAATATGAAACACCTTAGTAGATGGATTTTATGTCTAGAAGATTCCATCTGAGGCACTCAACCCACCCAGTTTTATTACTTATACTTTCAAATGTTTGGGAAAAGCTTCAAAGTCACATCTGAAGAATTCATGAGCTTATCCTAAAATAATACCTGGAACTCTGGCATCCATGCACTTTTTAAAAAAAATAAACACAGACAAAAAATCTGCTCTTCAAATAAATCTCATCAGACTTATTTTCTTAAGAAAAAAAAATAAATTTTATTAATTATCTTGTATTTAATTTCCTTTTCATAAACAAGCCTTTATTTACTACCTCTTGAGATACCAGTCTGTATCCTCATCTGCCTTGTGATTCAGTCACTGGGATAGAAGAAGCAGTTGGCAAGTGAGAACATTTGAGTTAATAAAAGCAAAGAGCAGAAGCTGCTGACTGGGCAGAGCTACAAAGGTGAAGAGAAAGGCATGTTCCATTTCAGGAGAGAAGCTGGGACCATCACTGGGAACGCACTTATTTCTGAAGACTGGAGATTTGATTGCCTCCCTCATGAGGCCAGGGCTTTAGTAAGACACCCCAGACAAGCATCACAATGGCTACCTTATCTACTGTATGGCCATCAGTCTCCAATCAACAGCACTGAACTGTTACTGGTGCTCTCTACACTGTGCACCCAACTATGAGGCAGGTGAAGATTAGATTGGTAAGAGAGAATATACTGGGAAGCCAACAAAAAATGTAAGAGAGAAGTGTCTTGTACTATTTCAGATTTTAATTTTAGGTAAAATAGTGCAAACAGTCCTAAAATAATGGACTATAAATCAGCTTTCATCTCAAAGTTATGTTCCCTTAGGTGGATATGAAGCCACCTGCTAAGGTCCATGAAACTTGCATTCATTTCTATACATCAGTCCAGCTTGAAAAGAAAGGTTGGAAACTCCTGTAGTACCATAAGCTGGTGAATACTCTTCTCCCTCAGGATTCTTCTGAGGGAAGGACTGCCCTAGGTTTCCCTTTCCCTAGCAGTGAATAACCATATTTGTGAAGTGCTGCAGACTGCTGGGTTTTTTATGCTGACCTCACTATTATTGGTTTGTGCTGGATGTGGCTTGGACACACTTCTTGGGTTGGCTGTCTCCAAGGTGTTGATAAGAGGAGCATCATCAAGTGTGATGATGCCCAAGTGATGGAGATGATGTATCCTGACAAAAAAAGGCTGGAAGGAGAATCTCAGGTTTTCAATTGTGAATTTTGACCAATGCAGTGTAGGAAATGTGATGAAGTGCTTCTTGGCTGCTTTGAGATACACTATAGGTGCTCACTAACATGTGTTCTCTGTGGCATTGCCTGCTGCTCAGCACTTTAGCCCAGAGGGAGTACAGGTGCCTGTGCATCAGAGGAACAGGAAAAAAAGCCTTTTTCAACATACTGACTTGGCACCTCAGAAAAAAAGGCATTCATCTATAGGAGGGGATTAATAGAAGTATGGGTGCAAGGGACAAAAGAGAGGGAGTAAACAGAGGAAGGCAGCAGAAAGTAGGAAGAAGGGAAGAAATCAGCTTAAATGAAATATGGATCATAACAAGTTTCCACACAAGCCTGTGGAAATCAAGAAATCAAAAGATCCCTTTGAGACCATTAAGGAAGGGAAAGCCTGGACAAGCAATCAAATGTATGAGAGACAGGTCTGGACTTGTGCAGGCCTTTGCCATTTAATTGGGAAGGGAATAGCTTAAGCTGCTTGAGCTCTGAGGCTGAAAAAGAGCATGGGGGACAATACATACCACTGAGTCCTGTAGGATTACTAGCCCTCCTTTAAGAGGTTTGATCCTGGCAGCAGACACCTAGGGACTCAAACACTTCTAGGACATGCATGAGGAAGCAAGGCCACTGGAGGGCCAGTGACTAAGGAGAACTCCAGACCCAGAAAAGTCAGCAAGCCAGATGATGATGTGAGGAAAGAGCTCAGCCTTGCCTACGTGTAAAGAAAACAGTAACATGACATTTTATTAGGCCAGTCAGTTCTCCAGCATTGCGACACTCCTCATCCTCTAGTATCTGGCATCAGATAATACGTCCAATTCAAGAAATTAAGGTGGAGAATGATCTCAGTTGGCATTCGTTGCTGTGTTTCTAAACAATAAGCATTGCTAAGCTAAGAACACTGCTTTTCAACAAAGTCACTATGGTGCAAAATTAATTACTGTAAAACTACCTGCAAGAACCAGGTAGTGATCCCCACCATTTTCCTTCAAAGCCTGTCTTAGTCTTCACGTGCTCAGTTCTGACAAAGTTGCTCCGAAGTCCTTCAGGTTAGCCCAGGAACAGGTTAGCTCTAGATTGTTTCAAATCCTCATTCCAGAATTCAAATACAAGATTCAGCAATGTGGGATCAAGTTGTTTGAGCTTTCACCCTCCTCCTCTGATTTCCTCAGATGTGTTATGAAATATATCACAGCTGAAAAGAAACCAAAACAACTGTTAGGCTGTGGTGGTGAAATTAAAAGCAACTGAGCATGTCTTCCCATGTAAGGTAAATAATATATGGAGCAAGTAAGGTCAGTCATGCTTGGTGATTCTCAGTTGGGGTGATAAAACCATTACTTATTACACTGTTCACTGCTAGTTGCCAGCTTACCTCCTTCTTTGTTCTTTGTTTGTTTTTCCACCTGATATGGAATATGAGGATATGTAGTGTTTTTAATTTTGGAGATGGGGATGAAAGTGTTCTTTTCTTACAATGTTCTTTTTTGTGCATGTACGTAATGCCTAAAAAAGCACTGTAATGGAAATTATGGTTAAAATGTTTGCTAGAGGAAAAGGTCAGCTGAAGTAAGAAAGGACGATTTCATATTTCTGACTGTTCAGATACAAGGAAATCTTAGCACCAATAAATTATGTCATCTGTTAACTTCACATAAGCAGAATGCCTCTGTACATTTTGCACTGTTATGACAAGGCTGTACAGAACAGGGGTAAATAATCCATATGAAATAGCTATCTCTATAGGGTCACTTGTATCTACCTTATCTTTAAATAAATCAACTGAGAATTAAAGCTGGGATGGTTTTCTGTTCTGTGTTCAGAGACCTAAGTTGTGCCACATTAAACAACACAGTAAGCATAAATTTATATTTGGCCAGAATGACACTGAAAGTTGTGCCTTAGTGTGTTACTCATTGAGATACTGTCCATCCTGACCTTGGCTATAGCTTCATATTTTACACACCATTACTGTCACAGTCACAGAGAGAGCCAACAATAATTTGCTCATACAATTTACAATATATTGTCTCCCAGACACACTGAGGGCTCTTTAACCATCACCAGATGTGGTGCTTGTACAAGCTATATTTGAACAAAGCAGAATCCATTCAGCTCTAAAGTCCCTATGGCTGCTTGGCTGTGTCTTGAGCTTAGTGCAGAGCTAATTTGGTGTTCATACCACTGTAACTAACTAGAACATGGCTGAGAAGTTTCAGAAGTTTTAGCCCACAACCTGCTGTCTAAGTTTCACATGTTTCTCCCATTCCCAGCATCTGAGCTTTAGGAGTTGGTCCTCAGAGGTTAATCAGCAACTAATACTGTAGCTGCTCTGTGATGTTCAGCCCTTTAGATTGTTTCTATATCAAGACTATCAAAAACATCTTTCACCATACCCCCCACAAACATTAAAAGTCACTTTTTAAATGCTCGATACATGTACTTCATTATCAAGTCACAAAATCTTACACAAACCTGTGTATTTGTATTAACATTCCTAAAAAGTATCAAATGTAAATAAGATAAAACACCATAACTGTTCTCCCCCAAGAAAGACAGAAAGGCTATGGTGTTCATCAAGGTGTAGGTACAGACCTACCTATGGAGAAAAAGTCATTAAGAAAGAGGAGAATGAAGAGAAAAAGAGGAAGATCCAGGTTTAGCTTCCTAGTCTAATAATACAAATGTGTCCAGCACAGTGCAATGAAGAACACAGATATCATTATCTTTTTTCAGGGTATGGAGCCATCCTGACCTGGTGAACACCCTTGGCTAGGATCAACACATAACTTGGACCAGTTGTCCATGAACTCAAAATTGATTTGGGTAGAAAAGCTTTCTGGCAGGCTGAGAGCTACAACCACTGTTTTTAACAGCCACAGTAGGCAGAGAATTGCCTTCCCAGAAAATTCCCCGATCAACTTTTGCTTTGTAACAAAAGAGTATGGAGGAAAAATGAAACAACTCAGAATGTTGCAACATATTTCATTTTTTTGCTCATTTTTGCTCCTTTACTTTCCAGATTAAGAACTAGAGGGTGAGGAAGAAGGCAAGTCTGAAGTAGCTGGGGTTGACTTATGCAGCCTGTGTTTTCCTCTACCTCTTCTCCTCCAATAGCTCCTTACATGTTTTAACCAGTGTTGCAGCCTTGTCTTTTCAGTATCTTCATCCTGTCACTTATTTCCCTTCCTGGTCCTCATAATATCCCCCCCTGCCATCTGCCCACCAGCACCATGGTACCTCAACATACAGCATGGTGTTTATTGCCTGTTTTGACAGTATGGCTCCACAAACCAAAGGTTTTGCTTTGAAGCCTGAGATAGCCAGCCTGCCAGGGAATAGTGTGGCAGCAAAGGAGAGCTCTTATGCTCACTAGAAAAAGAATTGAGGTTCAGAATTTCCGCTTCTTACTGCTTCCACGGGAGACAAGTGTTTCTCTAAGCTGACCCCAGCTGCTTGATTGCCCCCTTGAGTCCATTGCCAGATAATACATAACCCCAAACAGCCTTAAGCTTGCTGGAAGTTCCTCCAAGGGTCTGGATGTAGGAACACTGCATCCAGAACAAGGCAGCTTTACACTTCCTCCTCTGGGTGTCCTTTTTCTCCTTGGACACAGTAGAGCATCCGGACTTCACATTTCATTTCTTTCTCTCTGCTTCCTTTTCTGCAGTCACAGAATTATAGAATAGAATGGTTTGGGTTGGAAGGGAATATTGAGATCATCTAGTTCCAAACCCCCTGCATGGGCAGGGACAACCCCCACTAGACCAGGTTGCTCAAAGTCTCATCTAACCTGGCACTGAACACCTCAAAGGGTGGGGAGTCCACAACCTTCCTGGGAAACCTGTTCCAGTGTCTCACCACCCTGACAGGAAAGAACTTCTTCCTAATGTCTTACCTAAATCTCCCCTCTTCCAGTTTAAAACCATTACCCCTCATCCTATCATGACAAGCCCTTGTAAAAGGTCTCTCCCCAGCTTTCCTGTAGCCCCTTCAGGTACTGGAAGGCTGCTAAAAGGTCTCCTCTGAGCCTTCTCTTCTCCTGCCTGAATAGCCCCAACAGCCCACCTGCCTCTTTGCCAAATCCAGGTGAATTTTCTGTAAAGTTAGATGGTGGTCTATTTACTGCAGTCTGGGCATTTACTCCTGCTGCTGCTTCTCTTTGAAGGATCACAATGCCTTAACTGTCAAGCATTGCCAATGCTTCTCTGGGACCTTTTGTTCTTATATAATAGTACCCATCTTCATCGTGATTATTATGAAATGAAGGACCTTACCCCTTTTCTTAAGCTGGTTTTGCTTAGCTCCAACACGCCTCCAAGTTTTCTGAACTTCAGGGTAGCAGTTGTCATCAGAATAGATAATTTTGTTCCTATACAGCTCTTCATTGTTCTTCCTGGCAGCCTGTAAAATATTATTGCTGAGTTTGATAATTCTGGAAACAGAAAACTACATATCTTAACTGGACCTGGGGACTTTTGTGCTTCTGCCCTATATGGTCTTTTTATAATACTATCAAAATGTAAAGACTGTGTAAGTGAAAGAGGCAACATTCCCACATTTTTGTTATTTTCTGCATTTTTAGAAATGCCATAAAACCTGTCATTGCTTCTCCTTTGAGTATTTTCTAAATCTTTGGAGTCTGTTATGTTTTACCAGGATAAATGAGATGTGTGTTCCCCACATAAGGTTAATCAATAAAATCTTTGCAATCTTTTCTCATCTGGCCAGCCTCACTTTAATCTCAGCAACAGTGCTAGGCAATTCACTCAGAGAAGAAGCTTAATCTTTCTGAAGCCTTTCTAGTTCATTTCTCCGTTATTTTATTCTTTGTTGCTCACCCTTCTGAATGTGTTATCAAAGTTTATGTTAGCCAGTTGTTTCCACAAAGCCCAAGCTCTTCACATTGTGTTGTCTAGGGAAAATCTCAGTTTTTTTAGAGTATCTGTTGTTCCTCAAAGATGTGGAAGAAAACCTTGAAAATATGTCCTAAAGATTGAAAAAACAGGATACAAACATATCCAAATGTGTACTGTTTCTAAAAATTTTCCTCTTCTTCTTAATCTCGTGATTACTGGGGCTTGATTCATGATTTTGGAATGCCTGAGACTGGCAGTCCTATTTGTTACCAAAAGTACAACAAATTTTCTTTTTGGCCAGCTGAGCAGCTCAGGAGAGTTCTGGACAAAATTCATCCTGCAGCTCAGTACTTGAGCCAATCACTGGCCCCAGCAGTTCTTACTTTATACCATACTTTCTTTTCTCTTCCTTTCTGAAGTAAGAGAGTCTTACACAGTTTCCCTGTTCTTTCACACCTATTTTTGCCGCATGTAAGTGTCGAAGTGGATTGTGGTAGGCAACCTTTATTTTAAAAACATAGCCACAGTTAAATACTGGGCCAGCAATTAAATGAATGACAGATTGCTCTCTATTAATCCCCCTCCCTCCAATAACAGGGAAGGGAGAGGGAATAAGGGAGAGAGACTTAGGGGTTAGAAATGAAACTACACAGCTTTAATGAAACAGTAGTGATGGAAAGGAAAAGAATGAAGTATATACAAATATATATACAAAACCATTATCATGTCCCCTGACACAGCCTGGATTTAATAGCCCAGGAAGGTTAGAACTGGACCCTCTTGCTTTCTAAGTTCCTGCTGCAACAGAGGAGCCAGGTGCGGCTGGAGCCAGTCCTGTAAGTGTCACAACTCAGACTGGGCAGCCTGGGCAGGTTAGGACTGAACCTCCTTGCTTTCTAGACTTCCTTCAGAGAGGAGCCAGGTGTGGCTGGGCCCAAAATCCTTCTCTCAGACCTGGTCTTTTCCCAGAGAGAGTAAATGTCTGATGGTCCGAGTAACAGCTCAACCATCCAGTGCCCCTTGATCAGCTTCAGGTGCAGCGACACACAAGGTCTGTTTGTAACAAATAACACATTTATTACACTAGTAGGAGTTAACATTGAGCAACCTAAACAGAACCACCCACATGTATATATTAAGTAAGGAAAAGGGGATGAGAAGAAAAAGGTGAGAGGAAGGGGGGCACAGAAAGAGAGGGACAAAGAGAGAGAGATGACGAGGACAGGAAAATCCCCAGTCCTGGATCCAGCGACGTTGGTCCAGCCAACAGAGGGTCGGTGTCCATGGTCAGTGCAGATGAAACTCCCCAAGCCCACCATTGCAGCCTCCTATTTTATAGGCCTGGAATCTTGATTTCACAAGGAGTATGTGTGATTGAGCCATACATGTGTGAGCAGCTGGAGTGGATCTAACAGCCCCTCTGACCCACAATCGTTGTCGTTATCTCATCTATGCAGCCCCGAGGCCTATGCAGGCCATTCCTGCAGCCTCCATCCTCCCAGGCAGGCCTTTTGGGATGCACAGGAGCTGAGGCTACAATGGGGTTTCGATACCATTTCCCAAAGTAGGTGCGGAGGGCTAGTCCCTCACACCCCCTCCTCCCTGGGCTGTCCCCCCAGGAATGTCCATGCCAGCACCCAGGCTGCAGGGCAGACCCTGGAAAAGTCCCAGACTCCTTGAGTCAGCAGCAGACAGGAGCTGGGTGCGGGAACACAGCGATTCAGGAGCACATGGATTGGGATCAAAGGCAGGTGAACAGAAGGAATCCTCCCAGAACACCGACCACGGACAAAGAGAGCTTGATCCTCATGAACCCCAACATGTATGCCGAGTATGACATGTATGGATTGGAATACTTTATTTTTTTCAATTTTGATCACCTGTCAGGTCCACTCCTCCCCACAGGAGGGTTGCAGGTGTGACTCCTTTACTCCCTTCTGGTTCTGGAGCATAAGATGTTTTTCAGAACTAAGCTATGGCCTTGGTTCTGCACACTCTTCTGCAGGAGTAGCTATAAACACAGAACCTTATCAATCCTGGAAGCAGACACTGACTGAAAAACCTGCCATTAATTTCAGCAACTGCAGCTACTTAGAAGAGACTTAACTGAGAAGTAAAATCACTAGAAAGAAAATTGGTTCTATCCTGGCTTAAACTGGGACAAGCATATTCTGCAATACCACAGCCACATTTACACGTGCATCTGTTCGGCGTTGGTGCTAGATTAAGCAGCTCCTGTCATTCACCCTCTCCTGCATTCCCCATCCTGTAACTCTTCCACATGTACTTATGGAAAAACGCACCAGGAAACTGGGTAATCAGACACAAGTCCAGCAATGAATGCTCAAGGACAGTTGGGATTTGTTTCTGCCAATCTGTTTGTGCCAAATAACTCACCATGACCTGAGACGTGAAGAATCTGAATGTTTTGGAGAACATTGAGGAAGGCTGCCAACATTACACTTAAAATTTAAATAGTGCATTAGACATTGTTTTTAATTTTTTGATTCTGAGAAAAGAAAGTAATTTATCCAAGATCAGCTTCATGACTGCAGTAGATATTTTTTTAATTGGTACTTTAACCAAACTTTTTTTTTTCAGACATATCTGCCACACTGTATGGAACAGGAATTGATACAGTGCACAGAACTACAGCAAGGTACCAGGCTTGTTTCATTTGTAAAAGTAGTGCACTAAAAATATGGAGACTGTTTTCAATCTTCTCTCTGTAATATTGGAGAATCTGAGGTTTTAAAGTCAGGGCATACCAGGTTTTAATTTGGCAGATGAAAAATAAGATTAAATTATGGACATTAAAAACAAGGAAACAGAACAGTGGAAGACAACTAATCACACATAGTTCAAAGTGAATGTTCTTTCTATCATGGCCAAAAGATACTGCACAGGCAGCAAACTCAAGTGTGCTACAGGGTTTCCAAATAAAAATTACTCTAGACAGACCTGAAGGATTAACACTGAAAGAGGTACAAATCAGAAAGTATGAAAAGGTCTCTTGGACAAGTCTGTAAATCATATTATGAAATAAATACTGAGGAGAGGCAGGAATCATTGCAGAGATTTGCAAGAAAGGTTAGCTCTGTTTAGCCTGAAAACTTTAGGTTATGATTCTGGGTAACACTATGCATGGCCTCTTCCACCCCAAAGAGCTAGGAGCCATCCAACTGAGCAAGAGCCACACTTGAAGCAAACAGAAGGAGGTGGCAGCAGCCTGGAAGCTTGTGCAGCTCCTTGGCAAGGGGTGTTGCAGATAAGGCATGAGTACATCATCACAAGGGAAGGTACAACACATACTTACAGGGCAGATCCACAAGATTACCAAATAAACAAACTACAACAGATCCAGGAAATCTCCTGAACTGACAAGATAGTTGGGAATGGGAGAGTACATATGGTGTCTGGACAGTACCAACTCCTGCTTGTCCTGTTCCTGCTCATTCCTAGCCTTTGCTTATGGCAACTGTTGGAGCCAGGATGATGGAAATAGGGGCCCTTGCACTGAACCACTAAGGCAAATCTAATGGCTTTGTGACTTGAACACAGGCATTAGGTATTTATACCAACCTGCAGGACCCCTGAGCAACCCACTGCAGTGAATTTGCCAAATTACTTCTACCTAGAATGACTATTCAACAAACTTTAGATTCTGCAGCATTGCATGCTTGAATTTTTGTTTTTATAAAAGTATTATTCCAATAGTCACAGATTCAGTCTTTAAAAAGAAATAACTTTATTTCAAAAATGTTCCTTTTTAGTGAACTTTTTTAATTTAAAAAGATGTCAAAGTGGAGGTCCTTTGTTAAGTAAATAACACATTTTAAAGAGATGAGAAGTATCATGTGTTTTAAAAATTACCAGCTTAGTGTATTAAATAACAAATACATAATACAAGAATAGAACTTTTTTCTGTTCCCAGTTGTCTAAAAGTAATATAAAAAATGTTTTTAAACAGCTGGATTAAAATACTGCACATCAATTATTACGCTGTTAGCAGCTGCACTATCCTCTGCAAGTCTGGCTCTTCCAAATGATTAGAGCTATATATTACATAATCATGTTTTGTTTACTTTTCTTTCTAACATCTTTAATTGGCATTCTCAGTAGAAGGGCTTTAGGTTCCAACTCAAATAACAGTAGGTCTTGAAGTTGTAGCCATAAGCACTTTAATCATGTGCTATATGGAACAAGTTCTAAATATTAAGGAGAATATGAACTCTACTGGCTAAATAAAATGCTGGATTCAGGCAATACTTCTTTATAAACACAAACTAAATCTCACTCTGTGTGACCCTGAGCAAGCTACTTGATCTTTTTGTGCCTTGTCAAGACAATTATTAGAAACTGTGCTTCTCTGACTAACAGATGTTACTATACATCAGCATAGAGAATACTAGAGTTAAATGCATTACTGAAAACATTCATGATGATAAAACAATGTGGAACCAAATTTCTTTCATTTCCTGTGATTTGTGTCTTCATAATTCTGACTGCACTCACTGAAAAAGCCATTTAAACCATGAGATCACTTGTTTTCCAACAAATTAAGTCCCAATACTTGCCAATCATTCTGCTTCAGAGGTCAAGGAAGATAAAGTCCTTCTCTTCCTTGCATAGATCCTTAAGACCATTAGAATTACATCTATTTGCAAGAAGTTCTCACAAAACTAACAAGTTCCAAATGTTTCCCTTTCTTAAATGCATGTTTGTTTCAAATCACATGTTTTTAATCTGTGTAAACTGCCCACTTTTTATTTATCTGAAGCGTATGCAGTCTGAGAGATACCATAAATCATACAAGCTAAGCAAATACTTTTAAACAGCCAGTTGATACAGGCTGTTGAGCAAGAGGCAAAAACACTTAACTTCTCATGAGCAGGTTATGAAAACTGCAGTACCAGTAAGTAAAAATACTAATTATGGAGAGTTCCATTATTAAAGCTTGTTATTTAAAACAGGCTATAACTAAGGCTAAATACACCATGGCAATAGGTTTGATTACCTTAGAGGTAAAATCACATTAACCTAAGCAGTGTAGGTTCACTGCATGTCATCTCAAGGTGATCTTTCAAAGGTTAATGCTTATTCAAAACTCATCTTAAATTCTAGATGTAGTGAAGGAAGGGAGGGAAGTGCCTCCAAGGGCAGGACATACTGCCCTAGAACTGCTTTTTAAAATGAGCAAGATGAAACATGGGAGTGTCTGTCTCAGGGATAGAGGAACTCTAGATTAAATTCCTCTTTGAGTTTCCAGGTTGAACACCTAACTTCAAGTGAGATAAATTCCTTCTAAAAATCGGACAATCTTTTTAATGGTACTAGGCAAATATGTAAAAATCAACCAAAGCCAATTAAGTCTGTCTGATACCAAAATACTTCTCAGTTTCTATGTCTTTTAGATGCATTGCTTGGCCATTGTTGCTTGGAAGTGTTTTGCAGCATTTTAAAACTATGGGTTTTTAAAAATTTATGTAAAAATGAATCTGCTTTATCTAATTGTAATTCTATGAAATAACACAGAGAAATAATATGGTTTGATGTGTTCTATTGTAAAAAGGGCAGTGCTGAAAGAGAAAATGTGCAAAACAGAGCAGAGCAAACACTGGTTTACAGAGTCAGCTCCTACAGTTCTTAGTGTGTGCAGTTGTTGCCATACTGTATGTCACTCAGCTCACCATTTTGTGAGGAAAGTCTTCCTGGTGCTGCCTTGCTCAGGGTCTGCTCCAAGTGAAGGCTGAAGCTGCCTGCAGCCCTTCACAGATCAGTCACTGAGCATAAAAGATTCAAAGCAACAGATGGGATTGTATCTTTAGCTGCTGTTACTCATGTGGGTCATGATGTTCCCACAGGTAACAGGCAAAAGGAAAAGCAAACCAGTTCTGTCTCTGGTGGTGTTAGGAGAGGAAGGGGTAGCTTTCAAATGACAATAAGGCAAATTCAGAAATTAGAATCCTTCCAACAGCAAAGACTCTTCAGATGGTGAAGAGTTAGATGAGATTTTACCAGGGAGATTGTATAGTCTCCAAAACCATAGGCCCTTAATGTCAGGGTGGGTTGACATCTGGTAGTAATGAGACAGGCACAGTCACCTGGTTTGGAGCACAGTGATACAGAGCAGAGATGCTTTGCCCATCGTCTTTGCCTGCTATGATTCACTGCTCTTTTTTGCCCTTCTGAGAATTGCCTCCTTTCAAGAGTGAGTACTAACATCTACAATCTCTTGCTAGCGAAGATGGTTTTGTATTAAAAAAATCCAATAAGGAATCATGCCACTGCACTTTATGTTCTGGGAATTATTTTATTTTCATAGAATTGATAAGTTTTTTTCCTAGAGCATTTAAAGTATACGTTTTTAAAAGAGGGTTGAATCTGGAGAGTTTTGAGGGGATTTTTTTGCTTTCCTTGTCAAATGAATAATAGCAAAATGTTCAATAAAAATTGTAACTTTAATTTAGGGTTATTATATGTGAACCTAAGTACTTATGTCTTCCTAAGGATATACTCCAGGTTGCTTAAAAATTAGGGTTTGAAAAATGAGTCCAAGTAAAACAGGAATAAACCAGAGTTCTTCTGCTGTCTCACACTGATGCCAGGAGGTCATCCAACACACAAATTATATATTTATTTGCATGTTAAATATATGGCATCTTGTCATATCACAGAAATAACCTGTTTCATATCAAATGGAATCTGAAGAGATTTTGGCAAGAAACAACAAGAGACCCTCAGGACATGTAAGCCAGCAGAGCCCTAGTGGTATCCATTCTTCCCATGTATTCATGGGGACTGGCACAAGCTGCAGAGCTGGGAAGGAAAGATAAATATGTAATTATGAAACATCTTTGAGCAACATTGTTGGAATTACACTTTCAGTATGAATCTGGTGTGAACTCTAATGAGGTTTCCCAAAGAAAGTGGGAAATAATTTCTTTTCCACTCCTTTTGAAACAGCTTCAGCAATGTTGTTGCAAAGGCTCTTGCTGCAATGTCCTGAGTTTCTCTCTGTTCTTGTCTGATTCTTGGAGACTTTAAAACCCTAACGATGCCAAGTGCTTGAAAGATGTCTTCACAAGACAGATTCTGGCACACCCCATTGTCAAGGCTGTCTGGTCTCTCACCCATTCCTGGGTAGAGAATTGAAACACTGACACGTAAAAATATTAATCTGAGGAGCATTTTTCCACTTTTAGGTTAAAAGAACCTTACAATCAAACTCTGCTGTATGTCAATATCACACAAGCAGCTGTCATTACCCCCAGCCCTGTCCAGCTTTATTACTGAGATCAGAGATAAATAGGAAACCTGAAGCCACACCTCTCAAGAAAATAATTGAAAAATAGAACCGCCAAAAAAAGACTTAAGTTTCCCAAAGATACAACTGCAGATTAATGCTAGTCAGGAGGTTTCTAATGAACATAATGTGCAATTAATCAGTTGTCTCTGAGGAAAAACAAGATTTCAGACTGTAGCAGTCAAATTGCTGACTGGAGGAAGAGTTGTTTGTCTTGGGGCTTTTCCTTGAGGCACTAAGAGTAGAAACTTACTGGGACTGTTCCTGTGGAATGTTGTCACTTTACTGTCCATGGAACCATAACACACTAATCTTTTTCTGGAACAAAGAAGTCCCAACTTAAATGCTTTTTTTTTTTTTTTTCCTCTAGTAACCCTAATAGAAGGCAGCTTCCACCAAATCACAGGACGTCTTCTCAACCATGTCCTCCTGGCCCTGGCCAAACTGCCACCCACGTCCACAGGAGAGTATGTCACAGCAAGGACCTCAGCCACCTGGATGATACGGGCATTCCCTCCTCCACCCCTATTTCTGAGTAGAGCCCAGCACACCAGACAACATCCACCAGTTCCTAAGCACTCCCCAGGCTCACCCACCCCATCCCTTAGTAATCTCTTTCTCAACCCACACAACACGTCCTTTCACTTTTCATCAGTTCACCTCGTGACTTAATTCTTTTCCTTGTCTTTCCTGTTTTTTTGGCCCCTTCCCAGTTGCTGAAGACTTGACACTAGTTAGTTCTGGGCATCAGTTCTAAAAGAAAAAGGACAAAGTAACCACTATTTTGTTGCTCCTACAGTTACAGATGCTCCAGTAACTTTCAGCCTACACGTAGCATTGCCAGTTTGCAGCCATGTGCCTTCCTTCCAGAGTTAGATGCAACTGAATAGTTCCCAGTAGGTCTTATTTTCTCTTCTCCTAAACCACAAAATGTGTTCATAAACTATTCACATCCCTTCTCAACCTTCATCAGTCAGGCTAAATACAAACATTTTTCAGTCTGCAGGTTTCCTCTTCCACTGTTCTCTGCACCTGTTCCAGTTTGAATCTTTTTATGTTTTGTTTGGTTGGGGTTTGTTTGTTTGTTTGTTTGTTTGTTCAACAAAGGCAGGTAAATTATGTTAGAATTCCACTAAGATCATATTGGTACCACACAGAATAATCCTTTTATTTAATGCCTCTGCTAGCAATACTTCGCCTGAGATTTATATTTACTTTTTTCCCAGCTGTGCCACATCCTTGGCTCAGTCACAAACCTTTGTCTTTCCCTGCTTTCAACTGCAGCTTCCTGCTTCACATAAAAATTTGAGAGAAGCTAGGGCAATGAATTGAAATGTGTTTAATAACTTCTTGTTTCACTTAATTTAGTCACAATGAAGATTAAATGTTATTTATAGTGCTATTTTACTTGTTTAGATTAGAAGAATTTCTTATTCTTGAAATTCCAATAACTCAAAAATTATGCCAACAATTATAAACCAAACAGAAGGGGAAGAGAAGGCATCTGTGCCAGGGCCTGGGGCTGCAGTTCCAGAAGCTTCAGCTTTGCTACTGTCAGCTTCAAAGCCTAACTACAGTTTCAAAGATGTCATCATCTCACTGCAAATATTAAGGCTATTTTAAGAGGTTCTCTGGCTGTTTATAGGGATTCAGATCTCAGCACAGTCAATTCAAGAGGTGGGAGCACATGTCTGAGAACATCTTTGGACTCCTCAGATATGCTCTGGACTACCCCTCAGTGCACGTTCAGCATCTTGTAGAGCCTGAGAGTTATAATCAAAATTGCAATGACTTGAGCACAGAAAGCCTCAGTCATGATAAACCTAACTCTGCCATGATAGTTGAAATGTGAGGTTCTTTTTTTTTTCCTGTTCCTTGCAAAGGTCATAGAAATTACTGATTTACAGAGAGTTAATCTTTCTCCAGCTGTTGCGGAAGCCCTGTCTTCTCCTATGTTTGATATGGCCAGTTAAGCCAGTCCTGTGGCTGTGAAGTACCAGAAGAGCAGCAAAGCCAGGGATCAAGGCCTTTCATAGGCTATGAGGCCAGATAGATTACCTGGTTTCCAGTAAAAGTCAATACAAAGTCAACAAAAGTCCTCAAAGCTACATATCTCACAGCTGAAGAAGCTTTATCAGTGTTATTTAACTCTTCCAGAAAATGCATTTTTTCCTTTATTATTTTACTGGCTCACTCTGCTGATCACTGGAGTGGGTCCACATTACAAAGCTGGCCTTCCAGGCAATGTTCTCAATTTGGGTTTTAGTTTAATTCAGTGATTTGCCATTGGATAAAACAACAGAGCCCAGTGACCATGGTCTGTAATCCAGATTTTGCCCTCGGTCCAGGCACAACCCATATAGTGCAGGACTAGAGTCAGGCTCCCTCCTGATCTCCACCTCCCAGTTCCCAGATGAGTGTTTTTACCACTAGCCCATCATGCAAAAGGCAGATGACAGCATGTCAGATTATGACAGTTGCTTTCCTGACCATATCCAGTACCAGATTGCCTAGAATTTGAATATTGGGGTAGTTCTAAATGGGAAATGACTGAGAAACAGACTCAAGGCTAAACCTGAGTAGCTAAATTTAAGTGTCCAGGCTTTCTAACAAGTTCACGTGCCTATAGGCAAAAAGTAGGTATATTGGATCACTACTTGGCCTGTTCCAAAATGTTTCTGCCTTTTATCACTCCACTGCAAGGGTTAATGTGAATCGGGCTGTAATGAGCTGGCCAGCTCCTGACATGAACAGAATCTGATTGATTATATGCATCGCACACTAACTCTCTGCAGATGATAATGGCCATCCATGTATCATGCATTCAGCAATCACCAACATCTTTAATACAGATGTAAACCTTTGTATTGATGCCAGTTAAGCTACAATGAAGAAAGAAAGAATGCCAGAGAACATTCATTTTATTTCAAAGGGTCACTCCCAGCAGTGCAGCATGCCATTTTGTGCTGCCGTTGTTTCTCACAGACATAATTCCCAGGAATGTACTGTTCCCAGTTTCAGAAATAGGGACACAATTAAGCTGAGAATTACTGCACACAGATAAAATCCATTGCAGCACAGCTCCCATCCTCTGTGCAACAGCCCTTCGAGTTTGTGACAGGACACCAAGGTGGAGACAGAGACCGGCACGCTGCACTGCTCCAGCTGTGACAAGTCAGCCATAAAATGAGGTTCAGAAGGCTTATCTCACCTTATTTCACAAAAGCCAGTTTCAGGTAAACACCCCAGAAAATTCAAACATTCTAGATAACCTTAGATGCTCTTGGAATCAATGGGAGACACAAACAGATATCACAAAAGGAATCTGCAGAAGAATGACTCAGGGAGAAAGGGAAAAGAGTTCTAAGAGATATGGGTGGGAAAGGGGATTATGTGCAAAGGCAACAAGAAATGTCCTACAGTAAGAGAAAGGAATTAATGGTGAAATACCTGAATCACAAGAGAAAGGAATTAATGGTGAAATACCTGAATTTCCTAGTTTGAAGGATGGTGATATCACACAAAAACATGCACTACAGAGAAAAAAAAAAAATCAGGGGAAGGACCTCAGGGATACATAGAATGAGTTGTAACAGAGACATCTGAAATTGCTAGGATAAGCAGGTTGTGCTGAAAAAAGGGAGGAGAGCCAGATAATAGAGTCAAAGGATGTTTCTTTGCAACAGAAGCTGAGCTCAGGACACCTAAGTGCAAGGTCTACATCAGACTGATAATTCCTGACTTTGCGCTGAGCACAACTGGCTGCTAGAGATGGGCTGCCCAGACCCTGCCCTCGGTCAGTATGAACCTACTTGGCTCTATGATCAGTTCTTTTCTCCGTTGTGCCAGCACAAGCGTTCAGACAGCAGAGTTCACCTGACTGGAAAGTAAGAAGCAAAACACCTCACCTGCATTTCCTGGTCTAATTCAGTAGGAGCTATTGCAGATTGTTCTGTCAGCATAACACAGAAGTCAGCAGACAGAGACTGGCACTAAGAATGAGTATTCAATGGAATGGGGCATAGACACATGCCATAAATTACACCCTTAATCTGGTGTTTGCTGTTTCTGTTTCATATCTGAAAGAAGGCTTGTATGCCTGAAAGTTTGTCTGTGTTATTTTATCAGTCTAATAAAAAACAATAACACAGAAGGCTCAGAATTAAGATTTGGAGCAAAACCAGCTCTATTTTGTAACTAAAATAATTGCTTCCTTAAATAATTAGCTTTATAAAGTTACCTCTGCTTTGTCTGCATGGTTCTGTAGATTATAAACCAAGTTTTGCAGAAGTTACAATTAAATGACAGAGATGGGATTGGTCAGAAAACAAATGACAGAGTAGCTTAAAGGTCAGAGCCCCAAAGACCTAAGTATTCTTTGAGGAACATTTCCATTCCCTGATGTAGATGGGTGTAACTCTCAAACTTGAAGTCAGTGGTAGGAGTGGCTGATTGCATCAGGTGCATGAATATGGTCCCCAAGAGGCCCAAGACATCCCCTGGCATCAAATGAAGGAGGCCTGCTTTCTCTTTTACTATGCCTGGTACTTCTTGCTTACTTCCTCTCCCTCTCTAACTTCCACCCAATGTATAAATCACTTATTTTGACTGTTAGAATGCCCAAAAGGGCTGCTTATCCTTCCAAGACAAACTCCCACCATCTGATGTGCCACCTCAAGTAACATGAATATATTGCCTACGCTGTAGACATTGTCATTTAACACTGGGACAAGTGAGATGTCCTTAGGTGTCTGTGTTATATGAAGAAGGGGAAACATATCTGGCACCATTACTTTTATACATACATAATTCTGACAGATCTGTGTTTTATAATAAATAATAGTCGTGTGTCCAAAAGACAGAGCAGATACCAGTTCAGTTTGTTCAGCA
>NW_009953722.1:3812676-3826858 GCF_000747805.2 Chaetura pelagica | reverse complement strand
TCAGCAGGTTTTGCTGTATTAAGCTGCTAAGAAAAAAAGTAAGTGAAAAAAAACTTCCATGTGCTAGAAAAGAACAGACCAGGACTCCAGAAAGACACAGGAATTCAGGCTCTTTTAACGTGTAAGCAATTCACCCCTGTTTGTATTAGGAACTAATCTTGCTTCTTCCTATAAAGTAAAAAGGATGCAAACAGGAAATTATAACTGATGAACTTATCAAGAAATGTCAAACCTTCCACAGGTGCAAGTCAGGAGCTCAAGTGAACTGGCAAAATACAATTAAGAAAGAAAACAGATTTTAAAGACTTACTGGACTTCTCTGAGTTGTGCAGCTAATTCCCGTGTCTGTAAGCACCATGCAAAAACTATTTGGCCTCAAAATTTCACATGTACAAATCAGTCAGAATTAACCAGCCCTTCTGTCTTGAAGATGTTGTTTCAGCAGACTAAGCTTCAGCACTTCAAATGCTCAGCTAAAGTTTTTAAAGTAAATTAATTTGCCTGACTTCTAGAGCAGATTATGGAAAATAGGCAGGTGCTACCTTTGTTTATTTTTTAGCTACTAGGGCAATTTCAGATCTCTGTGTTTCCTCCCCAGGGAAGTGTCCCATTCAGACCTGGAATTCCAGCATTGCTTCAGTTGCTTGTAGCTCTGTCCAGTCTCCTTTCCACTCAAGTGAAGATTGGTAAAACCTTCCTGCAGCCACAAAGTTACCCAGGAACCAGCTGAACACTTGGGAACACATACAGCAGTCCTATATGTAAGAAACCTATGTTAGTGAACTTCCCCTTTCTTACTGCACCAGAATTAATCACGCAGAAAGTGAGGACAATGCTGTCCCTGCTGATGAGAACAGTTCAGTGTGGTTACCCAAATGCTGATTCATCTGATTAGATGTGGATATCTATATGGACACTTGTTGTTCAAGCTAGGTTTTATAGACAATGGAGAAAAAATTGTATTTCTTGGGCAAGATCTGTCTTGTAGGATAAGCATCTAAAATAGGGAATTATTCATGTGACCTTAGTTGTCTACTACTCTTGACCATGAGTGACTATTTGAGATGCAGACACCTAGAACAACCTAAAAATAAGATGTAGATATCTTTGGGGCTTGGGATCCCAGCCAGTGGCAGATTTCTTTGGAGCTCACACTGTTATTTTGCAGTGGCAATCCTGCTGTGCCCAAAGCAGTGGATAGCAGAACCTGCACTGAGGTCTCTAACATTACAGTTAAGTGTAATCTTGCTACTCTGCTCTGCCACATCTGAGAGCACCTTGCCTACTGCAGAATTTGTTGAGCATCTCTTGCTGGTAATTTTCAGGACTACATGATGAAACTACAAGCCCAAATACAGCCTCCGAGTACCAGTACAGTATCCTGCTGATAGAGCTGTCCTCACCACCACAACTTTCTTGGCTAGACAGATGGAAGTAATGTCCACAGCCAAAAGAGACCTTAGGTAGAATTTAGACACTAACATCCAAATTTGCAGCATGCAGTGCCTCTTGCCAGTCCCAAATTGCTTACTTCTTCCCTGAAGCCACATGCCCAAAATCCACAGTTCCCTTTGCCTTTCAAACTTCATTTCTGGACAAGCACTGGGAAACACCTCCTTGAGCAGCTCAGTACCTACCTTAGGCCTAAACCCTATTCAGATCCACAAACCAAGCACTCTGTCAGTCCATCCTGAGATACACAATGCAGCAAGTGCTCTCAAAAACACTCAAAATGCAGCAGCAGCTGCCACCCTCTTTCAAAACAGCTCAGTTTAACCACCATCATTTCCGCTCCCTCGCTTGCTGCCAGCAATGGAGACCTACCCTTCCCTTTCACCAGCTCTGCATTCATTTGACCCCTTAGAAAGTGAATTTAGCTCACTAAACTGGCAGAAATCTAATCCAACAAAACAAAACAAATCAAGAAAAAAGTGAATAGTTTTCACCACTTTAGCGAACTAATGGATCAGACACATCCCAGAGATGACAGAAAGGAGACAAATGGAGCATGTGCCCAGGAATGGGCCTGCCCCTGTCACCAGGAGCAAGTTCGTGGGCTGACTCAGCTGCCTCGTGAATCCTCACCCACAGGAAGAAGAAAGCCTCTTGGAGAAGCCAGACACACTAAAGAGGACCAGGAGAGACAGAGTGAGCTCTTTCCAGTCCAGCCACAGCACTGGAGGGCCCAGGGTACTAGAAAAGCAGAGCTATGTAAGGCTGCTTACTTCTCAGAGGTGTGCTGTGACACCATCTGGCTTCAAGCTTGATCACCCATCAGCTCAGAAATGGAAGGAAAGGCAAGAAAGGCAAAGGAGGTTGTCAAAACCTATCAGATACTGGAGAAGGGGTTCTGCTGGACTAGTCCTGGCTGTATGCACAAAAACCCAACATGTCCTAAACTGAGAAAATTGAGGACCAATCACAGCAAAGTTTACCACAGCAACTGAGGATGTTAGAGACTGAGCTGAAAGGAAAGCCAACCCAGTACTGTAAAACTGGATGACTTGCAACATTTTCTGGTCAGAAACATCAGAATGTGAGAAGTCTGAGTTGACAAAGCTAGTAAATAATTTGTCAAAGAGAAGAACCTGCCCCGTGTTAAATCTATGTATGGATATAATTGACCACATTTCATCTTAGGAGAAAAGAAAAGTTGTGGCCAACTTCAAAGGAAACTGAACAAAAGTATCTCTAATGATTAATGAATTAGCATCGTTGAGTAAACGAGCTATTCTGAATGCTTGCCCAGAGGCAGTCATGGGAAAGTTTCCAGAACTATTGTCATTTTTCCTGGAACTCATTGACTTTAAGGACTCCACAGCTGCAAGAATTGTGTGAGCATTTCAAGACTGTCAATTTCACCACTGATTTTCTGAAAAATTCTTCCTGAACTGATTTTTATTGGTTTCAGCTGGGGAATCCATTGCACCCAGCCAGGAAATGTCATATGCCTCCTAAGCTACTGCTCTATTCTTCTTGCACTGATGTTATCAGAGATTCGGATTCACTGCAGGGAGAGCACTGGGGGCCAAATTTGCCCTCTGATGTATGCACGCAGCTCCCATACAGCTAATGCAACATTTTTTCTCCTTTGATGCCTCTTATAAAATGAAGTTTAAAGAAGCCTGGAAGTATTGCATTAGAACAGGGAGTTCACACTATTGGTGGTCCCCATTGTCATTAACACAGTTAGTGGCATTCCAGTGAAACACACAGAACAACTCTTTTGTTTGTGTTATAAGCAGATCTTTCAGGGTGGGATCCGGCTTGCTCAAATCCTGCGGAAGATGGAACTTCAGCATCTAAACCCCACGTACACCAGCAGTGATCCACTCTGCCTGATTTCCAGAGCTGCCTAACCTTTTAGGCATCCGAATTCATCAGGCACTTCCCTCCTCTGCCTGAGAACTCCCCAGGCAACTGACTCACAGTTACATGTTCAGCAGAGCCAATTGAGTGCAATGCCAAAAGTAGTTGGAGTGTCTCACTCCCCTTCCCTCCTCTCTTACTCCCAGCCACTCAATGCCATCCTTTCTCTTGTGCTAGCTGTGATGCTCATGGGACCTGTGCTGTGGCATTTTAACTCTCTACACAGCAGAAAGTCATCCACTTCTTTGCTGGGCTTGTTTTCTGCCATTTCAGTGAGTTGAATCAGCTCCCAGTGGGGTATGAGTCCCACAGACAGCCCAAGGAGTGGGGCGAGGAAGGTAGTGCTTTTGTCTCATGATACTGGTTGCAGTCCCTGTTCAGAAGCTCCATTTCTGGGGAGGGAGGAGCTCACTCCAGCTGACACCCCTGCACTGTAAGCAGAGCATTACCCACGATCTACCTCTAGCCCCAGCAAAATCTGAAAAACTAAATATGGCCAAGGCTACAGCTGATGTCACTTGCTGCCTACATCAGGCATTGTAGCTCAGTTGGCTTGGCTTATTCCTTGATGTACAGTTTAGACTTTTTTCTATGAGATCTAATAAAGAAAGACAAATCAGAGCAAATCACCAAAGTAAATTAAATACCTATAAACACAGTTTCACATTGAAGGAAATGTAAGTGAAGACATGTAACTTGGAGCAGAACGCAAATCCTTGCCTGCTGGTTGTGCTCAGCTCACCTCCACCTCCCCACACCAGCACACACCCCGGGTGTGCTGCTCTGAAGTGCCTTGGTCCTCTGTCCAGACTCCCACTTTCAGTAGAGCCAGGAAGATGGGATCACATCTCCTGCCTGAATGCATTCTTGTGTGCTGGAGCAGACATGTGAGGGCCCTTGATGGGACTGAGTGCTGAGAGCAGCAACAGACACTCATTTAGTTTGATGTGACAAAACTGCTCCTCAGACAAATGCTCCATGGTGGTCTCATGGTAGGAACATGTGCAGAAGGCCTTGCTGAAGTAATAATGCTGAAGTAATAATGGTGAACTAATTTCATGCCTCCACCCACTTCCAGACCTCTCATTAATACAGACCCTGGAAATATGACATCGTCAACTGGTATAAGTGGATGCAGCTTCTCTGACTTCAGTTAAGTTATGTTAATTTACCTTTCAAATTTGCTAAGGATGTGCTCTTCCTGCTCTTACAGTAAACTAGCTTACAGAACTTTATTCTGAGTCCTATGTATAACTAAAAGCTTATACATAGTCTAGTCACAGAAACTGCTCTTTTCTAGTCCATGATTAGAGAATAAACCTACAGACCATCTGTATTTATACACATCTAAATATCTAAACCCTATTGTGTCTCCAAATTAGGGACCAAGCTCTGTAGGGGAAACCCTATAAAAGTGATCTGCAATTGGATCACTTCAGGCTTAAATACCTACAAATCTGATATCCAGTAATTAAAGAGGAGCAACATTAATACTTAAAGCAAGGAAATCAGTGTAGGAACTTGTACATTACTTTCTGAAGAGCTATCACTTTGCACACATGAATTCAAGTTCTTGTGCGTTCATTTGTTAAACAAAGAACTCTGTCACTTGCAAAACTGCCATCTGTAACCTCTCCTTCATTGTCACGTATAATCACACCTCATTCTTGGCAGCCTACTAAACCACTGGCTGCATTTCTCAGCAGGTCCAGCAATTTTTCAAGCATAGAGAGGGTCTGGATCCCCACAGCCACCACTGGTAGAGGTGGAAAGAGGATAGAGCAGACTCCTCTACTGTCAGATGAGTCTGGCAGTGAATTCATGAGGAGTTTTGAGCAGAAGGACTCCATTGAGTTTAGGCCTGATTAGAATGGTATGATGGATAATCTCCAAAAGCACTCAATAAAAAACAGAAAAAGCTACAAAGAGCTTGATGTGACATGTAGGCTGAGACTGCCAACAGCTTTGCCTCTTTGTAAGAAGGGGCCAATACAGTTCTGTGTCTTACTTGCTAATCCAGTATCTGAACAAGCGCCTGAAATTCTGAAATTGATGCAGAACCTTAAACCTGTTAAGCTGTTTAAATCTGATGGGATGCATTAGGTGGGGCCAGTTCTCCAGTAACTGGATATTAACTGAAATATATTGAAACACTGTTTAACAGCTATTTTATTTCCTGAAGTACAATCACAACCATGTTTGCCGTTTTTCTGAGGCCACTGGAAAAAATGAGAGTGTTAGAGCATTTCATTGCCTGCCTAGAACACAACATTTCACACCGGAGCAGGATGGAAATCATGTAGATCACTGCCAAGAATGAGGGTTTGTTCTTATAAGACCTCTCACACTCAAACTTATTTTAGAATGAAGAAATGCCCTGCTTCAAATTACTCTGCAGTACCAAATTTCCAGTTAGAAACTTCTACTCTCTTCTTTTATATTTCATGTACACTTTCAAGTTCTCCACTACTACACTGTCAAGTTCTCTAAGCAATAGCACACTGTGAAAGAGACTGGGAACAAACCACCAAAAAAAAGACTAAACCTGTTTTGCTAAAATAAAACTGTCCTTCAAATTTCCAGTGAGAAATATTTTCAAAGTCCATCAGGTTTATACTTGTGTTTTGACTTTTTTAATGAACTTTTTCCTCGGTGGCCAACCCTCCCAATATCCTCCCTCAAATTCCAAGCTTCCTGGTAACAAAGAAGAATACCTTTGCACACTGGCTTGCTAACATAATGAGCAGAGTTTTAAACCAGAACTGATGGAAACTGGAATTTTAAATTCTCAAGGAACAGCTGGAGAGGCTTAAAATCATAAAAAATGAAGTTACACTAAGGTTATAGAAGGCCAAAGGAGAATGATAATCAATTAACAATATCTTTGCCATAAACAAAGTGAAGGGAAAAAGAACATTGAGCCAGAAATCTTATCCTGAGATCAGAATTACGACTTCATTGGCACACTCAAATTCACTGGACAGTATATAGAATTGGCATATTTATAGGATGTTATAGTTAAGGCAGGAAGGAGAGTAAAAAAGTGTTACATATTAAAGCACATACACATTTTCTCTAAGGTCCAAAAAAAGAAAGACCTTCTGCTTTAAGGTCTTTGAACAATGTTAAAAGGGTTAGAGGACCATTGATGCTGTCTTGGGTTAGAGCAGAGCATAATGTCACATTGGGAAATCCACATGGCAAAGCTTGTGATGGTTGTAATCAAATTTACCTCAACTGTGTAATTTGGTGTTTGGTAAAATCTGTTAAAATTTTAATTTCCCCATTTTCAGTTGAAAAAGGAATATTGCAAGCCCTGTCTCATCCAAGTTGGCCAAATACTCAAGTACTTTTACAGCAAATGAAGTGATACATACTTGACAAAAGTCATTAATGCTAACCTGATATTGTTGAATGGAGTCACTCTTGGATATGCCCCCATGCATCATCTGACTACACAGACATCAGATGTCTAAAATATGTGAGTCAACTTATCCCCAGCAAGTTCCTGGAATGTATCCAACCCGGGGCAAAAAGGAAAGGGCTTGTCTGGACTCCACTTTAAGGAGGAGGGGGTGACAGGGTAAGAAAGGCAGGAATGTGATTTTGATTGTGGATTATTTAGGAGAGAAAGAGGCAAAGAGTAAAAAGGATGAGGGACTTAAGGAAAACAGCCATCAAGGAAGGCCACTTTAACAGGTCAGAAGGAAAAAGAGTCCAGGAGAACTGGCAGTTCTTTAAAGAAGCAATGATGAGGCCACTATCAAAAAGCAGACACTCTTCCAGTCTGTATCTCATTGTCAGATGGTGGCACAGCACTTCACAAAAGATGTGGGGAGTTTGGAGAAGGTGCCTAGAAATACACAGAAAATTAGGAATTATTGAAGGACGTCAAGCTATTTAAGTTTAGAAAAAAACAAAAATTGGCAAAATTATCATAGTAAAGATAAGGTAGTGCACAGTGAACAGGATTAACGAATTAGCTTGAACATAGCTCGTTTCAAATTGGCCAAGAATGCTCTAAACTTACAGCAAAACAGATTTAGTTTAGAGACCTTGTCTGACAAAGCTAGTGAAGTGGTGCAGTGGAAATTACACAGTGCCAATCTATTAAGAAAGAGTTTTAAGAACAGCTTTCATCAATGCCTGCAATAAATGTAGATAATTGCCTTGGAGTAAGTGGTGGAGCAGATGAGCTCTCACAAACATTTCCTACAGCAGATCATTACTTCAGGACTCAGGAAGGCTAATTTTTGCCTAGAGATGCTAATTCCTCTTGGCTTTCTCCATAATCAGTAGAGAACAGTTCCTTTAGATGCAGGTTCAGAACAGGACTACCCTCACTGGTCTAACATGGATAGCCCAAATAGTTCCCCAAAGCTGAGTACACCCATCCTGGTCCCCTCCCTCCACCGCTGCCATAAACAGCTTTGTGCTTCTTCCCATTCTCTTATGATCTCCCCTTCCTGATCTCTTCAAACACCAGACCTCAGCTTGTGAATCCCACAGAGATTCACATTCCTTCTCACTGTTATCCCTGCCTCTTATTTCCTACTTTTGAACCAGCAAAACTTATCAAGAATTTTTGCAAAACATCTGACTGCCAGGGGTGTGGATGAGGAATGCCATGGTCTTAATTATAGCCAGGTCCATTATTCAGGAAGTGAAATTACAGTATAACAAGTATCCTTAATCTCTAATCTTTATAATCAACACTAGCTGGTCATCAGATAATGGTGCTCTCCATAAATTCCCTCAAGTTTGAAAAGAACCCACAAGTCAGAAGTCATTCTTAAATACTTCTACAAGAAAATCTGAGAGCCCCTTCTAATTTAACTACAGATTCAGACAGCACATTGCCCACTAGTAAAAATAAAACTTAATCTCTGATAGACAGAGGTCAACAATAACAACAGGCCCACAGCCACTCTCAGGTTTCTGCCAGAGACAGGGTTCAGCTTTCCCCATATGGGTTTCTTGCAGGTTCAGCGACCACAGAACATGCCCTTGAGCCACCCACTTTCCTGAGAGCTGCAAAACCATTTGCCTTGTCCTATCATGTACAGATGTTTCAATCTCCATTGCATGTGCAGGACTAACTGACAAGTGACAGGGATCATTCAGGGTGACACCACAAGCACTGCATGAATCTCAGATGCACATGTGCAGCCCCCATTGCTTCCCCTAGAAACAAGGAAAAAACCCACTGTGGCCTCCTGGTCATTTCTTAACTTGGTCTTACTTTTTAAGAAGCTCTTGGGAACCCTTGCTCAAACAACCCCCAGCTCAGAAATCAAGATTATGTCTAAAACCTCATGAGACGAAGGTGATGCAAAGAAACATACAGGTTTCAAAATTAGTAGAAGAGGTAATATTTAAATCAAGTATGGCTCAGCCATTAATATCATAATCTGCTAACTCCAATAGTATTCAAATAAAGTTACTTTCTGTCATTTGCTTCTGTCTCATAAACAGCCATGCTGGGAATTCCTGTGTGAGTGGCAGCAGATGAAGTGCTAAGACAAGGCCACAGACTCATGTTGACACAGAATAGCCTGAGTACCCAATCCAGCTCATTTGCCATTACATTCCCACTAGTCTGCTGGAGGATAAGGACTCTGAATATACTAGTGAGGCTGCAAGGATTTGAAAGGAAGAAAAAGATGTTCAAATGATCAAAGAGGTCCACAGGTCACAAGTGCTTCCTTGGAAAATACTAAGCAGTATCATGCCAAGGCAGACCACTGTATCAAAGTGATGTTGGCAGGAGAGATGAGGCTTGGCAGAGGGACTCGGCTGTTCAGCTGTGAAGGGAGCAAAGTGAATGAGCAGCTACAAAAACTCACCCACGTAAGAACATGAATTCTGAGTAATATCACGCAAAGGTAAAGCAGCAGAGCTGCTCACAATCAGACAACATTCCTATGTCACACAGAAAGGAAAAAAAGCCTGAGAATGGCAGAGAAGACATGCATTGCTCTGTACATGAGCATGAAAGAGAGGAGTGGCAGTTTGCTGAAAGTAATGAGACAGCGGCTAGAGAGCAGGAACTTGCTAAGACACTCAAGTGGAGCAGCACTTGGTGAGGAGAAGATACAGGCAATGGCCATTTTTATAAATGCCAGTACTAAGGGTCAAACAAGGAAATGAGATCGAGGTGCAAGAGATTAATGACATGGTCATTTTAAACCCACAGCTAGAAACAGGAGACTGTTCAGGGAGAAACAAAAAACAGCAAATAGGTAACAAACACGCTGAGTAAACAGACTAGAATATATTACTCAATAGACACATCTAGTTTTTCTGCTCATTGAACTGAGCTCATATAAACAAGTTAAAATTATGATAAATAATAAGAGCCATTCTGCATAAGAAAACTAACAATGTATTAACACAAACAATGCCAATAGAATAGTGAATGCTCCATAGGAATGCTATTGAATAAGAATGAATAAAAAAATGAATATGGAATGCTCAAAGATTATTATCGTGATGATGACCCTGTTATTCATGTCATGACCAGAGCTGAGCATTCCTACACAGTAGCCCCGCATACCTCCCAGAAAACTTTTGTTTTTTTCCTATTCCAAATTGTGAAGTTTTGTCACAGTGTTTTAAAAATGTTTATGCATGAAGGACAGGATGATATGTCTTGCTGAGGTATATGATCAGTCATTCACTCCTTTGTAAAATACTAAAAATATTTATGTTTCTATAACAAAATTGTTTAGGAGCATTTTCATGTGCTGGTCTACAGTTTTCCACACTTAAATTTTAGACACAAATAGCAGCAGGATCAAACACTGTACTGGAATTTCCAGCAGTCCATAATCAACAAATCTATTGTACCAGCAATGCCACTTGTAACTTCAGATGTGGATGGAAATAATCAAGTGTGCAGAAGTAGTCTGTCAGCCTGTTTCTGACAGTAAATGCTCCAAAGCAAACCATCACAGTCCCTCTTCTGAGGTGATTTGGATTTGTAATGAACACATTTCTCATGAGTTCTCAGAAAGTATGCAGACAGGGCAACGTTAGCCAAAGCTCCAGCACGAAGGTAGGCTGAAGCACAAGAAGAGAAGTGTAATAGTAGCAATATATAATTTATTCCAATATCCCAGTTACACTTGTATCTGCTTTCATGTCTACCCAGCTATTTTCCTGCACCTTATAAAGAAATGTCAAGCACATTCCTAATCTGGTGTTGAGTGTAATCCGACATTTGGAAAAGTTTGGTAACTAGAAGGTGAGGTCACATACACCCCTGAGAGAATCTGGATACTTCAAAGGATGGAGTTACCAAGCAAGCAGAAATTATTTTTACAACTTGTACCACAATACCAAGATCACATCTTTCTCCATTGTTACTGCATGGAAAATAATCCTTATTCAAATACTGATCTGTTCAAAGACAGGCAGCCAGAGGTCCACAGCAGATAGCAGGGCCTTCTCATTTAGCACCTAAAAACTGGAAAAAAAAAATTATATCCACATTTCTAAAAGAAGAGGAAGAGAGATACTCCATACAAGGCCACAAATAATGAGTGGCATATGAGGGAGAGAACGGTTGTTTGTGATGGCAGAATAGCCCAGCTCCTTCCAGTGGGACCACAAACATTTCAGTATATCCAGTCTTTTTCTGGATCTCCCTCCCCACAGCCATGCTTGACCAGCAGTAGTGCTGTGTTCCTCGCCTTTTAATCCACCACCAGATTCTTGCTCTCCTTGCCCTGAATACAGGCTCCTGCCTCCCTCCCTCAGCTCCCTGGCATGGGGACTTCCCACATGATAGTTTTCAGTCTGGCCAGCACCTTTCACATGCACCATTTGTTCTTCCTTGCTAGCACCTCATGGCACCATGGACCTTCCTTAGCCCCTTTTCCACCAGATGTCAGCTCTGCACCTACTCCCTCAGCCTTTCTTACCCTTCCTTGTTTTCTGGCCCTTTGTGAAAGATCCTTTTCCCACTTGATGAGAGCAAATAATTCAGTCATCACCATTTTTCCAACTCATCCTTTAGTAGAGATCAGATCACCTCTCCCTGCTTCTCCACAATTTCATTCCCATTCCTGTCTTCCCTGCTCACTATTTCCTTTGTGCACTAGGCAGCTTGAATCCTCATTTTTACCCCCTGGCAGACAAGATGGCACGCTATGAAGAGTTTCCGTCTACCATATTTAATCCAATTCCTTTAGCCTTCTGGGGATGAGTTGGTTTTGCTGGTAATTTGACTAATAAGAGCACAAACATAATTGTCAACTGAGCTAAGCTGTTCTTGAGCTTTCCTCAGTCCTGTCCTAAATCACAGCTCCCTGTGTTTTAGGAGCTAATTGCTCACCCCCCCACTCCTGCCCTGCCTTACAACCAGGATGGAGTCAGTGTCTGACAACAGACTAACAGCCAACAGACAGTAACAACCAGAGGGGTTGTGAAGAAGAGTGGTGCCAGCCTGCTAGAGGCATTTTAATAAATGAGATCAGTCCAATTAGTAGCAGCCTTTATAATTTTTCTTTCAGATCTGACCCTTTAGTATATGAGAAGCTCTTTTCAGGAAAGATATTCCCAGCTTCTGGTTTGGAGTTGGACCCTATGGTTAATATTTTTCTTTAAATTCTATTGCCTGTTTGACTTCATTCCTGAAGACCTTTTTTTTTTTTTTTCCAAAAAATCCCCCCCAAAAAGGGGTTATTAAGCATTCATCTGAACACACACATTAGATCTTGTGTGCTGCCTTCTAGCACAATGCTTTTAATTGAGAGGAAAACCCTGCCTCCTGCTAGGTTTGGGTGGGCTGCAATTAGTTCCATACTAGTTAGTTTTGCCAGAGAGTCATATAACTCTTCTACACAGTTATTCCCACTCTAGTCCAGCTGCAAGCAATATGCTGAGTCAGCATAAAAAAAAAAAAAAGAGAAGCCAAAAGGCATTTTTCATTGAAGTAAGAATCCAGTCTGTCCTCAAATCTTATAAAATATGTGTTGGATTCCATCTGTCCTGGAGGATCCCCTCTCTGATGGTGCCAGCTACCGGCGCTCACACAGGACCCGTGTGCCTGCAGCGATGCTGCAGATGGCCCCACCACGAGGAGGCTTTGGGCTCCATCAAGCAGGGGCAACATCTTGCAAGCTAATAACGTGGGTCTGTCTGGGCAGTAAAATACAAACGCCCCCTTACGTCTGAACTGCGTTGCTTTGGTGAAAGAAATGTTTCTTCGTTGTCTTTCCTGCAAGGAAAACGAAATCCGCTGCCCGGCTTGTGAGATGCAGTGACTGAAGTGACAAGCAAAGTGTGCAGAACATCTGAATCGTGGCAAATGCAGATGCAGATAAATGGAAGTTGGAGAAAACCCTTTTCTGGTTACTTCTGGTTTAGTTGAAGCCAATGAAGCATGAAATGGCCCTAACAGTTTCTTATGTTTTGGTGTAACATGAAGGTCTAGAATCTCTTGACAAGAAGAGTATGAGCTCGAGTTTCAGTTCACTGATTGGTGGTTTTCTGAATCCATCCCAAGAAATGTATTTAAACAGTATGTGCAGCCATTTTTAGTCATGAATGTTCAAAAGCAAACATCTGAAAGTGGACATTAGATAATAAAAACAACAGCTAAGTTATTCTTCATAATTTCCACGGATAGAATCATTGGAATTGGGAGACGTTTATCCTTTTACATGTGCCCAGGTATCTGCTACAAGTATCCTATGTTCCAACGTAAATCCATGAGCTACAGGCACATTCAGGAGTTCTCATTTGCCTTTATTAAACCTGAGAAACATTTCTCTGGAGGCCCATGAATCTGGAGTGTTTCACATCCACAACTTGGATCATTGCAGTTGGTCTTCTAACACAATGAGTGAAGCATAAAAATCCAAAACAATGAGCCCAGATTTAGGTTATTCTTTCATAGACTTCTCTTGGTCACAATAAAAGATACCAAGCAAATTCTACATTGTTAACTAGAAGTAAATGGAAAACTTCTTTTTCATGTGGGAATTGTTTTATAAAACAAACAAACAAACAAACAAACAACTTTATTTGAATTTTTTTCTTCAAAATTGTAGGTTTTATCATGGGAAATTTTTTAGAATTATAAAAGAGAAGTTTTGTTTCACTTTGACTTAAAATATTCTTTTTTTCAGGCAAAAGCCCAACATGCTAAATTTAAATGATTCAAAAATATTTCAATCTGAAACACTGATTTAATGTGAAAAACACTTTTGGATGTATTTACTGCAGGGAAATAGAAAATTTCCAGTGGAAATAAAGTAATATCATAAAAATGTAGCTTAAATAAAATAGCATTTTTGAAGAAAATTATCTCCACTAAATACTGTGGCCAGCAGTAAATACAGCTTGTCCAAAAGTCTAGAAAAGCTGCAATGGATTTTGGAACCTTTCAAATATCCCACCTAATGCAGTAATAACGTCACACAGTGGAAAAGTGTGAAAGGATTATAGTGAAAGGCTTGTATCCTAACAGCACCTGAATATAAACAATATGTTTCTTTAACTGACAACAGCTCCTTCCATACATGATTTTAGATTTGCAGAAAACTATAAATAGATAGCACTTTCACTGAAAGCATTAAATTAGTCAACTGGGTACTCGACTTTGTAATGTGGAGCAATGTGGAGTGATAATGAACACCATGTGTGTGTGATAATGGGGGTTGTAGAAAGTAGATCTGGCCAGCTGAGTGAAAAGGAAATGCTAAAGAAGAAAAAATCTGAAGTCCAAGCCAAAGCAAGTGACCTAGAGAAGCAAGTAAAGGTTTGTATTTGGGGCAGGCTAGAGGCCTGAGAGAGATCAGCAATT
>NW_009953722.1:3803174-3812634 GCF_000747805.2 Chaetura pelagica | reverse complement strand
AACTTAAAATTATGCTCAGAGGTTAAGCATCAGCTAAAGTCTCATTGATGTCAATGGGTCTTAAACACATGCCTAGAGATACATACGTGCTGAAGTGCTTTCACAAATAAGAAGGGACTGGGGATCAGGGCCTCAGCCCCCTGGTATTTCATAGCAGGCTAACCCTGCAACCTCCTGGCTTTCCAAATTCTTCAGAGTAGATCTCATTTATTATACACACAGGACCAGACTGAAGTGTGTAAGAACTTGCATTACTGTACATAACTGCCATTGGCCCTCTGGTACTGAAATAAATAGGGAAGTACAGATACATTTATAAAACACCAGTAACTTCTACTGTAATTTGCCCAAATAATTTTCTCAATTATGACAATAAAAACATAAAATAAGCAGAAATGCAACCTTTGAGCAGATCATTTTGCATTTTGACTACTGATGTAAGAAAGCTTCCATACAAATTAATTAAAATATAAAGATGAATCTTAACCTATAGCTGACTTAAAGTTACTTACTTTGAAAGACTGCACAATGCTCTTAATTTTTGTGCAACCAATGGATCTGTATTTCTTCGTGACCTTCTGTGCCCGAGTAGACTCATCAGCTGCACAGCTGACTGGGCACCACTGCAACAACACAAAAGCCACTTATTTTGCCAGTCCAACTTCATGTAGGCAAACTGCAAAGCATACACTGCATCACCATCACTTTAGAAATCCACAACAATTGTTCTCTGAGCCTGAGATGGAAGGTTAACATCACGAAAAAATCTTCACCATTTTTAGGTAAGTTATGTTAGATTCAACATGGCCTCTCCTTTTTCCTCTTTCTTTAAAACAATATTCAAATACACCATAAATTGGCAAGAGGAACTATATGGTCAGATTGCTAAATGATATTAAATGTTTTTTCCATGCAGTTAATACAGGATTTGAAATTATCAGTAAAAATCATTCCTGTGCAGTTCAGTGAACCTGAACAACCACTTGGTCTCTACATTTCGTAATTCTCTGAGGATAAATATGTGGTGGAGGAAATGGCCGTAAAGACGTGCTGCAGGATCAGCTGAAAATTCCTGTAGGTGGGATCCATGAGCAGTGGCTCACTTTAAAACACTCTCCATGTGACAGGAACAACCTGGGGTGCATCGGAGCAGGAGGACACTGCCTGAGAACTGCTGTGTGCAACCACCCTGCTGCTCTTCTCCACTGGTGCCACAGTAGTAGTGACCACCCCAGATAAATTAGAGCCAAAGGCTGACTTTGACAAACAAACAAACAAACAAAGCTAACCTCTTCATTAAAATCTCTTAAAGCAGACAGAAAATGGATTGCAAAAGCCCAGTACATCAGCTTGACACGTGTGTTTCCCTCTTGTCACATGACTCCCATGTTTTAACCTGGAGAGCGTTACTGTCTGGCATTTCCTGCAACTGCTGTAAGGAAAAGCCACAGCAATATAGTATTTCTTCTATAGATGTTAACGTTTAAAGACTCACAGAAGTGGCTAACATTCAATTTCTGGTCAAAATTTGCTCACTTTCTTCCTTTGTTTTTTCAGATGAAGACAACCTGGTGAAAGCTTCCCCACATTCCTCTTTGCACTTTTGCCATGACAAAACTTAGCTGACATAGGCAAATTCGAGCTCTATAAACATCTACCTCCATCCAACTCTGTTTCAAGTTCCTGCCTCTTTATTAACTATGGAAGAGCACCTCTTCCTCCTTGCCCAAGCAAGCTGCTGGTTATCATTCCCATCCCAACACGTGATGCTGGCCTAGCACAAATACAAACCAGGTTCCTATGGAATCTGAAGTCCTGTTTGTACATCCTACCACCAACCACAGCGGAACAACAGCGTGCCAACGATACGGGAAAAAAAGAACTCTATTTGCTCTATTTTCCTTCTGTGCCTCTGTCTGAAATATACCCAGCTCCAAAGCTATTCTTTATAGTTATGAGGTGACAACTGAGAGTTAGCAGTCTGCTGAGTGAAAAAATGTTTGCGTTTATCCTTCTCAGAGATATCCTATATATACACACGCGTACATGTGCAGAAGCTATTCATACTGGATAAGGAGATGTACCTAATCAACTGCAGTGCTTTTCCAAGTGGTATGAAAAGGAGCTCTGTATTTTCTGTGAATTAAGTGACAAAACTTCATTTGTAAAGATTATCCGAAAAGGAAATGATTTTTAAGCAAAGCCTACAGTGGCACTAGCATTGTTTAAAACACTGAGAAGTGCTGTTGTGCTACTTCTGTAAACACTTTTGCCCGTCATTTTTAACAAAGAAAATCACCTCTTTGAAGTCGCTTGAAAACAATGTTATTTTATAGTCAAACTTATGAAAAATCTTTACGTTTTTCACACAACCACTGAAATGTTGATGTTGGGGGTTCTTCTGGAGGTCATACAGTCCAACCGCCTTCCTGCCTGCAAGACTATCACCAGTGCCAAACCAACCCAGATATAGTTTTATTTAGTCAAGCCCTGAAAACCTTGAGGGATAGAAATTCCACCTCCTCCCTGGGTAGCCTTCTCCAATCCTGCACCACCCTCCAAAAGTAAAAGTTTTTTTCTTGATTTCCATTCTAATCTCCAAAGCCACAAGTTGATGCTGTGGCCCCTTTTTTTGCCACTTGAAACTATCAAGTAGGGTTTGGTTTCATCATCTCCATAGCTTGCCTTCAAGCAGTTGCAGGCTATTAGACTGCCCATAGCTGCCTCCCCACCAGGCTCTACAAGCACAGCTCTCTGCTTGGCAGCCCTCTCCACCAGGCCCTCTCCAGCAGCTCTATAACATTTCAACCAACCTCAAGCATCACTTCTGATCAACAAGATGGTTTCAGCTTTATCGGAGCTTCTCAAAATGTTGTCACTGAACAACTCCTTTGCTCTCCTTGGACTCTCTGGATTAGCTTTGTAAGGCCCAGCTGAGCCAGTCCAACACACCAGTGCCCCAAAGTGTGCCTTTCCCCAGTCCTAGAGGTGATCACCCTGAGGGTAGATTGTGGGCTAGGCTATGATGGCCACCACCACCACACCTAAATCGTTTGAAGCCCATTCTCAGATGGACTTTAGCTCTGAATTTCCAACAATCTCATTATTCCTGTATCATTTTCCCCATGAAATGCCCATTTCAAGGAAATATAACAGTCCTATGATCAGATGCAGTGTAAGTCCTGTGACTGCTGCCCTTGATTTAAGAGGAGCAGAAATCCCTGCAGAACTCTTTCCAGCAGGCAAGCATGTAATAAATCTTGTGAAAGTGTGAGGAAAATATGAAAAAAAGGAGAGACAGATAAGAGAAATACTCTGTAAATGGACAGTCAACACCAGAGCTTGAAGTCCGTTTCTAGCCAAGTAATTTCAATTGCTCTCTGTCATAATTTCTCATGGGTGGAAAAAAAAAACCTGAAAAACAAACATGTAGTAATCTGAAAATCTGAACCACAGAAAATCTGTTGTACTGTCCTTCTAAGGAAAGGCTACAAGTGATGTTAAAACAGGAGGGCTGTGCTTTTCTGATCACACAAAGCTTAGTGGTCCACATTAGTTCTTGGCCCCTGACTACTTGGATTTTGAGACATGTTGGGTATTAACCCTCTCACAAGTAGCAAGACTGGTTTTGGCCTCTTCATCAACAGTTCAGCTGTGTATTTCCCTCCTTCAGGTGCAAGAAACAACTACGGAACAGAAAACCATGTTCTAACAGCCTCAATTCCACTCAAATCTCAGTTCTTCACACACAGGGACATTCAGTACATCTCTGCTACTGTCCGAAAACAACTACTCTCCCCTGTTCCTTTCGGTATCTCCATGCTTGTGTCTTGTTTAGACTCTCTGGGTTGCTCTCCAGAAGCCATCAGAGCTGCCTAGCTGCCCCCACAGGATAAGCAGAGGGGCTGAGATGGGATTTAGGTATCTGACCACAGCCTGAAGTGAAGAGTCCAAGTATCCTGCCAACAGCGACAATTGTTTGGCTCTGCTCACCTTAGCCATCATGCATCCTTAATCCAGCCAAAAACTCACCCAGCCCTGGGGCTATCTGTGCTTACAAGCTTCCAGTAAACCTTTGGGAGCACAGTGTACATACACACACATACTCACCCTCTCCTCAGGCAGCTTCCTTTGAGTGTGCCAGGTCATTATAAATGTTTCTTGTTCCCAGCTTGGAAACATTGGATCTGCTGTAGAGAAATCAACCTTTGGCATGTCCTCCATTCAGTCCTCCCAACCCAGACTTTGTTTTCATATTCTTTGCTATCAGCGAAGACATTTTAACAAGCTACAGAGAAGTTCTGGATGAATTTGCTTAGTTAAAAGCATTTCTGAACCCACACTGTAAACAGAGAGATGACTCAACAGCAATACTTCCTAAAGCCCCAAGAACTCAATAGCAAGTTATATACAGGAAACAAGACAGTTTTAGTCATAAAAACCCAACCTGACTCTCATATAGAGTATTTCTGTCTTCTATATGAGATACAGTAACGAGTAATCAGAACCCTTTTGTGCTCTTTGCCCATTGCCTTAGCATGCAGACGAATTCCAGAAAAGTAAAATCTAATTTAATAAGCCTATTATGACAATATGGAGGAGACAACTTTCCCTGTTGCACTCCAGGCAACTTTAAAACTATCTCTGAAAGCTCCCTACGTATGTTAATTTTACAGCCATCAGCTGACACAGAATGGCAGTGGCAAAAGCCAGCAAATAATCTCCAGAACTTTTCTGGAGACCCATTGATTTGGGCTGGGATTTGGGATTTTCAGTCAAGCTAGATGTCAACCCAGTTTGTACCATCAGTAACTTGGTGCAATTTCAAAACCATTGAAACCACATGGACGTTGAAGAGCAGAGTACTGGAGCTAAGCTGAATGGCAGAGCAGATCTCCAGACACCCAGTCAAAACATTTCCCCCCCCAAAAAAAACCAAAACCAATGCAACAGGTTCTACCCATTCAAACAGAAATCTTTTGCTGGGTTAAAGCAGCAGCATCATTAGCAAATGAAATAGAGTTAAGAACACTGGGACAAATGCAGAGCCCAGACCAGAAACCAAATTAGAGCCCTACCCCTGAGATCTTGGATCACACATGTAATCAGTGCCTGTGGTTCCCACCGTTTGGATACACTCCTATTTCCTACATATCCTTCTAGGCAGTCTTGGCACTGCTAGAAGGAGAGAGTGTATAACTACCTGCATGAAGTTGCCTATTCTGAAGGAGTAAACATGCTAATGTGCTGTGGGGCTGAGGCTGGGGAGAAAAAAAAAAGGCATGACAAGTTCCTCCCATTTTCCATGCCTGTCTTAGAGTCAGGGCTTGTCACTGGGGCTTGTAAAACTCTAGTAAACAACACACAAAGCTCCTCAAGGGGAAAAAAAAAAAAGGAAAATGTTTTGGTAGTTGATTTGTTGCTTTTGTGAGCTTTCTGTTATAAACTTCAGAAATTGCCCTGTTTTCAAGTTTCTGTTTTTGCGAGGAGAAAAAGGTGCTCCCTTTCCAACATGGGATGGAAGTACTCCAGAAAAAGAGAAAGAAAATAAATTTTAAAAAGGAAAAAAAAAAACGTTGCATACTTTATGAATGTTTCTCAGAGGGGAAAAAAAAAAAGACACTCCTACAAAAGGACATATAAGGCAAAATTCACAGGGGTGTAAGACCATATGAAAGGAAATACTAAGGCTTACCACATTTCTCTGCTAAGCACACACCTGACCTATCTGACTGCCTCTCCTCTCACCTACAGCCAAATGAGCTGCTCCTAAGTCAGTGTTACTAAGAACATAGTATTCTACAGCAGGCCCAGCATCTTGACCCAGACTAAGGCTCCTATATGGATGCTAAGGACACTGCTAAAGAAACACAGACCCTATTGTTAATAATTTATTTTAGCAAACTTCCTTCACAGCCTGAGCTAAGCACTATATTAAATTGTGAAGAAATTACACAGAACAAGAAATTACTAGAACTACTATGCTGCTAGTGACTTTTAAATCAAGTGCATCAGTTATACAGTATTTAGCACTGTGCTGTAAAGGGTGGTAAATGGAGGTGTCATAAATATCTGACTTTATCATCTGTTGACTCATAATCCAGATGCCAATGGGATATAAATCATGTAAAGCATGTTTCCAGATTAGGAAAGTCTGACTGTTCAGCATTGTTCTAGCAAACCACATTGTTTCTTTGTAGGACCAGGAGTGCCCTCTGATGGTTACTTATCTATTACTGGGAAGTAAGAGCTGACTGAAAAGCTGCACATCCGAAGTTACATGTGCAATACTAAACCTTCTCAATTCCTGAACTGTGTATTTATTGTCTTCTGTATGATTAAATATTTCTATGGCTGATCTTGTTTTGTTGGAAATGTTGGGGTTTTTTGCACATTTGTCTTTCCATTTCAGTTCTATTGATATTTACAGGTGCACACACGCACATACGAGGGATGCAATCAGATAACAGCTCATGCATACAACTAGTTTAACAAGAATTAAGTTGAAGGAAATTTCAGGCATAAACTAGAGGATTGCTAAAATAGGCTCTGAGAAAGGCCTTGAAAGGCTCTGACAAATTCAGACACCTGGAAATCCAGATATTCAGCTGAATGTCCAAGAGCAGGATAGAACTGGAAAGCTCTCTGAAGAACTGTGTATGTGCCCAAGACCTTCTATGTCTTTTTCCAGCTGTATAAGCTAACTTTATAAAGCATGTTAACACTCTCTACAAACTTTGCCTCACTTAGAATGTCACATCTACAACAGAACTGTAATAAAACAGGAAATAAACTAATTTTTTCCCCTCACCTGTGACTTTACCTGCCCTTCAAGTATTCAGCATCTCAGGGTTAGTTATAATTTTATCACCTAGAATATCAACTTTTCCCTTCAAAACAGATTTGGAAGACAGCCACAGACTTGGAGCTCTTAGTGAAGATAACCACTATGCCCACTACATAACATATTTAAGTCTCCCCCTTCAAGTGATGGAGCAGCAGGACTGGAGCTAACACCTTTGGTGAGACAAAATACCTCTGAAATGGTATCAACCACACACTCCATTTTGCAATATCCAAACCCTTAAAATATTCATAAACTGTACCTTAAAGTGAATACTAAACTGACGGTCTGAAAAGCCTTAAAAATAGTCAGGCAAAATAGGAAGAATTGCACAGTTTAATAAGTTACAAAAGCAAATAACTTTACGTGCAAAACCCAGTTCCTTAGGTTTGCAAAGGAGGATGGATGGCATCAAGAGATACAGCTGGAGAGCAGAGTTGTGTGCATTTTCCCTACTTTTCCATTGCTGCTGCTGATGTGCAAAGGCAGCAGACATTTTGTTCCCAGGTCTGTTGCACTGTGTTAGGAAAGAGCCAAACAAGCTCTGCTTTCTCATGGCTACTTTATCTTGTTGTTATTTTTGTAATCTAAACCAAACGTCATTTTTAGATTTTCTCTCTGATGATAAAAGATAACAGCCTTGGATGAAAGACACGAGCAGCAAGCGTTTTCCGTGCCAACTTTCCCTCTGGTTTTGCATCTATTGCAGAACTCTAAATATTTTTAAGTACAGCAGTGCTCGAAAATTATGATTGGAGTGTCCCATTTCCACCTGGGATTACCTTTGGTTGAGACCTGGACTGGGATTAGCTGGATGCTGACAGGGAGTATGAAGCATCTGCTCATCAATATCCATTTCAAGTGATGTCAGTCCATCCTGTGAGGCTTGGCAGCCTGGCTAAGCCCCCTCACATCAGGGCAGGCTGCTGGGAGCTCCCTCTGCTCCTTGGGGGTCTCCCTTCCCAGCTCTGTGCCTGAGGCCAGTCCAGCTGCCCCCCAGTCCTGCCATGCCCCTTGCTCCTCACAGCTGCTCCTGTGGGGACAGAAGCTCTGTCAGTTTTGCCAAGGAAAAACTACACAATCCTCTTGTCCCCGAGGGTTTCTCCATCCCGGGGTGCTCAGCACTGGGGGGGCTCCAGGGCGAGGGTAGGAGGTGCCACGGGCCCTGCTCAGGCTGTGCAGGAGCCACAAACTCACATTCTGGTTGGAAAAGACCTTTAAGATGATCGAGTCCAAGCATAACCTAACTCTACCAACCATTCACCTAACTCTTACCAGGACCGGTGCTTAAACCATGAACCTGAGCACCACATCTGTGCATCTTTCAGAGGTGATTCAGCCACCTCCCTGCAGCTGAGGAGGGAAGGGACTCCCACCGCTGCCCTTCCCGGGGTCTGGCTCTGCCCAGTGGCCACTCCAGCCCAGCCACCAGCCCTGCAAGAGAAGGAGCAGCAGTTTCCCAGCAAGCCACAGAGAAGGGAATCCTGCTGCTCTTTCCTCTCTACTGCCCAGTCCCTCCAGTTGGCCTGGGCCGCCTGGAGAAGTTTCACACTAACACCCCCACCTCTCATCCCATCCCAAGGCTTCCACCGGTTTGGAATCATAATCATAGAATGGTTTGGGTTGGAAGGGACCTTAAAGATCATCCAGCTACCCTGCCATGGGCAGGGACACCTCCCACTAAACCACATTGCTCCAAGCCCCATCCAACCCGGACTTGAACACTTCCAGGGATACAGCATCCACAGCCTCCCTGGGCCACCTGTGCCAGTGCTTCACCACCCTCACAGTGAAGAATTTCTTCCTACTACCTAACCTTAATCTACCCTCTTCCAATTTGCAACCATTCCCCCCTTGTCCTATCACTCCTTGCCCTTACAAAAAGCCTCTCCCCAGCTCTTTCCAGTAGCCCTTTCAGGCACTGGAAGGTGCTATAAGGTCTCCCCAGAGCCTTCTCTTCTCCAGGTTGAACAACAGCAACTGTCTCAGCCTGTCTTCACATGAGAGGTGCTGCAGCCCTCTGATCATCTTCTTGGCCCTCCTCTGGACTCGCTCCAACAGCTTTTTAAGGGAAAAAAAAAAATAAAATTAAAAAATCAATTTAAAATGTGAAACAGGTTATGCTGGTAACTCCTACCATCTTTTTAACACATTTCAGTCAGGACATTAATGGGAACTGATCCTTTTAGCATGGCATTACTCTCCAAAAGTCATTGTTGTTGCCTAATGGAATAACAGTATCACCAACAGTATTTGGCATCACAAGTACCAAGAGAAAACATTTCTTTTCTGAAATCCCCATGTTTCTAGTACCTGCCAGTTATCAGTGGGCAATACCTACTATTAGTGTGTAGCTGTGGTGGTAGCATCTCAACAGGCAAAATAATCACCTGGCTGCTTAATAAAACTGTTTGCAAAATGTGAGGTGGATGGTGAAAGGGATGAGCTAAGGAGAAATACTTGTAATTTTCTGAGAGGAGCCTCCCAGCAGACATGATAAACTGTATGGGCATAGCCCAAAAACAGCAGCTGGTTTATGAGTGTGCAAAACAACAGGGCAGAGGCCTACTGGGTTCTTCCTGTGTGCATGGCCTTTGGGGATTGGGAAGTGCTTGT
>NW_009953722.1:3800841-3803125 GCF_000747805.2 Chaetura pelagica | reverse complement strand
AGTTTTTTTTAGGATGCTCTATGATTAAATCTTTATAGCTTTAAATTGTCTTGAGCTTGTGTAGAATAAAACACTGCCTTTTGTTGCTGCAGGAGCAAAATTAATGCCACCTTGGTACTGCCAGCCAAGTAGTATGACACCATTCCTGTGTGGACATATAGTTTAATTTTTTAATCCAAAGTTTGATTTTACTTGTTCCTCATAGGCGAGGCCTTGCAGATCCTGCAACCCTATCTCTGCCATAAATAAGGAAGCAGAAATGCAGTATTTTACTTTTGTATTGCTTATAATTTCACTGACAGAATCTTCTTTTCCTTTGCTGACAATTCCGGTCAAACAGGAATCAAACAGATTAGATATGAGAAACACAGAATTAAACACAATCCAGAAACAGAATTCTGTGGACCAAAAGGTAATAAAATCTCTAGCCACTGGGATGGATGAACTTTAATCTGATAATAATTCATCGGTGCTGTGGAGGAGATGGATCAATAATAAAACAGTATGAAAATACCAGTCTTGTTGCTTTATGGACAAGTCGACCTAGCCAGTCCAACACCTTGAGTGAGGGGAGACTGACATGCTAACCACGGTCTACACATCTTTACCCTTCAGGCATGCCGAGGTGATGGCAAGATCAAAGAGGCTTTTGAAATGCCAAGTTCTGAGAAAGGAAATTGGGAAATATAACTCCAGAGTTAGCTGGAGGGGGCAGGGATGAGGGTCATGTTAGAAGGTGTTAACCACTGTAGAGAGAAGAGAGACTCTTATCCCAGATGGTGCAGACATTTCATTGATGAAATATAACTGCGACCAGCCCGTGTTGCAAGGTAATGAAATGTGTCACAACTTGAACATCAAAAGTGGTCACAGGCTATAAAGGAACCGTGTTTGTGGGAGCAGTAGGGACAAGAAAAGTTGGACACTGGAGGCTGTGTCTCTGAGACACCGTAGCAAGAGGATCAGAAAAGGAAGGAAGGAAGAGATTGTCTTGCTGACAGCTGCCCGAGGATAGGAGCGGAGGACAAGTAAGATATTGCTTCCTTTGTAATGAATACAAGATGTACCTCCCTGGCCTGACAGTTGCTGAGTAAACTGAGTTAGTTACTCAGACAAGTCCTTTTGGTCCACTCCGGTTTTCCTGTACATTCTTAGTACATTCTGTTTTAATTAGATCGGTTGAGTCCTTGATTGTTTGCAAATTTCATGCAGACTTTTCCTCAGCGGTGCTTCTAAGGAAGAAGAGCTACAGAAAGATGCCTGGAGCCTATCATAGCTGGGATGTTTGGTCAAAGGGGCATGGACTATGGAGACCTCATGGCACTTGCAAAACTGAGGTCTGGTGAACACAAAGGAAACACCTGGATAGTCAGATGTATTTTGACTCCTTCATCTTTTTTTTCTTCCTCTAATTTTCTTGTATCTCAGGATTTCAGTATAATGGAAGCCAAGTCAGAAAGAGGGATGTCAGTCAGCTTTCATGAAAACCAATGCTGCAAAGTAGAAATTATTTATGCTAAAGCTGTACGTGTAATGAAAAGTGCTGAATGCAAACTAATTGTAGGAAAATAGGGCAGGGGATCCTAAAAAATAAAAGTGATGGAACTAGCCACGTCCAGCAGAGTGCAGCATCCTCCTAGACGAGCAGTGCATGAGCACACCAGCTGTGAGCCGTTTGCCTTCTGATTCAGTAATAGGTGTCAGATGCAAATAAGCAGATCTCCCAGAAAAAGAATGATACCTTTCCATTTACACATTTGTAATAATACATAGATGCTCTTCAGTGATTGACTGTATATTTCAATATAAATATTTTTGGGATGGAAAATAGGAGAAGGAATCTGAGACTGGAATTGGAAGTGGGACCTGCAAAGGTCTGAACTGGACACGTGGGGAGGAGTGGAGGGTTAGCCAAAGAAATAATGAGTTGACTGGTAGCCTGGTGGTAGGGCAGGACATTGAAATTTAATGAACTCACAGAACTGACAGAGCACAGAATGAAATGAAAGGCAAAGAAAAGTGAGATCAGTACTTGAAGCCAGAGACAGGGAAAAAAACATGCTGGAAGAGACAAAACAGGAGGGATCAAAGAGGGAAGGAAAAAGCAAGAAAGGGTGTTCTTATCACCAATAAAGCCCATCTCTCTACAGAGGCCTTGAGATGCGTATGTGACACTATTCTGCTCCTGCAAGTCTCTGTGAAACCCCATGTCTGATCTAGTTCAATATTGCACCACGAAGGATGAAAACACGCTACCACTATCATTTTGGCAGGAGTCAGCAGG
>NW_009953722.1:3793006-3800687 GCF_000747805.2 Chaetura pelagica | reverse complement strand
GAATTCAGAGGCTCCAGACCAACTGTGGTACTATGGAGATAATAATATGCTGCTACATGATAGAACTTCTGGGTTTGTTTTTTTCTTATTTGCTTTTTTAAAAACCCTAAGACTTTTCAGACAAAATTACTTTAAAAACCTTGTTAACGTCACAGAATCAAATCTAGAAAAATCAGGCAATGCCATCGTTAAAATTGTTTTTATCCATGAAAAGGCTTTATGGTGGGGTCTTCAAGTACACAGCCAATTGCAGTTTCTCCACTGGAATTCTGTTTCATTCTCTATGGAAAAAGCTTGTTTTGGGATGATCAGGTTTACACAGTGAAGAAGGTTCTTTCCTCTCCTTTATATCTCATTTGTTGCAGAAGTACAAAGGACGTAAGACAGAAGTCAGGTGTTTACATAAGAAGGATGGTGTCATGGTTAGAGTCACTGGACAAGCCGTGAAGAACAGCACTTCAGCACCTTTTCACCTTCATAGGCTCACCCTGACACCTGGGAATTCACTTAGTGAGACATTTGCTAGTCACTACTGACTTCTGTTTTCTAAGCCATGATCATGTCAGCTGGTGCTTAATTTGAGGGTCAGTGGTCTGCAGTGTGTAGGACTACCAAAAGCTACAGCCCTGCTTGAGAAAAGGACTACACACACCTAAGCCCTCTGAAAAGCCATGTCTTAGAAGACTGAGGCAGGGGAAGGTTGACACTTTTAGTTGTCATTTCTGTGCATCATAAATCCCTGATTTGTAAAACAGTGATGAGATGACTACATTACCCAAGAGGGCTGGTCTGGAAATTGAGTAGCATTCTGTAACACTGTGGTGCAGCAACAAGGGCTCCATAGTCCATCCTGCACCGTATAAGAATCAGAGCCCAAGTGAAATGCATATTTTATGATACTATAATTAAAAGCCAATCATAATACATATGCACAGTGAAATCAAACTAGATCTTTTAGCCAATGAGATTTCCTGTCTTTTAAGATTATTTTACATCTTCATCTTTATTTTATAGCCTTAATTTTATATATGATCCATGTTATGAGTACATAAGATTGCATATGTATGTTGAAAGGTATGTGTACATCCTGTAAGCACATGGGATTAATCTGATACAATTTCACTCATCTAGACTTGCTTCCCTCAGTTGAGGTTTTATTCTAAAGTAGGTGCCCATGACAGGTAGGATGCCTGTCTCTTCATGTTCACTACTTGTTAGCTGTTTCCTCACAGGGAAGTGAAAGAACCAGGTATTTTGCATCTGACACAGCCTGGATTTAATAGCCCAGGAAGGTTAGAACTGGACCCCCTTGCTTTCTAAGTTCCTGCTGCAATAGAGGAGCCAGGTGCGGCTGGATCCAGTCCTGGACGTGTCACAACTCAGACTGTGCAGCCCAGGGAGGTTAGGACTGAACCTCCTTGCTTTCTAGACTTCCTTCAGAGAGGAGCCAGATGCAGCTGGGATCAAAATCCTTCTCTCAGACCTGGTCTTTTCCCAGAGAGAGTAAATGTCTGATGGTCCGAGTAACAGCTCGACCGTCCAATGCCCCTTGATCAGCTTCAGGTGCAGCGACACACAAGGTCTGTTTGTAATAACACATTTATTACACTAGTAGGAGTTAACATTGAGCAACCTAAACAGAACCACCCACATGTATATATTAAGTAAGGAAAAAGGGATGAGAAGAAAAAGGTGAGAGGAGGGGGAGCACAAAAAGAGAGGGATAAAGAGAGAGATGATGAGGACAGGAAAATCATCGGTCCCGGATCCAGCGACGTTGGTCCAGCCAACAGGGGAGGGTCGGTGTCCATGGTCAGTGTAGATGAAACTCCCCAAGCACACCATTGCAGCCCCCTATTTTATAGGCCTGGAATCTTGATTTCACAACGACATCACAAGGAGTATGTGTGATGGAGCCATACATGTGTGAGCAGCTGGAGTGGACCTGCCCCCTCCGCCCTCAATCGTAGTTATCTCAATCGTTGTTGTTATCTCATCTATGCAGCCCTGAGGCCTATGCAGGCCATTCCTGTAGCCCCCACCCTCCCAGGCAGGCCTTTTGGGATGCACATGAGCAGGGGCTACAGTGGGGTTTAAATACCATTTCCCAAAGTAGGTGCGGAGGGCTGGTCCCTCACAGCATCATAGCTTAAAACATACTATGGTACTTCACATGGTTAGTGACAAACAACACACTTCATGAATGGCAGGCGAAAATATTCAAGTATCCAATTTAACAGGTCAGGCAAAAAGAGACCTAGCTAGTCTATGAATTTGATTTCTAAACTGTATTTTCTGAACCAAGAAAAAATGTATAAGTAAAATCCAATTTTGATCTCAAAATTTGTTTTATTATAGATTTCTACATTATCTTTCCCGGACCCTTTTTTCCATCTGATACTTTTCCCTACCCAATTATTTGTTTAACTGCCTGCTTCTTGTACTCACAATCTTGACTGTAAACTCTGGCCTAAGATGTTTTTTTTATGTCCTGTCAAAGTAACACGTAACATCTGAGACACTTCTTGAGTTAAAATCCAAGCACTTCTGTAGAACAGGTAATAAATACTCATACTACCAGTATCATAATGGTTTCCAGTCAAGTAGAAATGACACACTCTATGCCAAAAATACGTGGCTGGATCTCGGCACTGCATCCAGGAGGTCTAAGCAATACTGGTCAAATGCACTTTGTCTACAGTGAACCATGGCATGCAGACACCGTGGGAATGGGAACAGAGATTGAGGAAGTTAGATTTGCTTTCAGCAGCAGCATGTGGTTCAAACTACCACGTTACTGCTGTTCCATTCTAAGGGAAGAAGTAATGACGGTTCCTTATCAGCTGGAAGAGATGGTATTAATCATTGGATTAGTCATTGGCCTCTTCCCACTCCAACTGTACTGTACTGTGGGAAGGAAGAAGCCTTTTTTCTGGAGTTTTTTTGCATTCTTCTGACTAGCCATACTGCTGAAGAAACCTATGTATAGAGCACCTCCAAAAAATGTATGGGCCACTCTCCTTTTCCCTATCCCCTCAGTCACATGCACAGAGTCATTAGTAAATTATTCTCAATAAGAGCAAAGTACTTCACCTTTTGATGCTATTGAAGTAAAATCACTATTCCAGAGGTAAAGCAGTAGATAGTACTTCAGTTAATTGCATGAGTCTAGCAACAGTTGGTGATATCAAGAAAAGAAAGAAATACAGTTGTATCAAAAGGGACTCAGTATGTCTGGACTAAGCATTACAGTGAAAATTCATACTTGTAAGACACAGGAGAGAAAGATAAGGGATGAGGATCCCCACTCCACCAGGATGGAAATGAGAATGATAACCAAAGGATTTACTGAGGGAAGAAATAACATGGGGCATCACTCTGTCTTCTAAGTCACACCTAAGATCTCACTGCCACAATGGTGGGAGTGCACCTGAGGACAAAATATGTCTTGTGCAGCCCTGGAAAAGCAATGACAGCATGTCTTAGACATTATGTGGCTTGGGGCAAAATGAAGTCACGCGTGGAGGTGCTGAGCTGTTTGAGAGGCCAGTGATGTTGTTTACGACACTGGCAGTCTCCTGAAGTCTGCTGAGACAGTTCATTGCTTCTAAATTCTTACTCTTGGGTAAGAAGGGGCTGACCTCGAGACTCTCTCAGTTATACCACTAGAAGGACAGCAGAGAAAACCTCTTTCTGTGTAGAGGGCCAAGAGGGAAGTCTGATTATTCCTGTAACACCTCCAAGCAGAGAGATGCCGGGAACCACCCTTCGTCAATTGATTGATGAGCCAGACCACCCTGGAATGTTTGTGGTAGAGCATGAGAAACTCCAGCCTTGTGGGATGTTTAGCCAGCTGGCTGCCAGTCTGTGGCAGCTCTTAGTCATCTCAGAGCCAGCTCCTGAAGAGAGGAGTCCCTTGACCTCAGTGTCATGAGTTCCTCCTGAAGACATCCAGTGCAAGTGAGTGCCCCGTTCTTGGTCCCTTCTAGAGTATTGTGAAACCAAGTATGTTGCAATACCTGATGTGAGCTGCTGGGCCATGAAATACCATGACAAAAAAAGCCTTTTACTGGAAATCCTCTGCAGAAGGTCCAGAAATTACTTCTAAGTAACGTTTAACCCAAAAAGTCAAGACAAATTCATTATCCTTTGTTTCATGGTAGCTTCTGGAGTAAGACCAAGAGCTCGTTGCCCATACAGCTCTGCTGAGTGGCCTAGAGGAACAATACAGAGCAACCCACTTCCTAGAGGGAAACCACAATGAAGGAGAGGTATTATCCATGCTTTCTCAAGGTACTGCTCACTGGCTGTGGACCTCACTCTTGCCCAACCAAGGTTAGCAACACTTGAGCCCATGTCAGAACCAGTCTTGTGTAAGAGCTTTGAAAATTATTAAAGAAGCTCTGGAAGAGCTTTCCTGAGACATATACCAGTGCTGAATACAAAGACCTATCTCCACTATTCACAGGATGTGCCAATGACACCTTGGATTAATTACTCCTTTCAGTGGAGCTGGAGGGGAGAAAGGGAGGAGTCAGCTAACAGTTGCACATGAAGCACATTTTTCCCCTCTAGCCCTCTCTCTCATATACTTGGCAGACACACACTTTCTTGTGCTTGTTTGTCTTCTCTAGCTTCAGTTCTAGCAGCTTCAGGCGTACTACAGTGCATTTTCATGATGTTACACTTTGCCTTAAAATATCAGTGGTAAGCTGGAGAGGCAGCAATAGGGTAAGGTGGATGGTATATCTAGTGAACATCCTGGTTTAGTAGCACATCCCTTGGCTCAGATACCCCTGCTCTGGACATCCCAGCATGTTCTGGAGTAGGCCAGTAGACCAGCACAAGGCTGGTCTCCCTCTTCTTGCCTTAATCAATATCTAGGAAGCTACTACCCAGGATAAAGGCAGCATCATCAAAGAGCTCTTCCCACAGCAAAAGGATGCCTATTAAAATGTCTGATAACCACCTAAATGAATGTTGCATGAGACAAGATCTTTGCAGAATAAGAATGAGAAGCTTGGCAAGGGAGACATCATGAAGAGCCAAGGCCATCAGGCACAAGAGGCAGTGTGGCCTCCCCACGAGCACTCCACTGTCCATCCCTGATACATAAGGTGCAGTGTCTTTTCAGGACACCCTAGGCTGGTTCTGATACACTCTCCTGGACCAGACTAAAGCATGACTGTTGAGTGGGGTAGGGCTGTGCTGTGCAAGCCAAAGACAATATTTTGTAGGTAAGTAAGTACATTCTGCTTCCTTTGGGGTTTTGCTGTGTGTCTGTGTTTGCACAGAGCTGCAGTGGGCAGACCCAGCATCTGTTTAGAAATGGTGTGGCTGGGGACAGTGACTGATGAGGAAAAAAGACAGGGCCAGACAGATGCCAATGAGATAAATGGTGTTTGGTGCACATAGGCATGCAAGTTTGACCATCCAGAACCAGAGCAGCTGGCCAGAGTTGTCTTTGTTTCTGACACAGCTGACTTCCTAGCAGATTTGGGCCACTTGGTAACACTGGCTTTGCTATTTGTCTAGCAGGTTCAGAGCAGGGCAACTGGATCAGGATGAAGTGGGTGTGACTGCACTCAGGCCTAGTGTTTACTTTCTACACGTGAGGAGCTGTTAAAACTCATGGGGGTGTTGATCAACAGCCAGCAGAGTATGAGCCAGCAGTGGGCCCAGTTGGCCAAGAAGGCCAACAGCACCCTGAGCAGGAATAGGGCAGTGATTGTTCCTCTCAGCACTGGTGAGGCTGCACCTTGAACGCTCTGTTCAGTTTTGGGCCCGTCACTACAAGAAAGACATTGAGGTGCTGGAGAGTGTCCAAAGAAGGGCAACAAAGTTGGTGAAGGCTCTAGAGCACAAGTCTTACCAGAAGCAGCTGAGGGAACTGGGGTTGTTTAGTCTGGATAAAAGGAGGAAACCTTATCACTCTCTACAACTACCCAAAAACAGGTTGTAGCCAGGTGGGTATTGGTTTTTTCTCCCAAGTTACAAGAACAAGAGAAAATGGCCTCAAATTGTGTCAGGGGAGGCTTACACTGGACATTAGGAAAAATCCCTTCATCAAAAGGGTTGTCAGGCACTGGAACAAGCTGCCTAGGGAAGTAGTCACCACCCCCAGAGGTCTTTAAAACACATGTGGCACTTAGGGACTTAGCTTTGTGGTGGACTTGGCAGTGCTAGGCTAACAGCTGGACTTGATGATCTTGAAGGTTTTTTCCAACCAAAATCATTCTATGATTCTATTAAGTCAGTAGAGATCTAGTCAGTACAGGGAATGCATCTCGAGGAGCAACCAGTGGAACAGCCATGGCATGAGACTGTTGCCCAAAAAGAGACATCCAGACACCCAAGGCAGCCACATGAGATGGGAAGACATGACAGAAGGCCTCACTTTCTGGAGGGAGATGTGGAGACCACCAAAGAGCACCAACACCTTTGTTTAGCTGACGAATCCCAGCTGCCATGTCTACTTTAGGGTGGCAGGATCACTCTCTAAGGGCTAGTGGCTGTCCTGACAAGATTTCCATTGGCCACAATGAAAACCTACACAAATTGGAGCACACAAAGGCACCTACTTGTAGACACCTAAATGTGTCTTGGCTTTGAAGAGAATCCCAGCCAGGCTGCCAGCAACAGGCCAGTGGAGGGGCAAGCACAGCTAAAGGGGATGTGAAAAGGAGGAGAGGAAGCACAACTCCAGGTTTGCTAGCACAGCTTCTGCCATTAGACTTTCCCCTGGGATGGGGTAGGAATGAGAAGATACCACACAGCTGTCTTAATTCAAGCCTCACATGGGAGCACAGGGACAGTGGAGCATGGCCACCACGGAGGAAAATACAGGTTCATTCCCTTTCCAGCCATCTGAGGAAACAAACAGACCAAATGAGTTCAGATTCCATCCCGCAGACTTTGGGTATCCAGGAAACCAGGGCATGACATCACCCAGCCAAAAGGAGACAGCAACTCCCACCGCCTCTGAAAGGCTACAGGAGACTGGCACTGCTCTGCACAGTGGGGAAGCTTCTGGGTTTTTGTTTGGTTTTGTTTTTTTGTGGGTTCTTTTGGGTTTTGTTGTTGTTTTTTTTTGGTTGGTTGGTGTTTTGGGGGGTGTTTTTTGTTGTTAAATAAAACCAAACAAAACCAACATGAAATCCACCAATCAGTCCCCGCTTACAACGTGTGATTGTCCGAAAGTCCCAAGAAAGTGCATGGAAGCTCCAGCGCTGTAACTGGGGAAATTCCCTTTCTCCAGGTAAGTCCCTCGCTCGGCAAACGCCTGAAGCCACGGACGCATCCCGGTGGATTCGGGACAGAAAGGCGCGGGCGGGGCCAGCAGCCGGTTCGGTGCACCCGAGCGCTGCTCGCCCCGCCGGCCCCTTAACGAGCTGTTTATTTAAGGCATTTGCGCGTTTTCCTCTCAGCCCGGACGCGCCGAAGCGCAGCGAAAAGCCGGAGCGCGGGAGGGACGTCTGGAAAGCAGCTCCTGGGTCCGCGCTGAAAACACCGCAGCTATAATTAAGTCAACTCTTAAAGCAGCAGCCCTTGAGCCTTCCAGCATCGCTGGAGCTTGAGCGGAGCCCTCGCAGCGAACGTTCATACGTGACAGGTTCGGGAGCTCCTCTCCGCACACTAAACATTCACCAAGGCTTCCTGTGAGCGCTGGAGTTTGTCCCTG
>NW_009953722.1:3744286-3792282 GCF_000747805.2 Chaetura pelagica | reverse complement strand
GGGGGACCCCGAGTGGGGGTCGAGAGCCCGCGGGCAGCCTGAAACCGGGAGGGGATGCCGGAGCTACGGAGGGAGCGGTGATGCGAGGGGAGAGCTGCCCCTGGGAGAGGCTGGGGCGCGGGACGGGCAGGGCGGCTGGGAGGGCTCTGGTGGGAGAGGGGTCAGTGCGGGAGCGGGGCCGGGGGAGCCGGGCAGGGGGCCTGGGCTTAACCCTGCCCTGCCCGAAGGGACCGATGGCACGTGTTGGCGGTGAGGGCTGAGGATGGTTACTTCTCATCAGTCCCACCCTGGTCCTGTGCAGCCCCGCCAGGGCTGCGGTCACGATGGGGTGTAAGGGTCCGTGTGCCAGTTACCCGGGGCTGCGTGGGGGCTCTCTGAGGCGGTGCCAGTCCCACTCCTTCTCTGTCTCTGTTGCTTGTCCCAGTGCTGAAAGGAGGTAGAGTAATTTGAGGCTGAGGTTGGGGGATGTCACTCCACGACCTTAAGTCGTTTGTCTCCAGGCCGTAGCCTGTTCATGTATGAAGAGTGACAATTGTTTTGCTTGCGTGCAAACCCGGAAAGGAGGTGAGACAGTGAAGTTGTATTTGGGAGTGACTGCATGTTTGTTTCAACCCAATTGACAGCTTGAGGGGGAAATCCGAGCCTGTCACATCCTCTGTCTTTATCTTTTCTTTCTTTGGAAAGGACTGCACTGTCCTTTCCCAGGTAAAAATGGCTTTGCCTGTTTCTTCCCTCTGCCTCAGCTATGGAGGTGAAAGAGAGACCCAAGCGTGCTCTTCCAGGCTAAACACACTTCATGCCAGACAGACAGCTCTGTGAAGGATGCTGCTCCCTTTTCATGTGGCCTATGAACAGTTTCCTCATCGTAAAACTATCAGTAAAAGGGTTTCTAACAGTAACAGGGTTTTTCCTGCCGATGGTGATGAGGAGGGGTGTGTGCATTCAGGACTCATGCTCACCAAAAGCTGGGGAGCACTTTGGGGTTCTGCAGTGCAGAAATAGCTTGAGGTGGCTTTCCCTGCCTTTCTTCCCAAAGCTTGTGGCTGGCTGCTCTTTCACAGCCTTGCTTTTGCTGGTTTGGCTGGTTCATGTGCAGGCTGGGAGCTTGTACAGTTCCTGATCATATCACCAGAAGAAATTCTTTCAGGCAAAATCAGCAGTTCTCTGCTAGTGCTGAGTTTTACCAACACTTTGCATAGAGAAGCATCTGTGGACTGTTAAGGAGATCCCATGAGTTTTTTCATCAGAATAAGATTAAAAAATAACTCCACACCCTACTGGTTAGCCAAAGGTTTGTAGTGGATGCTAATGCTTGAAGTGAGGTAGTCAGCCACGTGCTCTCTGGACTTGCTGCATAGTGCAATTTGAATGCTGTCCGTGGATAGAAGGGGGACAGGATACACTGAGAAGCTACAGAGACTTCAGAACCTACCAAAGAGCCTGAGGACTGATGCCAAGTGTTGGGCAGCACCACAGCACCTGTTTCAGTTCTTCTGTCCGTGGACCATGGGGACCAGGCAGTGGGGATGGTGTCTGGAGGGGACCAAGTCACAAGCCACACTGCAGAAGGGTGAGCTAGTGCTTCTTTAAGAAAAACTTGGGAAGTCACATCCCTAACAGAAAAGGTGTGGATTACAGGAATGATTAGAAGTTAGATACAGGAGTAGGATTACAAATGGGATGAACATGTGTCATAGAAGTTGCTGCAGGATTGGGGCAGGAGTCATAGGAGGGTTTAGGGCATCCTGGCAGCATTAGAGGTTTGTTCCACAAATGGGAAAAATGTGCCTTTCTTAGGTTTCTCCTTTTCTAACTTATGCCTGTTACCACCCCAAACCTATTTTCTCCTGTTTAGCCAGGTATTGCCTTCAAAATTTTCTTGACCCTAGCCTTGCTTCTTGGTGTAATTAACACCAAAATCCAAGTTAAGTAATTCAAAGGCAGTAGTTGGAAGGGTGATGAAAGTCTTCCAGTTTGACTTTTAAGTTGCATCCTTCTCTGAATTTGTATCCTGATTTTGAAATATTTTTCACCTGGTTTCTTGTGAAAGGGAGGATTATATGATCACATGTTATGTACCTGAATATTTCTGTTTATTCCTCCTGTGACTTACCTTTGTGTTGGCCAATGGATTCAGATTTGGTGAAGGGATATTGCACAGATATAGAGTCCTAGAAGCTCTGAGCCTAAGTATAGTTAGACAGAATACAGGAACCCAAAATGGTTTGCATCCTTCTTCCCAGAGGAACTGCATAAAAACTAAAACTGTATTATTAGCCACCAGTGATTGCTAGTGAACAAGAGACTTTATAACCTCCCACACCATGGGAAAAGTTTTGATCAAAGCTTGTATCCTAATGGACATGAAGTAATCCAAATGCAGGATACAAAGCCAAGAGAAACAAGGTTTCAGAAGTGGTTGGTTCCTTTTTTTCTTTTTCTTTTTTTTCACAAGAAGCTAATGGCAGTTACATCCAATTCAAATTCTTATTTTGTTTGCAGCCTTCTTCTTCGGGGGTGTGGGGGTTTAATTGCATATTTTGGAGGAACAGAAGACATACATATCAGCCAAAAAGAAATAGCTTGTTACCATTCTGAGATGCTCTGTGAGTCCATGGGTGTCTTTTCAGAACATCAGTCAGCATCAAAATTAGTTTCCTTAGAGTGTTATTCCTTAGTATTTTTTTGGCTTTGCAGACAGTTAGATTGCAGTTACAATACAGTTAGAAATGGAATGTAGTTGGAGTGCATTCTGTCTTCCCAAGTCAGGATTTTCTTAGTTAGTTCTTGGTTCTCCTGGAGAGGTGCTGCAGCAGCATGCAAAGGATTTTGCTCCTTCCCTGGGGTGTAAGTGTCCCTAGTGTCAGCTGGAGCACTTGATGGCCAATGCAAATTACTGCTGGTATCCTGATTTTTCCGCAGGGCCATTGACCTGTAGGGATAAGAGGAACTGGGAGTCTTTGTCTCTACCAAGAGACGTTGCCAATCAGTTGGTTGAAATACTGAGCTTGTGCACTGAAGTGGCTTCGGGGTCCTGCTTGGGTCAGAGCGTGGTCGGGGTTAATATAATCTGTTTGGGGAGTAAAAGTTGGAACAAACACATGGGGGTTGTTTCTCTAAGTAGAGCAGAGAAATATATAAGTATTTTTAGATATGAATGTGACTTCCCTCACTTAATCTTCAGAATGAAACCATGGACACGCTTTGTCTGGAAGAGCTGACCAAGGTTTTAGCACCCTTTCATGCTCTGCTCTAGTTGCCACCTGAGAACTTGTACCAAGTTACCATGTACCTGGTGATGCTATTACCACGTTTCTTTAAGTAGAACTTTTCCTTCACTGCATAGACTGAATAGTGGAGTTAGGCTGTTATTTTCTTTTTGCTTTCCACAGGCTTTGGGGAACCATGAGTTTGATGAAGGTGTGAGTGGATTATTGGATCCTCTTCTTAAAAATGCTAATTTCACAATCCTGAGTGCAAACATCAAAGGGAAAACCCCATTAGGAATTGAAATGATGAAATACGTGAAACCTTTTAAAATAGTGCATTTTGACTCTGAAGCAGTAGGAATTGTTGGCTACACTACAAAGGAAACTTCTTTTCTTTCACAGCCAGGTATGTTTTCTTTATTATATAAGTTTTATATACTTTTAGTATGTAAGTTTTATATAGTAACAATATCCTTTGCTACTTTTATTACTTGCCCGCTTGTTTGAATCCAAAGATTATTTTTTACAGCTGAAAAATGAGAAGTTTGTTTTATCAGTCTTTATTTGTATTATGCAGCTTTTTAACAGCCTGATTTTTAAACTGGAGGAGATTGGTTAATATTAAAAGCCATTTTCTTACAGACCTGAGTTATTTAACATCACTGAATGATCTAAGAATATAATAAGGTCAGTAAGATTGCAGGAGGGCTGTGGGGGTTTTAACTGTTGTTTAGGGTTTTGCATTTATACTCTATTATATTGTTATTTATCAATTTAAACAAAAGTTAAAACTAGCTTGTCTCTAGAGTGAAGTGTGTTCAAACCAATATATTTCTCTGTGTGATGAAATTTTGTTCTTGGATGCCTCCATGCTTAAGCCCCTAGTAAAAGCAAAGAGAGCTTCACATGTGTTTTTGAACCAGAAGTTGCCCAAGATGTTTTTAGCTTCTCAAATATTTCCAGAAATTAGGCTCCAGAAGGAACACCCATTCAGCTTTTACCACAATTGCTTCATTCATGAGTAAAATTAGAATTAATGAGGACAAAGACTTCTCAATTTCTGACCACTTTTCCAGCGTTTCAGGGGGTTTGGTTTGTTGAGTTTGGTTCGTTTTTTTTAGTAAAGTGGTCGTTGGTAGGTCTGTCAGAATGAGAAACACATTTAAATCAGCTGTAGGAGATCTGAGTCACTGCCTGCTTGAAGTTCAGCCACCCCCTGACAAGATCAGACTTTCTTCCTTGATTTTTTCAGTAGGGATGCCCCTAAACCATCCACCACTGGATGGTTTAAGACATTGAAAAGAGCTTCATACTGCTTCTCTTTCAGTGGCTAAGTGATAAAGGAGTATTGCATAGCTTTCTTGAGAAAAGGAATATTCAATACTTTGAGGAAGTATTAGAATATAAAACTGTGCTTTTCCTTCTGTGCTGTGTAATTCCTATGCTGGATGTTTTAAACTATCAGGAAGTGGACATTTGACTCGGAATAGATTTCTGTATCACTTCTATTTCACAGTGGTTTGGTTTTGGAGTTCTTTTTGTCTTTCAGTGAAAATTGTTGTATTCAGGGTAGGCAATAGAATTTCACCTGTGCTTGAGGGCAGGTGGCATCTGACATCACAGTAAGTTTGGAAAATGGACAGACAGAGGATATTGTTTTTCATTAAGGGTTCATAAAATAGATCTCAGCTCTTCTTCCAAATGACTGTGTTGGTGTGATAAGGTCATCAAATTAACTTTCTTACAAATAAATATACTAGAGGAAAATCCAGATAGCGCTAGAATGACATTGAGGCATTTAAATACATTTCCAATAATATCTAGACATAATATTGAATGCCTTGATACATTGAGACAGCACAACAGAGACCACAACTAGAAAAAACCAGTGTGTGAAGGGAAGGCTTGTTAGCTCCATAGATGGAGCTAAAGCAGCTCTGGGCTAAGTATATCCCACAGTGTAATTGAGCAACAAGCAAGGCAAATTCTGACAGCAACTTTTATAGTCATCAGAGTTTTTTCTAATTTTCTGCTTTGCCTTCTCAGCACTTGGAAGGTTTGAAAATGTGGATTCAGAGTGTGTTAATATAGCTCAGTGTCTATATATCATCCCATGATTTAGCAATCCTTCAGACTGATAAGGTCATGGCAGAGGTGGGTTGATGGCAAAATAATTGTCAAGCTACTTCCATAATTCAAGGCGTAAGTTACATTGTGAATTTTAAATTCAGCACCTTGCTTATCTCTACACACATCTCCCAGGTGATTCACTTTTCCCAGACCCTGTAGCAATTGCTTGGGCATGCTGAACAGTCTTAGGCTGTTCTTGAAGCAAACAGGAAGCTTGAAAATGCTGAAACATGTGAATTCCTGCATGACTACTTTCAGTGACCTCTTTCGTGAGCTTGATTTCTTCTGTTGATATATCCCAATACCTTCCACCCAGTTGAGGAATTACAACTTGAACTTTTTGTTGTCTGCTTAAAACAGCTCTCAATGTATTTTAACAGAGTATCAAGTCTTTTTAAATCTCAGTGTTTCCACTGTGAAGGAACAATTAATCCCTGTTGAAGGTACTGTTAATATTACTGTTTGGAAACCTTAGGAATGGGGAACTCCCAGCAGAATTTATAGATTACAGCCAATTTTTCTGAGGTTCTCTTCTGTGTTCCTCAGCTGAATGCACACACATTTTTATTTTTTTTCAAACATCCTCCAAGAGTTGTTCCTACCTTGGCACACAGACAGAATTGTCTGTGTATTTGTTTTGCACTGATAATCCCAAGACCATCTTTCTAGTCTTTGATGGCATAAGCTCGCTTGGCTTGAGTTCTGCAATGATATTATAAAGACCACAACATCATTAGGGTTTTTATCTCTCCTGAGAAATGCTACGTTAACTTTTGGTGCTGTAAAATAACATATCTCCTTTTTTCCACTGTCTTTTTTTTTGCACAAGATGCAATCCTGAAGCTGCTTACTCTGTAACCCTATGGGTAGCAAGATGTTTACTAAAACTATCAACTTGGCAGAGTTTTCTAAATTGGAATTTAAAATTCCATTTATTCCACTTTATTCTGGCTAGCTTGCATAGTATTTTCAACATGCAGCCAGTTCTTTTTCCTTGTTCATTTATAGCACAGTTGGATGTTTTATCTGAACCTCTACCCCATCTAAGAAGAGAAGAGAATGCCACATCAGTTTAATGCCTTGAAAGAGAAGCGAAATAAAGCCACAAGCAATAACTAACTCCTAAATAAGCACTTTATTTCAATTCAGATTGTTCTGAAAAAATGCAGAGGTGAGTGCTAAGCAGTGTGTTGCTGTTTGCCTGGTTTCTTAGAGAAATGAGCCCTGGGTATTTGCTCTTAGTCGCCCGCTGTGTGACTCCTGAACCTGCTGGCCCATTTCAGCTTGATTAGATCCGGTGCTGAGGATGATGAGGGTACAAAGTGGTGAGAGATGCCATGTCTGGGTCATGGAGAGGGGTGCCAGAAGGTCCTGCAGCCCCCAGGCAGGAACCCCTTTCTGAGGGTGAGGTGGGTGGGTTTGCTGTGCCCCCCAGCACCGGTGGCTGCCTGTGCCCTGCTGTAACAGTCCTGGGAGAGAGATGGACATACTGGCATGGGACATGCCTTGTTCTCCCCCTCAGTATGCAGGTAGACTTGTTTTAAAGTGGGTTCAAGATTAATAATGTGTCTTTCGTGTACGCTGCTTTTTAGGCTGTAGAGGGGTGGCAGAGCTGGTGCTGATGGGGGGAGCTTGGTTGCCATGGGCCACCTGGCTGTGTGCCATGGGAGAAGCTGGCCTGCAGGCAAGTGTGTGCTAGCACAACTGGCCAGCAGCTCCTGCTCTTGCTTTAGAGAGCCCAGCTCTCCTTACAGAACTGGTGCTCACGCTGTGCGTGCGTGGCCATTGTAGCTGGTCCATAGGTGGGTGAGATGAACACATGGTGGGCTTATGCTGAGCCAGCCTTGCTGGGATTTCCACTTTTTCCAGTAGCTCTGTATCAAACCCTGCTTCTGTCAAGCACAAGGATGTAGAAAAAGGGGCTGGAGCTGGTGGGTTCCCTCTGCCTGGAGAAGGAAGGCTAAGAGTGAACCAAGTGCAGTCTTCCACTGTCTTCATGGGGTTTATAGAGAATACAGGGACAGACTCTTCCCAGAGGGGCACAGAGAAAGGACAAGAAACAATGGGCTCAAAAAGTACCACAGGAAATTATAGTGGGATGTAACGAAAACATTTGTTATGGTAAGAGGAATTAAGCCATGAAACAGGTTGACCAGAGAGGTTGTGGAATTTCAGCTTGTTTGGACAAGATCCTGAGCATCCTCATTTGGCTTTCAGTTCCTGCTTTGAGTGGGTTTTGGCCTAAATGGTTCCCAGAGGTTCCTTCCAACTTCAATTAACTTATGACTCTTTGATTCTAAGAAGAGGTCCACAGGAAGAAAATGTGGGGATGTGCTGCACAATTCGCTCTGCAGTGTCTAAAACAGAGATTCCCTCTGGCAGTAACCAGACTATTCAATGGGTGTGGTGCTGAACCAATTTATGTAACCCTCTTTTATCTCTCCCATTGTAGCAGCTTCCTCTTCATTTCCTGAGACTTTTGCTCTGAATTGTGGATTCGTTTCACTCCTGCCTTTGTTATGAAATAATGTAAATCTTTTGACTTAAAGGTATAATTCAAAATTGTTTGATGACAAAACTCTGAAAGGAGAGGAATGAGGTAGAGGGGAAATGGGCCTAATTTTTACATGGTTGTCTTCACCAGAAAGTTTAGGATAGCAGTTTGTTGTCTCTGTTCTTAAAGCTTCATCAAAGAAATTAGCCTCTTACATAGGAAGTCCTTTTGTGCAATCCAATGCACTGTGCTCAGGGTAAGAGTGCATGTTTATCTAGTGCTCTTGTAACTGTTTGTCGTGCTGGAATAATTTCAGTGAACACGGAAACCTTGGAGAAAGATGGGGAGTTTCCTAACATTGTGCTCTGGAGAAGATTTCTCCTTTCTGTTCTTGTTCTCATGTTCTGGTTTCAGGATGGTAGCTCAGTTGTGTGCTGGATTGTATTGGTGTTACTGAGAGTGGTTCACAGTCAGTGAGATAATGTGTGTAAAAAGGCAATTCAGACTTTAGTGCAGGACTTTGAAGAAGCTGCTGTTTAAAGCTTTGGGGATGAAGGGGTGGGGGGAAGAATGAGATCAGTGTGGAGTAAAAAAAGAGGTGTAACTGGGGAGAAGATGGAAGGTCTCAAAGAAATACAATTTGGGCAGGAAAAAAGTTTTATAGTAGAATACAAGATTTTTCTAGTCACTTACTGATCTATTTAGTTTCCTGTCTCTAGTTGAATAATAAAAGCCATTCCATTTTTTACTCCATAGCTGGTATCACTGGTTTTTGGTTTTTGTTTGTTTGTTTGTTTGGGTTTTTTTTGTGGAGTTAGAACTTGTTTAGTATAGGCAGCTGCAAATAGCTCAGTGCAGGGATGCTGCACTAGGGTAAGCACACAGGTGCTTACAGGTGCTCCTGAGAGACTGGAGAACATCAGACCACATCATGAGCTTGAGCCAGCGGAGGGCATTTGAAACCACTGACATTCAAAGTTCTATTAATTACATAAAGTAGAATCTGATATCAACTACTTTTTAAGGTACCAGTATTTAAGGTACTTTGCAAATGCATTCATGCTTGTTTTTTTTTTTTTTTTTTTTTTTTTAGGAGATGATGTAATCTTTGAAGATGAAATTGAAGCATTGCAAGTAGAAGTGAATAAACTTACTGCTATGGGAGTGAACAAAATAATTGCCCTAGGACATTCTGGTTTTACTGTGGACAAAAACATTGCCCAGAAAGTGAAAGGAGTGGATGTTGTAATTGGAGGACATACAAACACATTTCTCTATACAGGTATTTTACTTCTACAAAAACATTGCTTCTAAGGCAAAGCTGAAACTGTTGCTCTTTAAACTTCACAAGTTCCACAATTAAGGTTTGCTGCTGGCTGTACTGGGCTAGAGTCATGGCCAATACCTCTCTGTAACTTCTGTGGAAGAAACTAATGTAAAACAGTCACTGAGCAAGAAGTGCCCTAACTCACTGAGAAGTTCTTTAATGCTGTGAAGGTGACAAAAGTGGGACAGAGGAGCAAAGGTAGTAATATGGGCAAATTACTGCCAACCATATTGTACCTCTTTAAAGCTCACACATATAAAAGAGCAAATAAGGTATTTGCAATTAAACTTGTATGTGACTTAAGCAAAGTCAGTCATATAGGACTACAGAAGTGAAACCAGTGTTGATTTTCCACAGAAATTGATTCTGTATTTATAGGTCTCCATTAGCCTTGCCAAGGCTTTTCCCAAGTTTCCTCTGTCTTTTTCAGTCCTTCTTTTAATCTCTGACTTTATTCCTCTTTTTCCTTAGGGGTGATGTAATTCCAGAGTTAAACATTGTTGACCTGATTTCTCCTGCAGCAAAGCTGCTTTAGGCAAAACCTAAAGCTTCTCCAGTGCTGCTGCTTTCCCTGTGCCAGTGTGTAAGGACACACGTGACCAAAAAGCTGGGATTTTTGAAGCCATCAAAGATAGTTTGTTAAATTTAGCAGAAACTTAATTAACTGGTTGAGACTACACCAGGAACTTAATGTAATTTTCAGTTAAATTCCCCTTGTGCCCTAGTCACAGGGGTAGCACCATGTACCATAGGAACTTGCCCACTTTCCACTGTCTATTTCATCCTCTCCTCCCTCCATTCATCCCCTCTCACTTCCTCATGCCTTTTTTCTCTCATGTTTTACTGTCCCACTTGTTAAACAATAGCATGCAACAGTTACACATTGAGCAGTTTGGAATATCTCTTGAATTTGGCCTTGGGGAATAACTTTGATCACTAAGCTGGAGCCACAAAGTGTTTTCACACCTACCCACAAGCCAGAGGCCACAAACAGCCTGGGGGTGCAGCAGAGAAGTGGCCAAACTGGAACAGTCAACAGGACTGTCCATCCCATCATCTTGTCTTCAGAAGTGATCAAGGGAGGATGGTGAAGGAACAGTGGACAAGCCTGTTGAGACACTGTACTCAAATCTGCCCCCATCTCCCAGCAGCTTGCAGCTCAGGGACTTCCCAAGCCAGAAGTGGTGTCCTGGTATTTACTACCTCCCACTGGAATTCTCCCCCCTGAACTGGCCCCATCTCCCTTTGATTGTCTTCAGCCTTCACAACAGCCAGTGGCAGGGTGTTCTACCACTGCCCTGCACATCCTGCAGAGACCTTGCTCTTTTGTCTGTGTGCAGCCTCCTGCCCACTGGTGGCATTTTTCAGCAGTTTTATTGAGTTATTTTTGAGATGGGAACACCAAGGATGCATGCAGTGTTCCAAGTGTGCATTCATCATGGGTTTACATGGTGGAATCCAGATTCTTTTGCACAGGCTTGTTGGTCGATGCCTGTAGAGAGTTTGTGCCTCAAAGTGGTAGCCAAAGTAGTCAGAATGTCTTATTGGGTGTGTCCCATAGGGCTGCCACTGTTCACCTTTGGGAATCATGATCTGCAGAGCTCTAGGAGCTGAGATACCTAAGCTCATATGCTGTCTAGATCTGAAGGAGTTCACATGCACCTCTCTTGGCATCCTGGAGAGTACCCCACTGTCAGACTAGACTAGGTCAAGCTGCTTCATCTTCCCACTTGGAGCTGTTCCAAGATTTCCAAGGCCAGAGAGAACACACAGGAGAGGACTCTGCAGCCTTCAGAGTAAAGAACTGAGATGGGAGTGGGTTCTGGTCCCTTTTCCAAGGGCCATACTGTTAATGAAAAAAATGGTCTCACTTTATTAACAGTGAGGTGAGAAGAATTAAAAAAAAGTATCTAGGGGAGATACACCAAAAAATATGTATCCACTTACTTAGTTAAAATAAGCATATATTAATTTAATATCTTTGGGGATAAGAACAAGTGAAAATTCTTTTCTTTTCAGAAGGAGCAGATCTATCTTACAACAGAATAATGTCATAGTGATAATTCATCCTGCAACAAATTATCAGGATGATAAAGTATTTCTTCAGAAAGCAAGAAATTAATATGGTGCTGGACAAGCACTTAACCGTGTGCAGCTGATCTGAACTAAAATGATGGTCAGGAAGTAACTTTCTCTTGCTAATGCTCTGTTCATGGGAGGACTGCACGAGGGCAAAAGATCAAAACCTTTTTCAGTTTCAAAAAAGCCAAAGCTACATGTGTTAGTCCTACAAGGTTCATATTAGCTCCAGGATTTATTGAATTCTTCCCAAAATAACTATTGAATAGTGAAGAGAAGCCAAGAAGCAACTGTCAGTTAGGCTGAAAGTGGCAAAACTAGTTCTCTGGTCAATTTGGTTCAGCTTGTAGTTTGTAACAGCCATTCTCCCTGGAGGAGAAGGAGGATTAGAGATAAATATGGATCGTATTTGAATTGGAGGAGGAACGTGTGTCATGTGGCTTATCCCAGGATTTCAGATTACATAAACAACTGTAAATGGAAGGAAACCAGTTGTTCTCTGAGCCATGGAAGGAAAGAGACTGCTTTCCTCTGGATCCACGTCCTCTGTGCCCACTCCCCATGCCCCCACCCCACCAGCACCCCAGCTCTCATGACACGGGTGGGAAGCGCCGCCGGCTTTGGGACGGGAGGGGCCCCACTGTGGAGCCCCCACACAGCACGTGGTGCTGCTCAGAGTGGGGTAGAAATACTGACGGGAATCACAGGGGGGAGGGCTGCTGCTCGGATAATATTGTCAAGGAGACAGGAGAAGGCTGGCACCCTTGAGACAAGAGCTGTGCTGTCTAGTTTTTGTTGCTGCTTCCCTCCCCTGCATGGTTTCTAAATCCTGTGGTTGTGCCAATTGAGCTGAGATCTTTTCTCTCTGTAAATGCCTGGCTTTAATCTGTTTCCAAGTCCTGCATTTAATCACCCTTCAATCTTTGCAGGTTGATAGGAGTGTTAAATCCACGGCCACATAACTCTAATGCTAATGAAGTTTGCTTTTGCAGAGGGTTTGCAGCCCGTCTGAAATTTTGGAGGCTAAGTTTGGGGTAGTGAAAAACAAATCAGCTGAGTGTATGCACAAATTCACAGAACTGCTTGTTATTCTGACTGCGTATTATCAATAAACGTAGTTTAGACTTTTTCATATAAAGAAATGTGTGTTTTACTAACAGTCTCATTTTCTGCCCAGTGCAGAATCATATAGTGTGAAGGCTTAACAGCCAAATTCTCAGCCAGAGGCCGGTATGTATGTGTTACTGAGAGGTTTAGATTGAAATAGTTAGAATGAAAAATTCCTTTGTTGCCATGATGTCATGGAGGAGTGTGCTGTCACAACTTAAAAAACACTCTGGCAGTTATTAGAGCTTGTGTCCTGAAAAGAGCATTGTCTCTTATGAAATAACGTAACTGAAGAACCAAATGTGTGCTTGTCATCCAGTACATTCATTGTCATTTCTGCTTAATATTCTACTTGGTTGTTGTAAGGCTGAGAAACAGAAATGTCATTCTAATAATTCCTTGGAGGTTACATGGGCTGAAGACCAGCTTTACATGCTTTCTTCATGCAGGCATCCCACCCTCTACTGAAGAGCCAGCTGGCCCATATCCATTCATGGTTGACTCAGATGATGGAAGGAAGGTGCCAGTTGTACAAGCTTATGCTTATGGAAAATATCTGGGTTACTTAAATGTTACATTTGACAAGAAAGGAAATGTAGTTGAAGCAGTTGGAAACCCCATCCTGCTGGACAGCAGTGTTCCTGAAGGTACGTGGACTTAGGCGCTTGAATCTGCCTGCCCTGCTGCTGCAGTTCCAGTGTTGTTATGCTAAATTCACAGACCAGAGCACAGAATAATTCAGTTTGCTTCCTGAGCCTGCAGCTCTCTTCTGGGTAGGGTTCAGGCAGTGTCACAGTTGTACCCGTTTGCCTCTGTTTCTCTTTCTGAACGGTGGTCTTTGAATTTTCACAAGTTCAGTGTATGTTTTTGTGTGTCCTTTTGTGTGTCCTGAAAGTCCTTCTGTAGGAACTCGGGCCGTGTATTACCTTACCTTTTGGCAGAGCTCCTGTAGTTATGATTTACAGGATTATGAGCACTACTTTACACTGATTTGCTAGAGGCTGGGTTCTTCAGAACAGAGTTTAGGACAATGTATGAAAGTGGAAATGTTCCAAAAAAACCCCACAACTGGAATACTCTGGCAATGTGCAAATATAACATACAAACCCCACAACTTCTTGTTTTCAATGCTGAGTGTGTTCAGTGTTTCAGCTCTGAAACATGTAAAGAACTGGGGGGAAGAGGGTCTCTCTGTTACTTTCTGTTTGTGACTATCTGAGCAGTGTTACCTGCTTCTGGTCAGCTCTGTAGTCACCTGGGGCTGCTTCTCTAGGCTTTGGTTCTTGTCCAGTGTTTGCTGTATAAAGTTATGAGCTTTTACAGGACTTCCTAGCTTCTACCAGAGTATTTATAAAATGAATCCTTTAAAAGTTATATTCTTATTTACTGTGTTATTCTGAGTGATCTATTACTGTAATGAGATGATGTAAAGAGACTTTACATTCTCTCTCAGATGTCAGTAGAAGTGAAAATGCAGATACACAGGTGCACTCATTTTATAAATGTTGCAGTTGCTGACAGTTACATGGCAAATTGCTTAAAACTAATAGCTGATATAAAACAGTTGTGATGTTATCTGTCTGTATGTACAAGTATCTTTGTATCTGTTTTTTTTCTGGAAGAATTACATTTGCACCTGGCAGGCAGATGTGCATAGAGCATTAATTTCTATAAGGAGTTTTTACTTGACATTGATATTTGAGCTAGTATTCCTTTTAGCACAACATTAAAGGGGAGGAAGGTATAATTAGGAGAAGGAAGAAAAGAGATGTCAAGTAAAGACCAAGCTCACTTGTATGTTGAAACCTCTCACCTGTCAGGGTAGCTGCAGACCCTGTCGTCAGATTTTAGAATCTAGGGCTAACCAAAACTATTTTTAAGTGTTATGGAGGTGGTAGCCTTTCTGGAGCACAGGAATAGCTTGTTCACTTGTTTATCCTGTCCTGCCTGCCCCACTTCCAGGCTTAGTTTGAAGTGAGTATAGGTGTTATGTGAAGAGTCTTTAGGGAACATGTAACATTTTAGTATAATGAAGAGCAGGGTTTTTTTTCCTAAGCTTTGTATTCATTTTAGTGTCACTAATATGACATGTGCAATGCTTATTTTACACTTTTATACTACTTTATAGATGAACACATTAAAGAAGAAGTGGAAAAATGGAGGAAAAACCTGGGGAATTACTCTACAGAGGTTGGACAAACTAGTGTTTACCTAGATGGTACAACCAAAACGTGTCGCTTCCAAGAATGTAACATGGGGAATTTCCTTTGTGATGCTGTGGTAAGATGTTGCCACTGCAGGTGGCAATCACATCTCAGTGTGACTCCAGAGCTATCAGATGAAATGCTCTCAGGCTCCAAATTATCAGCACGCAGGCTCTGTGCTGCTTTCCAACACAGTCACATCTAGTGTGTCCCTAGAAAGATCTGGCAGTAGCAACACTATAATTAATCTTCCTTTATAGAGGAAGGAGCAGTTTACTCTTTGTGTAGATCCTCATTTGGAAAATGGCTTGTTTGCTGCTGGCCCTGAGGCTGCAGTTTTAAGAGACTGATCTAAGAGCTTGTTCCTCAAGCTGGGGGGAGAGCTCAGCCCCTCCACCCCTCTCCTGCCCTGCTGCTGATCCCCACTCACAGCAGGTACCTTCTGCCCAACATTACCAGGCTCTGCTGTCACCCTTTTTTAATGCACTAACCCAGGAAAAAAAAAGCCAGCCATCAAAATCTGTGTAGTTTTCTGCCAAGTTACTGATCTGAATTGTCCCACCAAAGAGCCCAAAAGGTGCCAGCTGAAGCAAAGGAAGTGGAAGGGCCACACAAACAGCCAGGACCAGAAGAGGTAAAAGTGCCCAGCGCCCCAGCACAGGGGGAGCCACTGGCGCTTGCTGCATCCTGACAGGTACCGCTGGGCTTTAACAGTCACGTCACACCCAGAGGTGTCAGAAGTCACTTCCACATTTTACACTAGCTAGTTTTGAGTGTTTTACTCTCCCACAGCAGCACCATTTCCTTCAGGTGCTCCAGGGAAAAATGTTCACTACCATGACTGTTTCCAGAAAATGAGCATTGCCATAAATGTCCTGCAGCACTGCAGCAAGGGCAGAAGCCAATTAATAATCATGAGTTTTCATTTAGATATTTCCCCAAAGCTATTCATCCAGGCCACATGATTGCTTTTCTTGAAATCCTGAAAATAATTCTTAGTACACGGGCTAATTTCCAAATTAGCTTCAGATTTGGGAATTTGCATACAGTTCTACTAAAACTGTAGTGCCTTGCTTTTTCCTTCCTGCTAGACTTCTTTATACTTGTATTTGAAAAATGTGATCAAATGCTTTGGTTCTTTTTAAACATAAAGAAAGTAATTTTGAAATCTTTCAGAACTCAGATTTACAGTCTTCTATGTATTTTGTCTTGGAGGGTCAAATTCTATGTTAGTTAAATCAGTGTCTCTAGACAACCATCTGCAGTCATCAGTAGATACATAGATTGTTCTTCATGGTCTTTGCATGTACCTGTTCTACACTTGCTTTCCTCTCTAGTGCCATCCATTCAGGATATGAGGGTAAAAAACAGACCTTTCTCTACCATAGGATTTAATATTTAGAGCTGTCCTGGGAAATCCAGAGACTGAAAAATACGAGAGATGGATTGAACAATGGTATTGGGTCAAAACAGTCCATTTAGTTCCGTGCTGCTTCTCCCAACAGTAGCACAAAATCTCAGAAAAAAAGTTTGACAGACCCAGGTGGCATTTTCCAAAGGACTGCAAAGAACTGAAATGAGAAATGGCTGTGAAGTTGCTAACATCAGTGTGTGAGCTCTGATTTTAAACTGCCTCTGTGCTGAGGACTGGACGTCAGCAAGTGTAGAACCAGAATTTTTTGTGAGGAATTACAGCTTTGTAATCCTGTTATTGGTTCCAGGCAAATTAGTAAATCAGGGGTATGGTTCAAACTGAAATCAGCAAACGGGAGAAGATCTATTCATTGATTAACTACAAATTACAAATGTAAGAATATCTCATGGGTCTGGGTGTAGAGAACATCTTTGATCACTAAGCTGGAGCCACAAAACATTTAAGCACCAACAAGCCAGAGGCCACAAACACAGCATAAGAGTGCAGCAGAGAAGTGGCCAAACTAGAACAGTCAACAGGATCATCCAACCCAGCATCCTGTCAAATATTTTCCTTCTGTTGTCTCATTACCAGGTCAGACAGTCTGCATCATCAGTCTACGTTCAGAAACTTTTCTGTGTTTTCAGCCATCCTTGTCACTCCTCTTGGAATCTTTAGTCATTCTTGGAATAGAGAAAGCACACCAATTCCTGCCCAACCTCCATATGCTCTTTATTTTATAGACTCATGTCATGTCCTTCCCATATTTCTGTCTCTGTGAGCCTGAGCAGCCATAATCATAGTCATTCCTATACAGAGACCAGTGCATCCCTTCCATTATCTTTGTTTCTTTTCTACTCAGTTATTTCTGAGGATTAACACTGTAGGCTTATTATTACACAACTGAGTAAATCCCTGGTATCCATTTTCTTTACTCCTTAGGATGCCTCAAGCAACTATTATCTCATCCTTGAATTTTGTCAGAGTTTTACCACTGTTGGAGACATGATGCTGTGCAGAGCAGATTTTTGGGTCTGATCTAGTCTGCCTGTTTCATGTTCCTCCACTCTGTTGCTTCATTCTACTTTGCCAAAACCATTCCAAATACAAAATAAAACAATCTTGGAGAAGCTGAAACTTCTGAATTACCTGCAACATTCAACAAGAGATAAATTAATTTACATATTCCCCTACATGTACAGCTATATTTAAGGTCCTCTTCACTTCCCAGTTCTCAAAACAACTCAAATAATTTGTATTTATCACAGTTAGTGCAACTGAAAAATCATCCTTCCTTTCTTCAGCTGGCCTCCCCTGATTATGTTATCCACACACAGACTAAGAGGAGTTCAAGAGTTCATTACAGACAAAGGCAAATACTTTAAAGAACTCCTAGGATATGTATTTTGATTTGTTTTGCTGTGATTGTTTTTTAATAATGCAGTATTTTACAGTGGGGCTGAAGGTGATGTCAAAGAAGGTGTAAAACTTTTCTATCTTTCTTCAGTCTCAGATTGTATTTGGTGTAAATTTCCAGAGTCTGGACTAAGTGAAGATTAAAAATCAGTTGAAACATTTTCCTTTGGCAGCTTTATGAGAATATTGGACACCCGTATGACAAGTCATGGAACCATGTTTCAATGTGCATCCTGAATGGAGGTGGGATACGATCAGCCATTGATGAACAGAGCACTAATGGTATGTAAAACTGCAAGCTGAATGACAGCTTATCCATGGGACAGCAATGTGCCTTTGTGGCCAAGAAGGCCAATGGAATCCTAGGGTGAATTAGGAGTATGTCCAGCAGTCAAGGGAGGTTCTCCTCCCCCTCTACTCGGCCCTGGTGAGACCTCACTTGGAGTATTGTGTTCAGTTCTGGGCTCCCTGGTTCAAGAGGGACAGGGATTTACTTGAGAGAGCCCAACAGAGGCTTCAAGGATGATTAAGGGACTGGAACACCTGCCTTATGAGGAGAGGCTGAGAGACCGGGAGCTGCTTGGAGAGAGAGAAGACTGAGAAGGGATCTTCTTAATGTACAGCCTGTTAAGGCTGTTTCTTCACCTCCTGCTGCAGAGGGTCATAGGGTATGGTCACTGTGAGCCCTTTGTAGCCTGCTGTAGAATAAGTCAATCTGGGCTTTTCTCTATGTTAAGGTCTTACAGTTCTTATTTTCCTGGTATCACAGAAACAAAACCTGAAAACAGCTTTTTAGTTTTAGCTAAATCTTCCTGTAGGTCTACATGAGTAAGTCTTAAGAAACTGGAAAATTTACCTTTGTAAGAATATCTGGTTTTCTTCATCCTAGGTTGGTGGTGTGTAATCTCTTTTAGCAGAATTATTTGAATAGCAATACATGCAGTTACATCAAATTCAGATTTATTGGTCTTGATACTTGCTGGATGATAAAGATGCAGGTTCTTTGATTGGGACAATATATGTGATCCTCACCTCTATTGGCTCTCATTTTCTCCAACTGTACTTACCACATTCCTGGTCAAACATATGCTGCTAAATGATGCTAAAATGTTATTGTAACCTTTAAAAAAATAATAAAATAATGTAAACAAAGGCTTGTTCCTCCAGGTAGCATTACTTTGGAAGATCTGCTGTCTGTTTTGCCATTTGGAGGTCGTTTTGATCTGGTAAGGCTTAAAGGCTCCACCCTGAAAGAAGCTTTCGAGCACAGCGTGCGCAGATACGGGCAAGGAAGCGGAGAGCTGCTGCAGGTTGGAGGTACATTTTCTTCCTTCCCCTTCTCAGTTTTCCAAGCCAGCCCTCCCTTCTGTTGGCCGTGTGTGTATTACACCTGGAAGCCTCTTTAAGAATGGAAAGCAGGTTGGTTGTAGATTCTGGCCCTGTGCCTCTCACCTGCCAGCGAACCAACACGGTATGTTTCATTGAGCCGCTGCAGCTCATGGGCCACTGCTGTTCCCTTCAGCAGGGACAGGATTCCCAGCTGGCTCAGTAATCCGTAACAGCAGCAGTTTAATACTTCAGTTAACTACAGGAAGGGATAATTGAGGATAGCTGGAACACAGTAATAGCTACAACAAACTCCAGCTTTCAGTTCTTCACTGGCAGCCTAACCTGAAATCCCGAATTGGACATCTCTGCCAGTTATTGCCAAACTTCAGTTTATGAGAATCATTTTGTGCTCTTGTCTAATGATTGCTGATGGTTCTAGAGTTAGCCCAAGTAGGCTGTGGAATTGCTCCAGTGAATTTCAAGAAATGTTAGGGATGAACAGTTAAATATTGAAAACATAAATATTTCTTGAATTGCAGCTCCCCATACATTTACCCAGGTGTGTACCCAGGCTACAGTCACTTTTTTTGCTGGTGTCATTGTGATGCAGTGCACATCTTGCTGTTTATTTAGCAAAAACACTAAGCTTCCAGGGCAGAGGCTGAGGGATTTTTTTTCCCCCTCCATGCCTTTCCTGTGTAGCCTGATGATGGGGGCACTACCCTGCTATGTGATCTAGAACCCCCCCATGTGCCAAGGATGCGATTCACTGGTAAGTTACCAGGTTCTTGGGTAAGGCAGAGCAGCAGCAGCCCTTCTCAGTGCCCTTTGCACAGGAAAAAAAAAAAAAGGTGACTCTGGAAAGGGTTCAGGACAGAAGATCAAGAGCAGGGAGAGCATCAAGGTTGAAAGAGGCTCTGTGCTTTGGACAAGCTGTAGTGGCTTCCTGCTCACCAAGTCCTTTGCAGTGCTGTTCTGGGGACCTGACTCTCCCCAGGCTGTGGCTGAGGACAGTGCACAACTGGAAGTGTTCCTTCTGCAGTGAGCAGAAACCACAGCGTTCTGCCCTAGCCCAGCGTTCTTTTTTTCAGGACAGTACTTACTATCCATCCTAGCTGCTAAGATAGGGTGGCTGGTTTTAAAAGAAATCATTTCAGCCAAGAAGGCAGGGGAAGGAGAAAGCGTGTGACTGCAGAAATAAGGGAAGCTATTTTTACCTTGCAGTATCCTAATCCCGTGACTAGTAATTTCCTTCTGTGGAATAGTGATGAGAACAGACAACCAGATAAGTAACAGAGGTGGGACAGTACTTCAGCAGTTCTCTAATTTCATGGATTTTGGATAAAAGCAAAGAAATTGGGAGGAAAAACACAGGGTATTAACTAGTATCACTCAGCACAGTATCACCTCTCAGTGACACAAGCTAACATAAAGAATCCGTTGGAAATGGTGGAGAATGCTGCTTCTAGCCCTTTATGTTCTATAGGCACTGCAGAAAGTGGCAATTAAATGTGTATTTTCACAGGCATCCATGTGGTCTATGACCTCTCCAGAGCCCCAGGAAGCAGAGTTGTTAGTTTAGAAGGGCTTTGCACAGCCTGCCGAGTCCCAGCCTACTTCCCACTCGAGATGGATGCAATATACAATGTGACTCTTCCATCCTACATGTTATTTGGAGGAGATGGCTATCATATGCTGAAAGACAAAAATCTGGGCTACAATAAAGGTAAGGATGGGCTCCAACAGGGTAGCAGACAAACAATTCCTAAAAGTTAAAAGATCTTTTTATAGTACATGTCTTGGACTTCTTGAGTTTACTGGCTAGATCAAATTTGCCTCTGATCTGACTGCACTGGATTCCTGGTCTTGGTTGTAGCCAGCCATTATATTATTTTTCAGTTAAAGCACAGAAGTTTCAAAGAGAAACTAAACCTTGTCAATTCAGCACTGCTGTGAGAACAGTTCTGGTGTCATGATAAATCAGAAAAAAGGCAAAAAGCACATTATAGAGAGCACGTTTTGTGTACTGCCTTGCACTTTAATTACTAAACACAGCATCACCAAGAAAGGTGCTGTTTTCTTCAGACCTCAAAATTCTACTGTATTGGAAGTATTTGCAAACACAGAATCGTCAGCTCTGCCACCGAAGGACGTGCAGCTCAGCTCAGCAACACAGAAGGCAAGGGGAGAGATGCCAGCGTGCACTGCAGGAATTAGCCTGCTGCTCAAGAGCAGCGGGACACTCACGAGTTCTGCAGGCAGCAGGAGCAGGCAGCAGGAGCAGTAACAGAAGCAGCAGCAGGGTGCCTATAAAGGAAGGGTGTTCTAATGCTGCCTTGGGATTCCCTGAAGTAGCAGCTGAAAGAAATTCAGCATTCCTACAACTGACATGTACATCTTTTAGGACCAAGGGAAACTTGAAAAAAGTACTCGAGTTCAAAATTATTTCTGAAAACAAAAAGGGTGTAGTGCTGATTTAAAAAAAACCAAACAAAAACACATAAAGTATTGTCTAGGAACGTATCTACATCTTGCAGAACTCTAATTTCATACGTTCTAATCTCAGATGGTGAAAGCATGCTTTCCTTTTGGACCTTCACTACAGACTATTCTTCTGGTTCTACTACATGTTTCAATTTAAAATTGATTCTCACAAGTGGGATGGCTGTTCTCAATCAAACTCAGTGTACAGCTTGTAAACTGGGGGTGACAGGCATGGGCTGTAGTTTTCATACCATATCTGTATATGTAGAAATAAATGCATGTGGAGAAAAATAATTAGGAATCATGAGAGGGAACATCTTGAAAGCTTCTAGTAGTCCAGTATAGCAGAGGAGCAAAACTAATTACTTTTAAGGTGGAGGTGTTGCACTTGAGGATTTTAAGAGCTTGGATCAGACATGGCTCATATGACACTGTTGGCTGCACTGACTCAAGGGGGTCTTCCACTGTAGAAAATCCACATCATGGATGTGGCAGCAGAGCACAGACTAGAAATTCTTCCTAAGAAAGGTAACGTAAATTTGAAAGGCTCAAGTGATACTTTATCAAATCTATAGGACTCTCACTCAAGCAGGTGGGGAGACCATCTCAACCTACCTAAATCTGACTGGAAGTTACCAGTGCAACAGAAAGATGGGGTTTTTTTTGTTTGCTTGCAAGACAATGCAAAGAGAACTCTCCTATTTTCCTTTTTCCAATGAGTTGCTACCAAGGTTTCAGGCTACAAACCACCGCAGGTGTTTTATCTGTGCACAAGAAACAACTCTCCACACCTCTACAGTGACTTGACAGAATGACAAACCATAAAAACCAGGTTGCTTTAAGACTTGATGTGAAAGTGCAGTTTTAGACAGTTTTCTTAAGTTTTGCTTGAGAGCTTGGTTGCTGCAGAGAACACTATCTTTATTTCTTTCTTTGTTCAGGTGAACCTGATGTTGAGGTTGTTTCCCGTTACCTCCAGAGAATGAAGAGGATTTACCCTGCTGTTGAAGGTCGAATAAAGTTTTCTTCTGGAAGTCTTGTTGAAGGAAGTCTTACCCTGATTTCTGTATTGTTCATTGTAACATTCTTGTATACTTGATTTTTTGCTCCGTTATGTTTTTGTTTGGAGGAAGACAGGAGGAGAGATGCTGCTGGCAAAGGGAAAAGAGAACTGTCCTCTTTTCTTACACTAAGGATGAATGAGCATTTAGGTTTCTGCATGTCAACAGTATGCAAAGCAACAAGCAATTGTCTTTAATCTGGTAGAATCATTGAAGCACACAGGCCAGAAGAAGTGGGCAGAATTCATAACTTCCCTTAGGTTGAATCAGCAGGTACAAACTTGCATAACCCACAATTCAGCTTGATGTTGCAAGAAGCAAAGTATCAGTGGATATGAGTGGGAGATTTTTAAGAGTGCTTTAGATCAGGTCAGATGTTAAATAATCTAAATCATCATACACATGATTTTCCATGCTCATGAAAAGCATGAAGGCCAAAGGTAGTTCTGAAATTATTTGTATGCAGTGGATTCAATAATCTAATTGTTTTTTAAAAAACAGTAAAAATTGTTAAAACAGTTTAAAAGAAACTTCATGGGAGCATTCTGCAACTTCTTCCAAAATTTTTTTTCTACATATCCTTGAAGCAAGGAGCAAATTGAGCAAAGTATATGTTGGCTGGTCTTCCAGCCATCTTCTTTTATGTCATCCTGTAATTTCATACACAGAGATTCTAGGGAATTAAAAGACTTTTACTGATAACAGCTAAAGCAGATTTTAAATAAAAAGTACAGATGTATTATTTACTTGTAATTGATATTAAATTTTCATGTCTTTATTGAATAAAGAGATTTTTTCAGAACTTAATGTTTGTTATTTACAAGAAAATGTACAATGTGGGGTTCAAATGTCACATGTCCATTCCAACAATGCACAGCAGATGTTTCTCCTGCGTGTCCAGCAAGGTCCCTGCATTCACATCCAACCAGACACAGCACTGGCATCCTTCGGAGCCTGCCAAACAGTCATGGAGAGAAAATTTGACTTATTAAAGTAGAAAAAGACATATTTACATACAAATGACTGACCTGAGCTGCAGCGACTAATGGCATTGGGAAACAAGCAAAACTCTGCTCGAAGCTGGAGTGAACAGAAGGCTACTCCGTCCAGGGTTTTAATGATACTTCTCAAAATAGGTATTTTCTTCATTCTCTGGAAGTTCTTGCTTCCCCCCCATTGCTAACTGCTAAACACAATTTCCTGAAGACAGCAATTTTCTGCTCTTGAAACTACACTGGCTTGAAATTTTTTCAACTGGATTGCTTTCCTTCCTCTGCAAGGAATGCTTCTCCTGTTTCTGCTGTCCCTTTTATTTATATCCTGTCTGACAAGACTTCCCAGGGACTGCCTGTACTCAAGTATTTTTCAGCTCTTATCCTTAGAACACATTCACTTGTGCATGCTGCCACTGAGCACTGCATATCTGGTGTGATGGAGTACATATCCACACTGGTATGTGTAGCAGGGAATACCTCCAAGAAACCAGATTTCAAGAATGGGAAGCAGATCAACATCCCCAGTAACAAAACTTTTCCCACTTCTCCCATTTCTGTTCCCCCTGCCAAAGCAATGCTCAAAACAAAACCTGCAGGTTGCTCAGGTTTCTCTTTAAATGCTGACCAACCTGAAATAGTTATCTGTTCTTCACTGTAACTACAACACATTTTGGTGTCAAGCAACTCAACAAGGGCCAGTCTCTGTGAAACAGACAGGACAGCCCCTGGAGTGACTTCCCCCTCCCCTCAGTATAACTGATAACTTACTAAGAACCAGTCATTACTTTTAAACTTCCCTGTTAAAATTGTTTGGAAGAAACAATTGTCTTCCCAAGTGGCTTCACAGTCAGTTTGCAGTCATTTTGGGGAATTTATATTTTATCTTTTTTTAGGGCTCCAGATGAAAAGCCCTGCCCTCTGCCCATAACCTCCCCATCCTGCATTTCCCTTCCCTGAGTGATCCCTCAGCTGCCTCACTCAGTCCATCACAGTCCTAGAACCCTCATGACCAAGTCCACTGTCAAAGATCATAGAAGCAGTACTTTGTTCTCTATTGCTCTCACTACATCCAAAATAGGAAAACAGCTGAAGTAGTTCCTGGTTGAATTATTTTCTCTTCCTTTCCTCTACTAAAATCTGGGTCAGCAAATTCCCTCACTCTGTTCCCATCAGCTTCAGCCACAGAGGATGGAGGAGCCCAGGCCTCAACTCTGCTGTTTCACTAGGACCAAAGGTAGTATTAGAGGTCCCTCAGCAGGTGGTTTTCTGATACTCCACAGAGCAGTTACATGAATGAAAGAATAGATTCAGAAGTTGCAAAAACCTTAATCCAAATCTAAATTAAATAATCTTTTATTGATTTGTTTTCAAATTAAAAAAAAACAACAAACCTATTAAATATACACACTGTGAGGGAATCACAGACTGGCTGATGCTGGAAGGGATCTCTGGAGGTCATCTGGTCCAACCACCCTGCTCAAGCAGGGTGACCAACAGCCAGTTGCCCAAGACCATGCTCAGCAAGCTATTGAGTATGTCCAAGGATAATGACCCCACAACCTCCCTGGGCAACCTGTCCCAGTGCTTGGTCACCCTCTCACAGTGAAAAAATGTTTCCTGACATTCAAAAGAAATGCTTGTGTTTTGGTTTGTGCCCATTGTGTCTGATCCTGTCACTGGGCACCACTGAAGAGTCTGGCACTGTCTTCTTTACATCTTACTTCTCTTTTAGATATTTGTACACACTTACGAGATCCCCCTGAGCCTCCTCTTCTCCAGGCTGAACAGTCCCAGCTCTCTCTGCCTCTCATAGAAAAGATGCTTCAGTCCCTTTATCATCTTTGTGGCCCTTTGGTGGATTCTCTCCTGTATGTCTATGTCTCTCCTGCACTGGAGAGCCCAGAACTGGACACAGCACTCCAGATGTGCTGAGCTGAGATGCAGCATCACCTCCTTCACACTCATGCAATGCAGCCCAGGATACCATCTGCTGTCTTTGCTGCTGTTCCACTTCATGCCCTCTAGGCCCTTTTCTGCCAAGCTGCTTTACAGCTGGGCAGCCCCCAACTGGGTTGTTCCTCCCCAGGAGCAGGAGATTCCCTGCAGTTTGGAGAGCAGTTCGGATTTCCTTTTGCTGAATTTCATAAGGTTCCTGTCAGCCCATTTCTTCAGTCTGCCAACAACATCCCTCTGGGATGGCAGCAGGACCCTCTGGTGCATCAGCCAGTTCTTCCAGTTTTGTGTCACCAGCAGCCTCACACTCCACCCCATCACCCAGATCATTATGAAGATGTTAAAAAGGGGACTGGACACACAATTAACCCCTGAGATACTCCCCCAGCTACCATATCCAACTAGACTTCATTCCACTGACCACCACCCTCTGGGCCTGATCAGGTGTTTTGTTTGTTCATAACTGCCTGAACACTGACACGAGGAGGCCAGCTACAAAGCTGGTGCACAGAGAAGGTTAGACTTGGTCAGCTGGCCTCATTTCACTGAAAAAAAAAGGAAGTTGCCCTAGCTTGTTCTGAAGTCTCACTTGTTTCTGTTCATCACGGAAAACAAACCACTGCTGACACTCCAGATCTCTTGGACACAGGGCTCATGCAACCAACATGTAAATTTTAAGTACGGGGGTGTTGTGTGTGTTTGTATCTCATTAACTATCTTAAATCACCTGCTCACCATGAAAACCAAGCTGTAAACTTACTATGTAAAACTTTGTGAAGGGTTTATAATCATAAGTACAAACATCAGATGGATCACAAACCTAACAATATGCATTTATACAGTATTTTGTGTTGTGTGGGTGCTTTCTCCTTTATCTGGGTAGTAGGGTTCACGTTGCAGTTAACCAGAGGTAAGAAACCTTCCTGCCAAGTATTCTCAAAAAAAAATGCTGAAGTTCAACCTGACCTCTGCATGTAGAATTTGCTTTCCTAAGTCAGGAAATGCATAAAACAGACTGGTGATAATCAATTGAAAAGGCACAGAGATCCCTCCTGCTAATTGCTCTAATTCTATTTAAAAGCAGCTCAGACTTGCTGTTGCTAGACAAACAGGCCTAAACTGAGTTAGAAAGAGGTAATTAACAAAAAATGTAAATAATCCAGATTTAAATTTTAGCAACTTAATAGAAGATAGATTTTTCTAGAAAATGTCACATTAGTATTACAAGAGAACAATAGCAAAAATGCACCAATGAGACTCAGTAGCAGCTTGAAGAATTCTGCAGCTTATGAATAGAGTTAAGCACATACCTTACTCAGTTCTGGAAAGAGTTCTTGAATCCCAATGTCCAGCAGAACATAAGTTAACTAAAAGAAAATAAGGAAAATTAAGAACACTCCAAGGCAACACTACTGCTTTTTATTTTTAACTCTGAATTAGAGCTCACTCCTCTCCTATAGCCATATGTTCCCTTCAGGAAATCCTGTGCCAAAAGGCAAGTTTCTCATGTGTTGCAAGTTACCTGTTTATTGAGCACTGGCTGCTGCATTCCATCAAACAGAAGCCTGATGCCTTCATATTTGGCCTCTTCCCCAATGCATTTGCCTATCAAATCTAGACCAGATTCCAAGAAGAAATACACAAATCATTAGGAAGCACTGCATAACAGCTGGACAATACAGTTATAGAACTTCAGTAATTAAAAAAAAAGTTTAATTTAAATAAAATAGTTCAAAAATCTATCCATCTGAAGTGGTAAATGGAAGAACAAACACTTCTTTGCTTCCTCATTTTCCTTTGGGGCTGTACACCTAGATAATTACTACACTTTTTATAAAATCAATATATTGTTCTAATAATCACAAGCTGAATTTTTTTTATTACTTTTGAATAACCTAGCAAAGGGACACACCCTCCTCCCCCCTAGTTGATAATAGTGTAAAGAGAGATTATATTTATCTTTTGGCTTCAAGATGTGCCTTTTTTAACCCAGACGTCATCTGGATAAAATGCAAAAGATAGGAGCAGTCTAACTATGAAGAAACCATGGTATTAAGTACCCCTGTAAAGCTCTTTATTCCCACTATGTCTTTATTAATCACTATGCTTTTACCTCAGTCAGCAACACTGAAGTCATCCAACTGAACTCCTGGGTTTTTACACCTAGCAGCAGCATTCCAGTCAACTCACACCTCAGTAGCCTAAGTATTATTTGACTTGGAAAGCTAACGTGACTGTGAATGGGTTATGTATCTGCTTGAATCATTAACCCCAGCCATAGAGAGAGAGAGAGTTATGAACTACACAACCTGGAATGTATCTCATCATCTCTTCAAAAGTCTGCTTCGCTCTCTTCTGCTTATCCTGCAGCGCACGCGGCTCAGTGTTCTCACAGAACACGGCATCTGCACCAGAGACAGGACAGAAAGAAAAAAGCTTCTTAGGTTGCCCTGCATCCCTGGCCTCACCTGCATCCCTGGCCTCACCTGCAATGGGTTTTGCAGTATGGCTTCAAAGTTGAGCATCTTTTCTGTATGATCTTGACTGGAAGGGAATTCTAGCTTTACTAGGTGACAGTCCTTTGCTTACACTAGCCTGATCTAATCTAGAATACCCCACTTGTGTGGAGGACAACCCTTTGCCCATTTGCTTCCATTTTTAAAAAATGTTTAAAGCATTAACATCTAGGTTTGATCTACTTTAGGTCAGTTATGATCTTCTTACTTACAATCTCCCTTATACTTTCAAAACCATAAGCAGTATTTATACCTTCTGCTAAAACACTGTCTGGAACTGTCAAAAATTTCAGATTTACGTGTCCATGAAAAAACAAGAACTGTTGTGCATCAGAAATATTAGGCATTCAGTTTTGGATTAATGCACTGGAAGATTTACTCCTTTCCTCTTTTGTCTTTCACAAGCTTTCTTTTTGGCTGATAAGGTCAGCGTTCTCTTGATTCCAGAGCTTTGGCCAGACGTGCTGTGTAGATCAGACTGTAGTCAGATAATACTTCTCTACAGTTACAGAGTCATTTACATTATTTTTTTTTTTAACCTCTCTTCCCTTCCCTTATGTGAAGGTCAAGAATGCTAAAGCCCCCTCAAAGGCCCACCACAACAATGAGAACTAAAAAAAATTAATAATAAAAGGACTGTGATGTAGCACACAAGTGAAAAGGAATTTAAAACTGCATGAAATATTCACACTCTGATACACTAAACCATCTTTATTCTGGTTTTCAGGTTCTTTGAACACCTCAGCAAATTACTATATATATAATACTTTTTTCTGTAACCATCATGGACAGCCAACATACCTGACTCAGGGTCAACGAGCTTATGGAATCTTTTTTATAGGCCCACTTGATTTTTAAGACTCTATTAGCTTTCATCAAGCATAAGTTTAGTACTGGGTAACTCAACAGAAAGGATCTGAAATGCCAAACCAAAGCAGTATTTTCACATTAAAGATGTAATTTCTACTAACCTCTCAGCAGTGTTATCAGAGAAACCAGTCGGTGCTCCTGAAATAGCTGTTCTAACTTATAATGCAAGTAATAGTCAGTGTACAGTTCCAATGTATTTTTGAAGAGAATTCTCCCTCCCATCAAGAGGTGATGCAGCCAGTCAGGAATGCGGAAAACTACCCTACCTGTAAAGTCACAGTGACACACATTTATAACATCCTAATAATGTTGATAAAAGAGTCACTTATTCAAAAGAAAAAAATAAATAAAAGATTGCAAACAAGAAAGCATTATTTAGTTATCCTAGTGCAAATGCTGAAAACCCACTCCTTTCCAGACTACTTATCAAATACTTCCTTTAACTGTTTTTATTAATTACTTCCCAGGGTGTACAAGCAGCTCAGGCACACTTCAGAAAAGGGAAGGGACCTACTCCCATAAGCTCATAATCTGATATGCAGAAAGAAAGAGATAAAGCAAAACAACTGAGCAATAATGAATGATAAATTATTATGTTTTAGCAACGTAATAAAGTCTTTTAAAGGATGACTGTGTTCCTAAGTTGTACATTGTTAAGCTTGCAAGTGCTGAATCATATATATGATTACTGCAACAGAATCTTATTTATTTCTTACCAAAGAACCAAAACCCTGTATTTTGCATGAAGTATGAGAATAATCAAGAGAAATCACTTCTTACCAACATACATTAAGTAGTCATAGACTCCTTCTACAGTCATCACTTCCATGAAGTAGTTCTGATTTTGTCGTCTTTCTGTGTTCTCAGACCGGTTTGCATTATTCTTGAATAAATCATTGAAAAGCTAAAAACAGAAACATGAGACTGAAAATACTGCGTTCAAAGGCAAAAGCATAGCCATCAGTTCTTTGGGCTGTTTTTTTGTTGTTTGGGGTTGTTGTTTTGTGGGTTTTTTTGCAGTGTGGTTACTTTGTGTTGGTTTTTCTAATTATTAGAAATAGCTCTGTTCCAGAGCTTTCGAAGAACTAATCAGTTGGCTTTTTAAACCTCTTCACTTTCTAAATGGGGGAGGAAATATAGTTGGTGGTACATGTTGCCAAGACACCTGACAACCAAAGCACCTGGATTCAGCAGGGTGACTGGGAGCCCTTTTCCTCCTGATATTTTCATGTATCTAGACTCATATCGTTTGATTCTTTCAGTGCACCCGTTTTGTCACTTGAGGGGCACAAAGGATCCAGAGTTTGTCAGCCTTAAATCACAAAGGAGCCTTATGACATCCAGGTGTTCCTACAATTTGCTGTTGGCTTCCACTATGAAATAAAGACAATGGTTTCTGGACAAAATATCCAACTTTTTACATTAAAAAGTCCCTTTTCCCCTGCCAGCATTATTATTTATAGCCAAAACTTAACGAATCTTTGCAAGTTTGGGTTAATTTCTATTTATCCCATTTTAGTCCTTTGTCCTTCTATTTCTCCATGTTCCCCACACCACCACAATCCCTCAATTTCCTTGGCTTTTGTTCTTCCCCAAGATACTATGATAGTACTTGTAAAATCACTAGAGGCTCTTCCCTGCATCCCATAAGGAATCTCATGCTCCCATGGCAGTACTCCTCCCCCCCTGCCAAGTCTGTGGGCTCCAGCAGCTGGAAAGAAAGAGTTCTCTGAATTCTGAGGCTCTCCACATGTGACAATCCCTAGCAATCACTGCTAACAGTTTATTTAAAATTATCTTATCCCCAAAACTGTTGATCTAAAGATTAAAAAAAAAAAATCAAACAAAATGCTCTGTTTATGCAAAGAAAGTTCAAAAGTTCATGCCAAGCTTCTAAAAATACCCCAGAACTAGAAGTAAATGCAATGTAATTACAGTGTTGTCTAGGTTGAGATGATGGTTACTGACATTTTTCTGTATCATTTCCAATTTGAAAATAGTTCCAAGGAGTGGGAAGTAATTTGCTTGTATATGGTTCATTTTCTGCAGAGTAATTATCCCTGAAATAAACAAGGCCAGAAAACACCCAAATCAAAACAGCCTTGGGATCATGTCAGCCTCTAAGCTGAATGCTCTGAACCCTTAGGAAAAACTACACCAGGAAATCTGAGAAGACTCATGTTTTGACTTGAACTTCTTCAGGCCCTCTCTTTTGGAAGTGCTGAATTGCTGGCATTATCTTCACAAAGTTCACTCCAACTAAACAACGCCAAGACATTAGATAAAATTACATAAAAGAGCAAATATGGTTAATGCAGTGGTGGATGACTGATATCCAGGGAAGTACCAAACCTAAAAAGAACACATAATTATTCATGCCTACTGTATGAAAGCATTTCTGGTATGTTGTGCAAAAACCCCTGTATGAACTGAAGTCTCTATCCTCCTCAATACTGGGAAAAATCTTAGTTTAATTATTGTAACTTAAATAAGAGCCTCATTCACTTTTTAGATACACCTCATGACCTGACAGAGGTGATATGTTCTGAGACAACTCAAAGCAGGCCATTGTGCAACCCAGATATAGGTTATGGGGAGTGTGCAGAAGCCAAATTAAATAATTAACAGCAGTCCAACAGGTGACCTATACAAAAAATATAAAAATCAAGCACGAAGACTGTCTAGGACAAAGCTTCTCGGCTTCCAAAAGCCATTTTAACTTTCACTCCAAACCAAGCTGTATCTTTTGAATGTTTGATGTACCTCTGCACTTGGATAATCTGTCTTGCACCTTAAATATAACGGCTCCTTCACCACTGTCAGGCTTTGAAAGCTTAGTCATAGCATTTCACAAAACAACAGCAAATCCATGTGTGCCAAAATTAATAATTAATTAATAATTAATTAGCAGGTTTTATTAAGTATATACTTTGCACTATTAAAGTGCAAGTGTCTATTCTAGAGTCATGAGCAATGCATGTCTGAAGGATGCAGCAGCCATAACATGAAGTGGCATTGCATAAAGTGCTTTGCACTTCACCGGATTTTGGCTCAGAGGAAAGCTGAGTCAAAACCATACAACTGGACAGCTAATACAAATGTTGAGATTACATTCCCAATTCAGATAAGCACAGGATTTTGCTTTTAAACATTTCTGCAGATGTTAATATTTGAGATGTAATTACAGAGTGGTTGGGGTTGGAAGGGACCTCTGAAGATCATCTAGTCCAACCCCCCTGCCAGAGCAGGATCACCCAGAGCACATCACACAGGAATGTGTCCAGATGGGTTCTGAATGTCTCCAGAGAAAGAGACTCCACAACCTCTCTGGGCAGCCTGTTCCAGTGCTCTGTCACTCTTACAGTAAAGAATTTAATATAATGCTCTCTGCTATAATTAGGCTAAGAAAAAGACAGTCAAGACAAACTCCAACGCTATCATTATTCATTTCTTCAACACTGAACAGCAATTGTGATTATAACCACAAAATAGTCTTAAAAGGCTTTCATAAGGAAATTCCACAGATTGGTACTGGTTAATAATGGAAGCCAAGCTCCCGAAGCAAGTGAAAGGTGAAAGGCCTGTATTAAGAAAAAGATGACAGTAATCCCATGTACAATAGGCTACCTATTGTACCTTGATGGGAAAAGCTAGCAAAATAAGCATGAATGCCTACTTGAACTGCATAATAGAAAAGAAGGTTACTGAACAGTCAGTGAGTGCATATGCAAATACACACCCACACATTCCAGCATAGGTGTGAAGTTTGTAGAAGCAAATACCACGATTATGAACAATATTCACAGCCAGAAATATTAACCTCTGCACTCTTTTTCCTGCTCATTTGCAAAGTACAGATGACTATACCAAAACAGTAAGAAATAATGTATGTAGTGTCTGATATCCCACCAGTAGTGTATTGAAAAGCAACCATGTCTTCCTTCAGGTAACTATTCATAAACATGCATTATCCTGTTGGTGTTCCAAAAGCGGTTTTCATTGCTGTTGGCAGGTCATCTCAAGCCAGGGGAACAATGCCTTCATAAGCATGTTTTGCAAAGTCTACATTAGCTGAGAAGTCTTGACCCTGCAAGTCTTGTATGTTCAGAAGATGACTGAGGTGCCTACAGACCTTCAGAATTAGAAACATAGGTAAGAAAGCCAGAAATCCTGTTGGTGCCCTTAGGAGAAGGGAGCTGGAGTTTTTGTTAGCTTTTTTGTTTTAACCAAGGGAGGCTGGTAACACTTTCAACCTAGTGGATACAATACAGGATAAAATCCAGTTGTTACTGGCTGTACTAAAGTTGTCTACCCATGTTGGTGCTGCATTTGTAACTAGAAGCCTTTCCATCAACACTTAAAACACACACACACCAGCAATATTCAAAACGAAGAGGCATGCAGGAAATCTTTCAGAGAAGCAGGCACGTTTCTGATTGAGCTCAAGCCTTCACCTGCCCTAACAGACCTTCAGACTTTTCTTATTCAGCCTGTGGAAGCCTGGGTGTACCCTATTAATGGCAACAGAGTTGGCAGCACAAGCAGCAGGGCATGTGTTTTGTACTCTCAGCAGATTCCAACACGTTGATACTAGAAGAAAAAGCTCTGTGTCAGATAAGGTAGATAAGAACACTGTGGCAATACAAGCATGAGCTGGAAATGGGACTCTGGCATTTACCAAAAAATTCTATGTTGAAGAACTTCCTCACTATGAGATAACATGCTCTCTTCACAGCCACAAAATGCCAATCTTCCATCTCTTTGGCTGCCTGCCAGATCTCCTCACATGTAGCTCTCTCTCAATCCTGGTACAGACATTGAGCATTCACATCCAAGGCTGCACAGTGCTTGTACCTTCAGGTATCACATGGCACAACAGAATTGACACTGCAGAACTGACCAACTGAAGTCTATGCCACATATATTCAGGTGGGGTAGAGAGGGTATTATCTCAGTCTACCTTTCATCTGGCCTTTGGACTGAACACCCTTGGTGCCTGCACTCCTAGACAGCATTTTCCAGTTTAGCTTAATCTGAAATAAATTCACATATTGAGTTCTAAAACAACTCCCTAGTAGAAGAGAAAACGTGATGTGCAGAGCACATGAGGAGATTTGCTTCCAAAAAGCATCACTGATCTGAACTAACATGGTTTACTCTGACAGATGAAATCAGTGTTGCTTACAAATCAAATCCAAGAAGTGACAAAATGTAATTGGCACAGTGTCCTGGCACTTGACACAAAGCTCTTCCCAAGAGTGGGCTGACTTGAGAAGAAAAAAAAACTGTCTATGACAGAAGGCACAAGCACCCCAACAAATCAGCAAGAGGGATAAATTTCACAATGTGCCTGGGAAGACCTCAGCAGAGGTCGTAACAGCACAACCTGGGATTTCAGATCTCCAGTAATTACAGTTAATACTTTGAGTAAGTGGGTGTGTTCTAGATAAACTGATGGATGGGAAATGAGTGGGGAAGCAGTCAGCACATTAATTCTTTATGCATACATAAAGATGCACACAAATGTGCACCAAGTATCTGACCACAGAAGTGTCCTGCAGCACCCCCCAGGGCAAAGTGTCTTGAGTGACCATGATTAAATAATAGCTCTGCAGGAGACATACTGAAGTGTTCCATCTGTTTACAGCAAATGACTTCCCAAGACAAACCACATTTATTTTGGCAAAGAGAAAAGAAAATCTTAAATATAGGGTAGAATCCATTACTTATTCATAAACCAGCTAATTAGAATAAAACTGCCTAGAAAAACAGTGAACTCACTCTCACAACAGATAGTGTGAAGGAGAGCTGGGGCTAGCTTTGTCTTTTTTGCTCTCTGCAAAGAAACTTGTATCTCATGACAAAAGCTCCTCCACAGGGTAACAAGAAATGTGAGCAACAACTTAGACGTGGCCTCTACAAACTTGTTTCTCCAGTGGAGTGCACACCTGGACAGTTCGTCAGCAGTGATACAGAGGTTTCCCTCACAACACTACTGCTGAAAATTACATTAGAAAACAGAAGGTGGTAAAGATACACCTTTTGTTTAAGGAAACTTCAGTATTCCAAAATGAAAGCCAAAGTGCAGCCAGCTCTTTGCTTTCCTGGGATCACCATGGTTGAAAAGAATTGGGAAAACCTCATTTCAGAGCCTGAATTTCTGTACATGTGTTCTTTTATGAGAATAATATACTCACACTTTAGAGAAGGAGCTTGTATTTCAGCTGAGTAATGCTGCATTGTTTTTTTTCTAACCTTTTAAAATCCAAAATGGTTTTGAACATCACTTTAAAGAATTAATCTTGATCCCTTAATAAAGCTTCTTCAAGCAAACTACAGAAAGAACCCTGTCTGCCTTCATTTGAATAGTTTTGAATGCAAAGCTTGTTGCCCAAACACTTAAAGTATGATAAATGTATTAAAACTACTAACTTTATAAGCTCTTGACAGATCACAGTGAAAAAATTGTTTATACTATGCTGTAGTGTGCTGTCAGCTGTTTCATAAAAAACATTGGAATTATTTATGTTATGTACTGTTTCTAGCACAACCCAAAAGCTTTACATCTGATTTTTATAACTACTGATACTTTTATACCTCTCTGAATAGATAGCAATAGCAAAATATCTCAACCTTGGAAATAGTGTCCAAGGTAATAAAGGACTTGAACAAAGGATACTTATGTTTTGTGAGTACACATGTAAGTTAAATACAATATTGGCTGTAGTAATTGAGACTTCAGATTTAGGAGATGAAATATAAATAAATAAATTTAACTGCCATTGTACTTAATCAGTGTAAAAGTTTGTGGCTGCAAGTTCTGTAATAACACTATAAAAATGTCCATAGTTAAGGCAATCAAAAGGTCAAGTTTTTCAACAGCCCATCACCAGTAAGAACCATAAATGGATGTTTTTTGTTTTGAACATGGGTCCTACGACCTTCATTTACTACCTCTCAGTTTTCGCTTAAGAGAGGGGGGGAAAAAAAAAAACAACCACCTTTTTCCCCTGTTCCCTCATGCTATGCATTGTTTAGACTATTATACATTTCAAATTTATCACTTTGCAAAATTAAGTGTCCCAGCTTATGTATTCCAGTTTCAATTCTTCTTTCCAAAGAAAGCAAGACCGCAGTACTGAGTTTTCTTTTAGAACCTCTCACAGGGCACAGGGTATGCACATTAAATAATTGCTCTCTAATCGTATCAACTCTTCAACATTGAGCTTGGGTCTCTGAAATCCTGGTCCAGAAACAGTACTTTTCTGTAAATTCCACAAATACATGAATACTCTGAAGAAGTCTTAACACAGAAATAGGAAGACCGGTGTCTTTTCAAAGCTCCTGAAGCTAACTGAAACCTTTCAAGTTTTACCAGGCTCTAGCCAAAAATTAAGAAAATATCTTATCCTGTAGTGAAGTAAAAGGTTAAAATTAGAAGTCCTTTAACTGTGACAATGTTAAGAGGGAAAAACTACACATATGTAGTTAACCTGTTATGCATGCCCAGACACCAGTGAACTGTATACCAACATTTTAAAGACAGATAAACACGTGTCAGCAGCTTGACAGTTTCCATCACAAACAACACTTCCATCAAACACTCAAATCTCTTCACTTCAAAAAGGAAGATCCCTTATGGTATTAAAATGTTCCCCATTTGACACCTTTGCTTGCCCTTCTCTTCTCTCTGTACTTCCCAGGCTCTCTGCTCTATATCCTCATCTCCAAATCCTGTAAGAATTCATGAGAAAAAAAAGCCAGACAAAAAAACTCCACAAGTCATTCAGACTAAGATATTTATAAGACAGAAGACAACAAAGCTCTCTGCACTACTATGGTCCCTCTTGTGTGAAGAGTTTACATAAAATAGGTAATGTTGTATTTGTGGGTTTTTTCTGTTTATTCTTTGCATTTTCAGAGCATGGTCAGGTTTCCCCACTCCTGTGAAGTGGGGAAAGAAGATGACTTACTGTACCTTCTTGTTGTTCTCAGAAGTGGGACTCAGAATGGTAAGTTCAGGCCGACTTGGTTTAGGCTTGGGAGATTCACAGGAGTTGATAAAATTCATGATGAATGGCTCCAAATGCTGACCTTTCTGAAATAAGATAATGAGTGACCTGTCACTTGGATAACTATAGAAAGAAAAACAAAATGATGAGTTTCCAAACAAATTATTTACTAGCCTGTAAGTTACTTAGCACGTAAAATTAGTTACTGAAGTGAACATGTTGGCAACCTGGAAGACTCACCTCTTTGATCAGCTTTCCTGGAACAGATTTTATAATTTTACCTGTAATTAGAAAAAAAGAAACACACTTTCCATTATCACTTCCTGATCTTCAAAACATTTTGCTCTTCTACATTTTATGTACTCATTGTCTAGTATTTAAAAATACAAGTTTTTAAATCTGGTTGTGTGTTTTTTTCAAATGTGGCACAAAAAGCTACTCATAGTCTTCCATGTACCCGTTTGCAACTTCATGCTTAGTACTCTTTAAGAAAAGATAGTTAAAATTATTATCTAGATACTTCTTTAAAAAAACCCAAGTACTCTCAATCTTCCTTAAAAAATTTTCTAGAGGCTCAAACATAAATAACAGCAGTACTGTATGACAGCAGTACAGGCACAGTTTTCTGTATTTAAATTCTTCATCCTTCATAAATATTTAACATAAAAATAAATCACATAAACTGATGCCCTCTTTTTTCCCTGAAAAGATTGGCTAATCTGGAGAGTTTCTAGAAGGATCCAGTCTTAAAAATACTGGTAAAGTTTTACAAATTGGACAGGCTTCAGCTGTGGTCTTAAAAATCAGCTCTGCTGTCGATTAAGGCTACCAGGATACAGCACAGTAACTTTGAATGCTGAAGAAGGAAAGTGTCTAGGATTAGTTTTCTTTTAAGCACTGCATTTACAGTAATATCTGACTTATCTACATGTAATTAAATTTGGAAATTTGGAACTTACATAAAAAAGTATGTACAATGATAAAATGATAATAAACCCACTCATTCTCAGAAAATCCCTACTAAAATGCCAAGGCTCATTAAAGGATGTTTATGGAAGTGAAACAGTCTCGTACATGAGATACACTACAGTAAACACCATAACTATAAACTTTGTTATGCAACACACGGTTCTAAGAGGGAGGTCTCAAACAAAACAAAACCCTTTAACTGGAGGATGACAGCAAAAATCTCCTTCAACAACTTAGTAAATGAACCACAAGAATGGCCACCTCAGCAGGTTCACACTACGAGGAGAAGCAGAAATGCATTGGTCAGACGTGACATTCTTGGACCATGCCTGGTGCCAGGACCACAAGTGGTACATGAAGACAGAATGGCCATGAGGTTGACCTTACCAGCTCAGTCCCACTATCCTGAGACAGCTATATTGCAGCCAAGCTGTAAAGTCATACTGCAGTCAACTTTCTAGATTTATTATCAATTATTACGTTAAACAGCAAGAGTTTATCAACTTCTCAATTTTCATTTAGCCTGCCTCTATCACACACAACACTGACTCAAATTCTATTATCTCATGTTAAAAGACATCTAGCTTGATCTTTAGATTTACCAGAAATAGTAAATATTGCAGTTTTCAGATTGAAATAAATAGATTTTAATCAACACACAAATGTACTTTATAGTAAGAAATTGTTTATACTGTCAGACATGTAAATAATGACTGACTTGTGCAGATTTAACTCATGACAATACTGTGCATTCCTCTGCTATGAAATTTGTTATCCCAATGCTTGTTGTCACCAAGATTCAAAAGCAACCACTTAGACACTTATTTTCAGAAACTCAAAATCTCCTTATTCTTCAAAGAAAAAGTATCAGCACATCTTGCTTGCTAAGCTCTAATTTTAAAGGTTGTGAAGGAGCGGAGTTCTTACTGCCCGCATCCATGTCCTTACACAAGTTATTTATTCATTACTGCTACCACTCATAGCCATAGTACTACTATTTGTCAGCATAAACAACTAGCATATTACGTACCAAGATTCACATCAGGCAACATTTTATCAAGAAACTGAGTCTCTCCTCCATTAGGGGACAGGAAATCAGCTAAAAGCTGGCTGTTACTTAGTTCAGGGTGTTGCAGAAGTTTCTTTGAGACAGAAGAAAAAAATGTAAGTAGTTTAAAACTAATCTTTAAAAAATTAGTTTCTCTATAGCAAAAATATATTGAAAGAGCAAATTACCACTGTCATTTGCAAAAGATTTCTGTTTTCAGCCACATAACTTTAACAAGCTTTATTTGCCCACTTGAACCCTTTCTGTAACTCAGATTACTTGGAAACAAAAAAACAGCATGTGTTCTCTTATTAGGCTTATATCATTAGTTGTAGAATATTCTTTGCTCCAAAAGTTTGTCTGATACCTGCAGATATTCCTGAAACTCCTCTCTCTTGGATTTTAAGAACTCGTAGTTCTTGGGGCCAATGATTCTCTTTGAGGGAAGCTGAGCATCAGGAAATGTACCTAATATAGATATCAAGGAAATTAAATTATTCTTGCAATGCAGCAAACATTGATTCCATTATTTTAAAATTCAGCTCAGCACTGAACGACAATCACAGCAGTGGGAAAGTGGCCTTCCAGATGATAGAGAACATACCATGAAACTCTGTTAGCTTTGACTCAAGCACATAAAATTCAAGATACCTCCTGTAGACAGACCAGTGTTCAGGCTCATGCCCAACTGGGGAAAAAAAAATACAATTACAAAAATAAACTAGGTTTTATGCCACTTGAGAGATAAATGAAGCAACAGCAAACATATACTGGATTATTATAGGAAAAACCTCAATATTAGTCTCCTATACTGTAGTAACAAAACAAAAAAAACAACCCAGCCAAGGAATTTAAGTGTTAAATTAAAATGCACACCTGGCAGACAGCTATGGTACTAGCACAGAAACTACCATCACATTTAGGAGATCCCTAACATTTAAACAATGGAGCACTGCATAACTCCAAAGTGTATTAGGGCTGACTATCTTCTGTTTTAAAACTTCTAGCAAAATTATTCACAGAAATACCTCTTATTGAATACAGTCCCCTGCACCATTAGCTTCAATCCTGATCATTTTTCCTTCTGGAAGATACCACTAACCCTTACAGTAGAAGCATTAGTTTTGATAACACAAATCTATGCAGCCCCAGGATGATGCTACTTTCCCCACTCACTATGAATGCATTGCTGTCTAGATACTGATAAACTACCTGCAAGCAAGGATGGTTCCTAAGGCACAAAACATTTTCATTTCCTAAGAACTGTATTTTAAATTTATGTAAGAAGTTATTTATTGTTCAGTTCCAAAGTTCAGAGTGGGTGAAAGAAAAATGTGCCAAGTGTTTATTAGTACGAATAGTGGGATGGATATTTTTGGCAAGTCTCAAACTTTGGCATGAAAGGAACTGATTTGTGCTAAGAAGTCAGTTCTCACCTTGCAAATACTAAATGTGATCATTTAGCTCTCAAACACATCTCCTCAGAATTTTCAATTCATTATTTCAAAATCAGATGAACACGTATGAAAAATACACCACAACAGCCATCAGAATACAACATACTATAATATTTTTAGTTCGCTTTTAAATAACATTTAAATTACATTTTGATTATCCACAATATTGCATACCTGCCTTTCTATCATTTCTTTCTACATCAATGCAGAACACAGGAATTCTCTCTTTTCTGTCTTTTCTTTCTGAGGAGGGATCATCAAAGAAATCTACATATGGGATGCTAATTTTCCATGCAGCAAGGTTGCGGGGTGTATTTGGGGTACTAACAGCCTCCTCAGGAGAGTCATCTTCCATCACCATAACACCTTCTTCAATCTGTAAAGATTCAAACATCAAGATCTACAGTTCTATTTTAAATTATTCAGTCTACTTCACAAAACTTACATATGATAATGAAACAAACTGAGTCTTTATGTTGCTAAGTACTACAAGAACAAAAAATCCATTTCATTAATGAAGTTTTCATGAATATTAATTTTTGTTTTTAGAGCCACGGCAAATTAATATGAATTTTGCAACTTTTAGTGAGAGCTTCAAATTTTTAATGCACTATTAAGTTCTGTATCTGACACTTCAGGGAAGAAACAAAAGGGAGAGAGGGAATACAACTAATACAAGGAGACAGCTGGAAGAATGCCTTAGACACAAGACTGAATCCTACAGGGACCAGCTTGGGTCCAGCAGAATTGCCTGCATTGCTTCTTCCAGAATACTAGGAACTAAACCAAAGACCTGAGCTTACAAGGTCAGGCCAAGCAGCCATCTATACACAAGAGGAGACAGAAGCTAACCACGCACCAAGCCAGCAGGTTTCCCACCCACAGTGCAGCAGAGTATGTTGTGGACACATAAATCTGACTTGCTCTTTAAGGTGCAACCCAGTCAGGACTGGTATTGCTTTATTCCTGCAAACCAGAGCTATTTTAAGCAAAGGCACCATCCCATTAGCTCCAGTTTCAGCATCAGAAAGATAATTATTTCTCCGAAGAACATTTAACTTGATTCTCATCTTCACCACAGCAAAAAAGCAAAGAATTAAAAAGTTACCAAAAGTATTTTCACAAATGAGGAGGCCGCACCTGTGAGAAGGGAGGGTAGGGCTGGCCTTGGACTCAAATGGGTCACAAAGCAAAGCAGAATGTGGAATCTGTGGGGAGATAAGCCCTCGCTAATGAGGCGCCACAGAAAGACATCCTTGTATTTTCACAAGGGAAGCAAAGTAGGTAGATGAAGAAAAGAATAGTCCTGTTTCCTTATAAAACTGAAATTGTTTGCCTGCTGCCAGCCTTCAAGGGCTTCTAAAACACTGCAACCCTGCAGGGAGGCACAAGCTGCCTGGCAAGGAACTACTCTCAAGCACATCATCCTGCCTCTAGCCTGTGCCCGCCACAGCAACAATCAGCACCCACCACAATTCACAGACCTAATTACTATGTTGAGATAAGTTAGAGTTAAGTGACATTTCAAAAATCCATTATTTTAGTAAGTCTCACAAAGAGATTTGAGTACTGTTAAAAATAAAAAAAAAATTAACATATGAATTTACAACATATGAAACTAGAGCAAACTGGAAAGAATTAATCCCACTCTCAAATTATTTTCCGTTAGCTTCATAATTTAAAGCCAAACTCCCCTCAAAGGCCAAGCCTAGGTGTCTTAACAAGCTTTGCCTGTATTGGGATAATGAATTAATGCACTAAGGCAATAATTCAACATCCCTGAAATAATTTTGGCCATGACTCATTGTTCAGCTGGTTTTTTGCCTTTGCATAGTACTGAAATGATCCTCCAGCTGTTTACAGCATGGACCGCTGTCTTCCAAAATGAACCTGTAGATCCACTGACTGAATCTCTTTTTTTCAAAACACAAAGAGCAGTCTAAGCTGCTGCTCCACAGAGACCACGCTCAGCTAAGGTGGTTCACAATTTGAGAGGTGAATCACAGGCTCTGCTCTTTTACAAAGTAAATAAAAATAACTCCACCTTGGAACGAACAATTAGGATTCACAAACTGCAGGACAAAGTTACACCAAGGCATGGAATAAATAGGACAGGTGCTCTCTGAACCACAACAGGGTTGTCAGGTTGTTGGTTTCTGTCACAATGCAGAGACCCCCACTTCACTGCCGTTATTTACCTTACATTAACCTTGAATCCACCAAGCTTACATTAACACCAATTACATAAATATCTAAACAAGATCTGTGTAGGAGGAAGAATTCCCATACCCTCTATTTAGAAGCTAATTTAAAAGTTGCTAAGTCTGTATACTGCACTGCCGCCATCTTACAATTATATTGTCATTTCCCAGACTGGAACTTGTCCCAAAGTTCTCTTCCTCTGACCCGTAAGAAATGACACCCCAGCACTGTGACATTAAATAGTGTTGAACACTGTATGTTCAGCATTCACTCATCAAATGAAGTCACAGCTCTGTCCAGCTGTTTGGACACACAGTAAACTTACAATAGGTCAGTGTTTTCCTATTTTTAATTCCCAACAGCACTTACCAAGTGAATAGACCTTATTATTGAAGAGATCTGAGACAACTGTGCACTTAAGAATTTCCATTCTTGCCAAAACTAAAACCACTCTGTCCATTTTAAAACCTTCCTTAGTAAGAATTACTGTGTTGTCTGTACCTCTCACTGAATTCAGCAACTTCTCACAAGTAACTTCTTGTGCTCTGGCACAGAAATACATTCCTTCTCCACTGTTTCACTTATACTTCTAATTTCTCTACTACAGGGAAATTATACCTCCAGGCCCTTTGGCTGGCATAACCTATGACGGCAGTGCTGCAAAATGAACCCATTTTCAGTAGAATCTTGCCTCAAAAAGAGGTAAGTTACAACAAGAATTTAAGTGTCCAACAGTTGTGCCCCCTTAATGACATTACTTCTATGAAGACTTAGCCTCTACAGAAAATTGCCTTTTTTTAGTCCTCTTAAAGAAAAAAAGCAACCAACAAAACACCAAAAACCTAGAGTTTGAAGTTGTTGAATCCTTCTGATATTCTGAAAGCAGCTCTGAACAAGGTGGCTCATACTTACACTTCTGTCTTCACGCTGTGGAAAATGAGCTAGCAGTTTATCTGGGTGCTAAAAGCTTAAATATTTTGTTTGCAAGAAATGTGTACAAAAGGTTGAATTGGCAGACACACTGTAAAAAATCCATGACTACCAATAGCTTCTAATTTCCTCTTCATCCCTTTTTAATATTTTCCATTTGTCCCCCAACTGTGCTTCTCATACCAATGTCCCATACACTAACTCTACCACTGGCTCTATTAATTGCTGTAACCACTAACTGGGGATGTGGCCTTGGTTTGTGAACTAATACAGGGAAAACAAGACAACTTAATCAGAAGCCAGCACATGGAACCCCTGCTGTGAAGTATAACAGCAGAAAAGGAAGAAACTTAATCTTTTCAAACAAGAAAAAAAACAAAACAAACCCCACTAAAAAAAAGCACAACAAAACGAAACAAACCAAACCCACAGAAACAAAAACCAAAGATTTAAAAACAAATTTAAAGCTTTGACTCACAAAGTCATCTTCTCCTCCATTTAAGTTATAGTTGGGCAACATAGCTCCTTCCATTGCAGAACTCTTGAATACACCTTTTATTTTGTTGCCTATTTTGCTGATTCCAAATGATTCTCCTCTCTTCTGTGTGGTCCTAGGATTACAGAAGCCAGAGGTCACAACACGAGGCATATTACTACATGGCAGCTCACAGTAGGTCATTGCACATAATTTGGAGATAAAAGAAACAACTCGATAAGTATCCAATACATTTACAGTTCCACTTAAATTGAAATTCATTTATGGCAAATTTGTTCTCTGATCAACCAACAAAATTTCTTGACTACACTTGTAAGAGATACGAGATTCCCATACACTTAACCATAAGCAAACATTAACACTCTTACAATAGTATCTCAGTAATGCAGGACCTAGAATAAACAACTAACTATGCAAAACCATTTTGTTTTGACAGCAGAAACTGTCCTATTGCTACAGGCATGCACACCAAGAGGGTCACCAACTCTAGGTCTTTTTCCATGTAAGCATATTTAAATATTTATCCACTCTTGCCAAGTACTGCAAATGGTGTAGTTAGACGCATTTTTTAACATTAGCATCTCAGAATTTTACAAGCATGTATGATTCAAGATAGGTCTCAACTTTTATGCATTAGGGACAGACAAAAGGAATGTGCACGGAGCAAGACTGAGCATGAGAGAAAACAGATGCAACTGAAGAATCTTGGCTTGAAGAGCCAGTCTGGCTGAAAGAGGAACACATCTAAAAGTCTTGCCACTTACGACAAAGTACCCAAAAACCAACAAGGTATGAAAAGAAGAAAGATCACTGAGCAGGAAGAGCACTCCTTATTGAGAGAAGAGGTTTTATAGCATTTTTACACTCTTACAATAAAAGATCTGACACGGAAGGTTACTTCCTACATAGAAATGCTAGTAATACTGGAAAGAAAAATGCTTCTGTTGAATATGGAACCAAACTAAGGTTACTTATGGTGATTCAATAAAAGCAGTTGGCAGGCAAGTTAAAAATCAATGCAGTGAACTGCAGAATCAGTGACTCAAAATAACATTACAGATTACTGAGATCATAACCACAATTAGTAGATGACCAAAAAAACACCCAAAGTATTTCTTGTTCTTTTAAAGCAAAAAAATTAACTGCTGAACAGTAGCACCAACAGAGCAGCAGAGACCTGCAGGTAAAGCATCTTCATCTCCCACAGAAAACACAAACTACTGCCTCAAAACAAGCATGCATGTGTTATTAATGATCTTCCTGTTTATAATTTTACCCAGACTGTGTACATTACTAAAATTGCATAAATAATCCACTGTTTTTCCAGATCTTCTGCTTTTTCTATCTCATATTATTATCAGCTCCAAAGCAGACAGGCACCATCTATCTTACTTATCTGTGCTAACCAAAAAGAAGGTTGTTCGGCTGTTTGTAGTCTAATCTATGTTTGAACAACATGACTCAAGTTTTAAACAACTTATTCCACATGCTACTCTGCCAAACTGAACTTTTTCACATTGGGTACCTACCTGAATTTTGTTCAAGAGCTGAATCACTGGGCTATCAAAATACAAAGGTTATTCAGACAAAACTAGCCAGCTTTTCTAGAAGAGTAGGTATCTTGGACCTCTGGCTTGACTCTTAAATAAGTTGTCAATGTTTCTGTGAAAACTTTTGCAGCTCTCAAGATTTCGAACAAACACATTAATGTGCACAAGTCCAGAGATTTTATAAGAGTACTTCATACTCAGGTAAGTTCTTTCCCACACTGATCATGCTTCAGCTGAAACCAGAGAACAGCTTTGCCTGTAACTGCAGGACTGAGATATATGCAGCTAGGACTCGAACCTGACAGCTAGGAATAACCCCTTGCTGCTCCAGTGCTGAGCTCAAAGATCACACCTAATGAATACAGACCACTCACTAAACTTGAACAGATATAAAGTGACAAATTAGGATAACATCTCTTTGCAGGAAGAGACACAAATTCAGACAAACACTGGTGAATAAGAGGGTACACAGAGACATGGTGGACAATACGTGGAGAGAATGCAGGACTGGTTTGGCAAAATCCCTTGCAAGCACACAGAGCACAAACCAGATTAGATGAGCATGGAAAATATCTGGGGATGTTAGCAGAGACAGACAGCCAGACAACAGGATAATCAATCTTTTGAGGATGTTGACCAAGAAGAAAAGAATCCAAAAAACAGGTATCAGGATGAAAAGTAAATGGATTCACTGGTTAAGTAGAAATGTTGAGGTTAGGTAGAAGGGAAGACAGAGGAATACAATATGGTCATGTTCAAGGCATAGGGGAAGAAAGAAGAGAGGAAGTGGCCCATTTAGAATAGAGATCAAGGCTCTCAAGACCTGTCAACTCTGCTACTGTCAACAAATACATAGACAAAACTCATTGGGAAAAGTATCCCACTCCCTCTAGTGCTGATCCATGTAACAGCATTATTAGACTGTCATCCTACAGTTGATTTCTTGTCAGGGTCCTGAGCAGAGGGTCTACAGGTTCCAACATTTCCGATGAATGATGTGACCACAACAGGTTGGAATTCCATAAATCACACATGCATAACATTAAAAAATTATAATTGTCATTCACTTTATAGCTGGGAATTGGAGACTAAATGTTGCATTAGTGCCCCTGTGCACTGCACCGTTCTTTAACCACGGACGGTTGCAAAGTTATTTTTCCACAGGATCCCTGTCTCATTCAGTGCCTGGAACAGATCTTCACAAGTGATCAGCCAGGGCTGTGCAGCTGAAGAATGCTACTGTGAACCTCTGCAATCAAGCACCCCAGACAAGTTGTATGTATCAGACAGACTAGGTATTTACATGCATGTGAAGTCAGTATTACTTACTTTTGTCTTACTAAAACCCCTGCACCCAACTAGGAGAAATGCACATAGAGCTGCACTTAAAAATCAATGAACTGCACTTATCTCTTGAGTGCTTCTTATTGCTTAGCATTCTAGCAAGTTATAACTCAATACACTGACACGGCATATAAAAGATAAAAAGCATCTGTAAACCTTGATTTCCAACCTGTAAAATGAAGCTGATAATGTTCCCTCAAGACTCAACAATGGTATTAGTAACATGAAATAATGATGCTCTGACAAATCCTAAGGAAAAGCCCATCACTAAAAAGTTGGTTTCTGGGTTTGGATTATCATGCATTTAAAGAGGCATGGACAATCAGAAAACACACCATTGAACAGCTATTAAGGCATAATGAGTTACCACAGACTACCTAGAGAGAAATATAAAAAAATAGCCTACGTTGTAAACAAACCCACAAAAGTCACAAGAAAAGCTGCGAAGAAAACTCATTTGGGGAACCGCTGGTTTTGAGTGCTTGGAAATATTAAGAAAATTGTTTTATTTGCAGCATGCAGTGTTGGACAACGATCATCCTGGGCACAGCTGTGCAAGATAAACCAAGCAGTTAAGTGGATAACATCTTAGCTGGATCTGGAAATGTGACATGGAGCAAAGGAAATTCCAAGAAGCTAGCAGTCAGAGGACAAAATAAAAGCTTCAAGTTACACAAGTATATTTAAAAACTAATAACATCAGACGAAACATCAAGAGCAAACAATATTAGTATTTTGCAAACTTGTGAAATTAGTAATTAAGCACTTTCTAAACACTTGTTCACAGGTCATGAGGAGTAAAGCTCACTGTGGGGAGAAAATCCAGATGTGACATTCACATTTATACAACTAAAATGGATAGTTAATCGCTGTTACAAAGGCTGTGTGATGCAGTCATGAGAGATGCAGCGTAACCAAGGCATGACATTGATCAAGTGTTAGACCGACTTACCGCAAGTCATCCAAACTCAGGCTACTTCTGCAACAACAGGCACACAAATTACCTCACAGCCCAGGAGAAAATAATGTAAAAAAAAACAAAACACAAAAAAAAACCTCCATCAAATTTGACAGATATATCCCCCCCAAAAACGAATAGGTTTTGACCATCACTACAGAATAATAAAAACTTTGGTAAAATTAGGAGTTCCTGACCGAAAATCCTGAGAGTGAAATGTGAACAAACAGTACCTGCACATTTCATCACCACAATCTTGGTCTCAGTTACTGAATCCTTCAGGTCTTCACTGATACCCAGCACAAGCAGCTACCAATTTATGGAGAATTACTTTCATTCTTAAAGTTATCTGTAGTGCCAATCAGGCAGTGAACTTTGTCCACAACCTATGTTCAGAAGTCATGTAGGAACCTAGTTAACTTGGCCAACAGAAAGAAAAGGC
>NW_009953722.1:3716182-3743969 GCF_000747805.2 Chaetura pelagica | reverse complement strand
CTTTCCCTCCTGTATTATATATAGTAAAAACCACTATTAAAAAGTATTTGTTTGTTTCACAGGTTTTAAGAACTGTCATTCTACATAATGTGGTACATGGAACCAATATCTCAGCCACCAATTCTGTAATTCCAACCAAGATATTTAAATGGATTAACCATAAACACAGTCACCACACATTATTTCAATTCAGTGGAGGTACTGGATTCCGGACATACTGATATGGGATCAAAATAAGAAAATCTTAGATTCTGTTTTACAAGAGGAACTGATTCTAACTATCTTTAGTCATGTTAACTGTGAAACTGGAAACATAAGCTACTAAATTGGAACTGATGGTGACAAATCATTACAAGGCACACAACTGACTACAGATTTAATTCAGACTTAATTCAGACTTAAGTTTTACTCCTAATCACACCCCAGAGTTGTTAATATATTTTCTACTTGGTCCTTCACTTGAAAAATGTTTTCATTTTATTACTATCCTAATGAGCAAAATCAGGATGTGGTTATTTCTATGTGTGGTCACAGTGTGTAGATTCTCAAGGCAGACACACAGCTATCCAGAAATCTGGGAATTGATGTCACATAATGGCTTTTCTTTTTTTGTTAGACTTCCAGTACAGAACACCTTTAAGTAACATAGCAATGTATTATAAATACATACATCTAAGAGAGGGAATTCTTGTCCTCTCTTTCACTTACTCAAAATTAAGTCAGAACTGGAACTTAAAACATCAGTTTGCAATGGCCACACACATTAAACATTAGGTGGAAAACAGCAGTTATACAGTTAAACTGTTAACTTGGTAACTAGCTATGGTTGTTACCAGAATATCCTCAATGTGACTTCTTTACACAACATAAATACTTGGGACTTCTCATCTATTACCCTGGCAGTTTTCATAGCACAGTATTTGCACTATCTGTACACAAAAAGCTATGATTTTGTACAGTTCAAAGAAGTGATTCAAACCAGAAACTACACTCTGATAATCACTTAAGTCACTTCTTCCTACTTCCCCTACTTGTATTGTCTAGAAATTGCTCTCTAATTTTGTCTTATAATAAATGAAATCTATCAATACATCACCCACATATACATTCCACTGGGATTTCATATGTACTACTTGATCTGACTTTTTAACCAGCAGTAACTCTGCAATACACACAGTTCTCCTAGCAAAGTATCAAAGATATGGAAACCAAAACTCATCTCTTTGCATGTAATTTCTCTCAACTGGAGCTAATGCTAGAATAGGGAAGAGAAGGCAGAATAACATATGTACATATGGATAACATCTGGAATAATTCCATTACAAAACTTTTTTTTTGTTTTGTTTTTGTTTTTATTTTTTCATTGGCAGTGACAGTCTGTACCAGATTCTGCAGAGGGCAACTCCAAAGCAAGAAGCAAACCACTTGCAGAGAAGCCCTCAGATTAGACCTCTGTTTAACGGAAATAATCACTGAGGCAACAGTTAAGGAATACACAGTATCTCGTACCATAAACCAGCCTATACACTCTAAAACATAAACCTGCTATGTTGTCTGTAGTGCTGTGGATGCTGTTTGGAAATGCATACTCCAGGGGAACACGTTGGAACAATCCCCAGGCAAAATCTGCTTTTTTTCAAAAACTCCAGGTAACCGTAACTGCCTGTTAACTTCACCCTTTCTGTTTTGGAAAGCAGAGCACTAAGGAGTTGTCCTAAATGTTTTCATACTTTAACTAGATTTAAGAAGCGTATGACAGGATACTTTCAACTCCTGACATGAATGATTTTGGAAAAGATACCAGAAAAGCAGATTTAAAGGTCCAGATGCAACTCTGTGGCCATTTTCAGCAGAAGCTGGAGCATGTTTTATGGTTGCCATTCCTAGTGAAATATCATGGAAAGGAGAAATACAGTTTGGTCTAGCTGCCTTCCATGCCTCTTTGCTAAGAAAAAAAAGCTTGTCAGCATCAATCTAAGAAAGCACAACACCAAAGTTCGAGTCCTGTATCTACCAGAACTATGAAGACTATACAACAGATACAACCGATGGAGAATATATTAAAGAGAACAAACATGGTTTTTGAAGAACATTAGCAGAGGAGAAAGGGATCACACAATCCTACACCTCACAGTGGGCTGCAAATCAAGAGGGCTGCTGCTAGATGGATCTCTAATGAAAGCAGAAGTTAAATAAATTGCTGTTACACCTTAGAAGAGTAACCTAAGATGATAAACACTAACATTTTACAGAGTACCATGGATCTTCTTTCATATGAAGAAAAAAAGCCAATCCAGATTAAAATATTGTCACACTGAAGTTTTCCTTCTTTGGCTAGACCGTGAGAGCAATTCAGTTGGGCTAATCTATATCTGAGCCATCCAGCATAAAATGAAAGACAAGAAATTATGAGACCTCAGGCTTATTCAATACATCCCCACAGAGAGGAAGATCAACCATCCATACCACAGAAGATGCTGCTCTTCTTCACAGGCCCTAAGGAGCCTGCAGGTTGTCTGTAAGTATACAGCTCAAAGTGAGAAACTAGTCTTCTGACACTACTACATTTCTGCAAAGAATGGGGAGAGCTGGGGGACAGAAAACACATTTGAGCTAGGAGAAATGGCAAATCCTCCTTGTCACAAGAAGAGGAGACTCCCATTGCATGACCAGGTTGGCTAGACACAGGATACACTGTATACATCCCTGTAAGACCTGGAATCCAAGATGACCCAGCTTTGCACCAACAGAAATGTATCATATATACAGTCAATTAAAGCACTAGTTTATTTCCAAGTTATCTTATTCTCACCGTACTTTTATTTTTCCCTTCGTCCTTCTCAAATGTTGAGGTTGAAACCACATTTTAAATCCTTTAATGTAAAACACTGAAAAAGCTAAGAGATATCTTGTATAAAATTGCTTACTCTTCCAATATGTAATTTGTCAATTAAAAAAAAATAGTCAAATTAGAATCAGGCAGTAGCAAAATTCCTGTGGTTTAATATTTTGATGCTTTTAACTAAAAACCAAAGAAAAAACAAACCTTATGAATATTCTACCATATCTACCTGTTAAACTTCGAATTGCGTGTTGGTGACTCTGCTCCTCTCAAAAGGTGTCTGAAGTACTGTAACAGACAAATAAGATATGAAAGAAAGCACTGGACTAAGGAGATTAAGGAGATTAAGGCTACTATGCAATGACATGGCAGAATTCAGGAAATGAGAACAGAAGTACAAGGCAAGCTGACAATAACCTAGCAATTAAAATATTCATCTGGACAGACCAAATTTACAGTCTGTGCTCCCAGGACAAATTATTATACTTCACATAGTCTTGGGATTAAAAAAAAATATCAAACCAGAAATAAAACTACAATTCAGCACCAAATCACCTCCTTGTTAAAAAGCAAGTATACAGAGCATTATAGATATTCTGGCAAAAATGACCATCAATACCATTTTAAAGAAATACTTCATTAAGCATAATCCATTTTCTGGACAAGTCAATATATATGGCCTCAAATAAATACAAGACACTGAACATTCAACCTGATTCACACACACAAACTCTACAAGGGACAGGAATTCAGACTCACCCCTGTGTTTAAAATGTTTCCTATGAGGAGGCTTTAGGCAGTTATCAGCCCAGTGTGGGTTTTTTTGTGTGTTTGTTTGTTGTTTTTTTTTATTAAACTTGCATTCAGAACCCAATCATGAAACAATCTTTAATGTCCAGTTGATTGTTTTGAACGAAAATAGACACTTGACTTTCAGCTGCTGGAACGCATAACCTTAAGGTATCTAAATACAAACTTTGTATCTTCCTTTAAGTAGCACATTTTTAAAAGTAAATAAAGAGATACTTAGAAGTGTTCTAAACATTACTTTTATGTGAAATTTGCAATCATAAAAGAAGGAGTGGAGAGGATTTTGTAATAGCAGTGATATAGATAAACTGTTCCATCAAAAAATTAAGACGTTTTTATTCTGTTGGTGTTATGTTAAACCAGGATAAATTCATTTATCTTGCTGAGACTGGTCCCAGATCTGGCAAGACAACTAACGTGGAAAATGGAGACACAGTTTCCAGATCCACCTGCACCTCAGTGGTGTAAATAGGGTATCCTAAAAAAATAAATACAATCTTGCCTTAAGACCACTCCTCAAACCTTTCACACTTACCTCGTCACTGTGACAGAACATGGGAGTAAAAACGTTCTCAAGAAGAGAAAGAACATGCTCGTAAGCTTCAAAAAGACACCTCATAGTTTGAAGCTTCACAACATCCATGTATGGGCCTTCAGCAACTATTAAAAAAAACAGTAATCACAAAATTTGATTTTTTTTCTGGTTTGAGTTTGTGGTCACTTTGCAAGTACTGCAAGTCTGGCAAAAACCAGAAATGAACTGACAAAACAAGGCATAAGCACAATAGAGCATGGGGGTAACAATTTCTAAAACTATGACAAAAATAAAGATTTATCATATTTAGATTAACTATGCATTCGATTTATTACAGAATGCTGTTTACATTTCAATGTAAATTATTTTCAGTAAATTAATTTCAGTGTAAATTATTCCTTTCAAAGTCAAACTTACTTCGTTGAATCTCTTCCACAATAAAAGGGTCAAATCTAATTTTGTCAATGCTTTCATCCAAACAATACGTTTTGTAAATCTTCTGTACCTCCTCATGAAGAGACATCTTTTCAGTATCTGAGAGTTCTGGTCGCAAAATTCGGTCGTTGAACTCCTCTGAGAAGTAAAGGAAAGAAAATGCATTTGTCGATTCATCTGGCTGGCAAACAGCACCTTGAAGCAACCTGTAACATCAACTCACTTTCCAGCAGATATAGTAATTTGTACATCTTTAAAATTAATAGGAACAGAAGAGATATCAAAATCCCAGGTAATAAGGTAGCCCCCTTCTTATTAACTATAACTGTTACTTGTTAATAGAATCATTACTAGAAGTATATTGCAATTAAAAATATTTATTCCTTATCACAGCAAAGATAAACCCATGGAGTTGTTCCTGGCAGAAGAATTAATCAGAAGACTTAATTTTTTCTTCCAAAAATACCAAATTGTAGCTTTCTTTTAGCATGATTTCCCATTCATGCTGGACACACACAGAGCACCAACAGCCCTTTATACAAAGTCATCTGCCCATTCTCCTGTTATTTTGTTCCCAAGACCCATCTCATCATAATACTTCCAGTAATACTTTTAATATCAGACTAACCTGAGAATGAACTTCCTTTGACAAAATAAAAATTCTATGCAGAACAATTTTTGTGCAATGCTACTTGATACATTGGGCCATCCTGTTAATAGCCTGACTACAGGACAGAAAGAAGGGCAAATAAGGTAAGGTTTTATTGATTTTTCAATAGACAAACTTATTCAGAGAAAGTCTACCAAGGCCCTCCTGGGCTTTTGGGGGGTTTATTCTCCTCACTAAGTGTTTCTAATAACAATATTTCTATCAAGTGAAGAACCATCTAGAGTAGACATTTTGAGGCAGTGTAACTTCAGACATCTAATCTCATTCTTTGTTTTATAAGCTAATACACAGACTTGCCACCTATGAGAAAGTAAGATAAGTTTAGAAGGAAGAAAACACTGATATTTACCCAGAAAAAAGAATGATCACAACCAATGGCCACAGTTTGATTACCCTTCCTGCTAGAGGAAGCAGCTCTAGTACCCCCAGCAGGTACCACCAGCACTGACAAGGTAATCACTGTTGGTTTTTGGCAAATTTTCCTGACATGTTTGGAAGGATTATGAGCACAGAAAAAGCTGCAAGCACAGGGATGATGTATTTTCCCTTATGTAATGAGTAATAGATTCTGCAGTATTTTATAACATGAAGTCTGTTTAATTTAATTTCACATCTTCCTTAGGTATGTACAGGCTTGGGATATGAAGAGCACCCATTATTTCCTACGCAACACGGAAATACTTATTTACTAAAACCAAAGAACATTATTTGGGTAAGTCAGTAATTTACTGTTAGTTGACAAATAACAAATAACATATGGAATAAACTGACTTACAGAAACTTCACAGAAAACCTTATCGCTGGAAAGCAGAAGGCTTTTCAAACACCACTATGGTACAGGTTACTGAATAGAAGGGTTCAACATCTTTAATGTTCCTGTTATGTTCTTTATAGAAATCAGGATTTTAAAGTAAAAAGAACACAAGAAGCTTTTCATTATGAACAGCTAGTTTTAGTAACAGATTAGTGACCACATATTAAAGAAAGGCAGCTGTACGTTGTATCAGTGGCCTGAAGTTTTACTTACCAGAATATTCTACTGTAAAATGTCCAAACTTGATAAAGAAAAAAAAATATTATTAAGACCTAAAAGTTCACACTGACATTAAAACTGCCAAGATTAGCATTCAAGAATCACGCCATGTTGAAGTACGTGAACATGGACCCTGAAAGGCAACCTCCTGCTCAACAGTGCTGCCTAGTTCTGAGACTGAGTAGCCATTTCAAAGAGCAAATGCTTTGAGTTTTTAAAGATCATCCGAAGGATGTCAGCACACATGTGCAATCTTACCTACGGTCAGGCAGAACTGCAACACGTGGACTGCCCCTTCCTGCTTCAGGAAGTTCATAAACCGAAATAAAAGGTCTTGCTGATCTCTGATCTCCTTCAGCTCCAGTTTCAGGACCTTAGGAGGTTAAAAATGCAGTCAATTTTCAACCTTTCAGTGAGTACATATATAATGCGAGGCAACTGTAGAAGAAACACAACAGGTAAAGTAAAATACTTATTCAAAACAGGAAAGGTAGTAAGTGTTGCCTTTGCTTACAGATGTTTTTTTATTTCTTGGCTCAGCAAATTTCTGAAGGAATGGAACCAATGAAGAAGTAGGTTCAGTTGCTTTCTCAGGCTGTAAAAAAAACAAACAAACCAAGAAACAACTGGGTAAAAAAGCTTCCTTAATGGGGGAACAAATTTGGTTTAATTTTGTCAGTACTCACTGGACTATCATCAATGAAGATCAGCAGCAAATGGTTGACAGTGTCCTGCAGGAAAACATGATACAAAATTACAATACAAATAAAGAAAATCAACAGATCAGATAAAAATAAATTTCACTGCTATGGTATGCCCAACTTTAATTCTGTGAATATACTAGTACTTTAAACAAACATCCAAAGCACAGCAACACGTAAGAATTAACCTTCAGTGGTCTCTCCAAGTATTTAACAAGTCAAGGAATTTAAGAGACCTGCAGAGAAACATTCTTTACCCAGTGGAGGAAAGCTCTACAAAGTATTTTTACTGTTAGTTCAGATCTAATGAACTACTAATACTTTCACAGCTACAGTACCTTCCTCTTGAACATAGGTGATACCTTGAGAAGTATTACAAGTTTGCCTATTAAAATACTTAAATAAAATCAAAGATGGAAATGTTCCATCTTTAGAAAGAAATGCCCTCTTCTTTGCAGAATTAAGGACAAAAGACAGCTGTAAAATAGGCTGCTTTACTTACATTGCTATGAAAATATAGCTAGAGTTCAAGAAACTTGTTTAAATATAGTTATAGCAATTTGAAGGTGCTTACATTAGCACAGCCTTCACCTATTTGACAGGATCTGTAGTCCTTCATTAAAAATACATTACTAAAAGATCATGTCAATACTGTAGTATGTCAATTTTAGTTAGTTTAGTCAGATAAGTACTCAAACAAATTATAATGAACTAGCAAAAACACTGCCACAAGATTTCTCTCTCTTTTACCCAGTCAAATTCACAGGAAGTCAGCCATTGTGCTTTACCACCACATACTTGGTAGGAAAACAGTTATACTGAATAAATTAAGATTATTTTTGTTTTCCAAAGTCTTACAGGATCAGCTAAGAAATCCATTGAGGGAAGGAAAACAGAACCAGGCAGAATTTCTCTAATCAGAAGAGCAACGGATCTAAAAAGAAAAAAAAAGACAAAAATCAGAACCAATACTAGATTACATACTTTTCAAAGTGAAGTTTTTAATGCCATTATATTTTACTGGAAAACAGTTTAGTATTTCATAATACCTTAAGAGTGCTAGAATATTTTTAAGACCAATCAAAAAACTCACTACAGAGTACTACAGAGTATGTAGATACTTTAAAGAATACAGTTCTAAATAATTTCTATACCTGCACTCTGTTGACTTTGGGGGCAAAATATAAGGAAAAAGAAGTTCAGTAAGTTTTCTTAAGTAGTGAAGTTCATCTCTTCGGCTTCTCAAAGCAACATGGAGTTCGGGTCCATATTCTTCTAAAGCAGCTTGCTGTAAAAATTCTGCATTTTTTACTGAAAGTAAAGAACAGTATTGTTTCAGCATTTTCTTATTGTGAAGTAAGAGGCACTTGCTTTTCAGTTAAACTAAAAAGTTAGTACTTTTAGTACATATACAACTGCCAAAGGGATACAATGTTTAAACTTTACAAAAGAACCTTGGCTTAGGCTTGGAAGCCTGAAGAAGCAAAAATAAAACCTCACATCGAAGTAAGAATTCTTTCACTAAACAATTGAAGTCCACACGGTTTCCAGAATGTTTCCTCACTTATAATTACTGATCAATATCTTGACTATTCTAAAAAACCTGCATTGCCCAAAGTCTGACTCTACTTGATTTTTTCCTGACCTCCTTCAGTTTCCCATTTATTTGGCTTCTACCCATTGCCTACAACATCATTTGAAATCAAAGTAAACTTAAAACTTTTATTCAATCCTGCTGCATGTGTTTCCTGTTTAGAACATTTAGAACCAAATGTGAGGGAACATGTATTTTAAACAGTGTAAATCAAACCAAAAGCAGCATAGGGATCTATGAAAGAATGCTGCCTCTTCTAAGTAGCTGTATGGAGTTGAAGGAATACCTACCTTATCAAATTAAAACCTATATATATATATATATACACATATATATATATATATATATTAATTGGAAGCAACAATGCTTATTACTTCAAATCACTTCAATGGCAAGAACTAAGCTGTAACAAATCACTAGCAATCTGGCACAGCCACATGCCAAGAACCACACCAGAGAGAGGTCAGGTACCTAATACATGTTATCATAGAATCATAGAACAGTTTTGATTGGAAGGGACCTTTAAGATCATCTAGTTCCAAACCTCCTGCATGGGCAGGGACACCTTCCACTAGACCAGATTGCTCAAAGCCCCATCCAACCTGGCCTTCAACACTTCCAAGGAGAGGTCAGTGGTCCAGAAGGTTAAAGCTTATTTCCAGCACATTGAATTTAGTACAGAAGCCTGCTAGCTTGACCTTCACAACCAAGAACGCTGAGCGGTATCAGCTGATATGGGGGATGCAGGAATGTATATTGCCTGATAAAGCTGCTGAGTTGATGTCACACTAAAAGCAGAGAGGAGGCATGCACTCTCTGGCAAGGACATATAATAACTCATGGAGGTGTCTGTGCAAATAACGAGAAGAGATGGAAGGGTAAGAATGGATGAGGCTTGTGCAGCCTGGGCTAGTGGAAGGTGGCTCATAGCAGGAAGGCTGGAACCTGATGATCTTTAAGGTCCCTTCCAACTTTAACCATTCTGCAATTCTATGATTCTAAGAAAAGTAGGGAAAAAAATAAAACATCCTCTAAAGCAGTAATTTGACAAAGGATTTAGAAAAAACAAAAAAAAATCTAGGCTCAACCAGCAACCAAAGTAAAGTCTGAAAGCATTATGGTAGCTGGCTGGCAAAATTTACCAGGAAGTACTACTAGAAGTAATTTTCAGCTGCTACATCACATATCCAGGCTCAAGGAATGAGACTTTTCCTTTAAAACACTGAAGAAAATGGCTATATTTTCACTGCAGTATACTTAAGGGTCAGTTCTCTGATGCTGAAGAAAAGTGTTTCCAACTCCTTAATAGAACTCAAAGGAGATAAGAAATTTGGCAAGATAATCTAGTATCTTGAAATTGTTGTTGTGCCATGAAAAACATCTAACATGATGACACTATGTCTTATTACTCATGTTATTCATCATCCACTTCTCACAGGACCTGACATATTTACAGACACCAAGCAGAGATTTTGAGGGAAGGGAGGAAAGTTCATGACTCCAGTGAAAGTAAACATCTATGCTTAAAAGTTGAATGAAACCACATTTAGTAGATACAGCACTGTGGAACACAGCCAGTGCAAAAAAACACAGATAACCACTTTACAACAGCACACGTTCTATTTTCCAAACATTCCTTCCTTGGGCAGTTTTAATAGAACTTTTACATCAGGCTTGTGAAGACATTTTTATTTGGATAATAATTAAATATGCTACTGCTCATAGTATCTCCATGGCTTATAAACATAAACCTAACTTTTCAACATACTGAACAACTCCACTAACTGCTCATGTTAGTGTGCACGTGTAACTATCCTAGTTGTAAGAATTAAAATTACAGTACAGTGCACAGATATGTAAAACCTTTTATAATGGCTCATCTGGAATACAAAGGAAAAACTTCAAGAAGAATTGCTAAATTGTCTTGATTGCTCTGAATAGACCAAAAAATCACACATTCCTGTTTTCCATGCAGAGAAATAAATTTAGTATTTCCAATGTGGGGAAATGAAAATCAAACCTGAGAGATTATTTATAGTGTAACTTTTTCACTGTTTGTCTTTGCAACCTCTGGAAGAAAAATTCAAAAGGATCACTTATTTTTTTTAAAGAGAAGGCAGTGAGGTTGAAAAGACTTAGAAAATAATATGCAGAAAGAAACATTTATACTTGCCCTTTGAAACTGACAACATATTCAGTCTTTACCTTTCTGCCTCGCTTTGGCTATCACTTCGATGTGCTTCACTGCTGCTTTCAGCATTTTCTTTGTTACAACAGTTGGAATATCCACCTATAGTTTTAAAAGAAAAACAGAGTTGTTCTGTTTTTTTCTATTTACTACAGACTATTAATTTGCTTCTATATCCCCACTGTAACCATAAAATGAACTCTTAAGAAACAACCCCTGAATTCTGGAGGTGAATTGATAGCAAGTTCATTCTTTTGGGCAAAGCATACAACATCATGTAGAGCTAAATGCCATTAACAATACTGTTAACACATTTATTGTCAACTTGTTGCCATTATGACTCTTCCACTGAAGTAACTATAGTAATACAGCTTGATTTCCAAGTCCCAGTAGCTGACACCTAATTCTACATGAAGATTTAACCACCAAAGGCAAGTCAACTGCGCTCTGCTTCAAGTATTAGGGTACCTTAAACCTCATCCATGGAAACCCTGCCCTTTGGGTCTCACATTTTAACATTAATTTCAACCAAAGAGTCTCCTACAGAACACCAGGACAGGGGAGTATTTATTCCTTCAGAGGTAAGTCAGAAGAGTACAACAAGCAAATTGTTATCAACACTGTAGTAGACACTATTGGCTTTTGACACAAGTTTCAACCAGATACAGGGCTATTTACACCACACCATACAGAAGGAAACCCTTCACTTTCCCCTCAAAACTCATAATCAACCCAGAACTGGCCACAATCCGAAATCCAGATTAAAAAAAAAAAAAAAAAAGACAGAAGTATTTCAGCACATACTCCTTCTCTGGAAACTTTCAAGACCAGTCTGGACATGTTCCTGTGTGACCTGCCCTAGGTACCTTCCAACCCCTGACAATACCTAAAAGCTGACTGGCCTGAAGTGCTTGTTACTTTGTTCAGTAACCATGCCTCAAAAAATCCACCTATGCAGCCTTTAATAGCAAACAGAGGAATTATTTTCACTGAAGCAATTCAGAATTTTAAGTCTTAATTAAAAAGTAGAATACTTGACAAAAAAAGCATAAAGATATAACGCAAGAAACAGAAAAAAAAACACCAGTCTGTTTCTCTTACACATAGTAGTTCCTGAATTTAAAAAAATATTACCTCTAGTTGATAGAACTATTGCTTTCAAGCATTTAAGAATAAATCCAAATCAATGTACAGCTTTTTGGCAAAGATATAAAACTATTTGGCAATCAGTGAAGAATTCCTCCTCAAATGAGGTTACAAAGGACACTGTATCAGAGCTGAGAAGCTGTAAACCATCCTGTCATACTCTTTTCAGCTAACTACTGAAGCTTTAAACTGTTCCTACAATAATGAAAAGTTGGTATTAGATTTGCAACTTGTGTATCAACTCTTATTTCTGTGAACATTTCCAGTAGTATATGCATCATGGGATGCCTGAATCTGTACGTGGGTGTGTGCACACAGAAACACTTGTTCAGCAGAAAACAAAGTGTAAGCTTAAAAATGAACATAGCATGAGACACCACACTCCCCTGCATGCCTGAGCATGTCGAGTTTTAATATTGTAATAACTCTGTGATTTGGAACAAGCATCTTTTTGCTCAAGATATCTGTACCACTTCACACAAAGAGACAAAATAAATTGTATGATTCTGGAGGATGGAAACAAATCTAAATATTGGTAAAGAGAAACGCATTTCTGGGATGGTCTTTATTCTGTACTTCTCCTGAGAGTGCTTAGTATTTGTACATGTCTTGAGCTTTTGTTGCACATATCTACTTGGATACATAGAACTGAATATATTACATTTACTTCATTACTGTCAAAGGCAGATATGGTAAATTAATACTCTACACAAAGATTCTAGAGCTGATCTAAGATAACAATATCTTATTACACGATCAACAGAGACCATAATTTTCTGAATCAGCAATAGATCTACAAAGGATTCAACTAACATGTATATGCAGTGCAAGTTCAAATTAATTTTTAAAACCTTGCTCTAGATTTTAATTTTGAAAGATCTACTTCACTTCCACATCTTCATATAATGTCAGTGCTACAGACACTTCCAAATCTTCCCTCATGTTTAATTAAAAAAGCAACATGCCTGAGTTAGGGTAAACAAGAAGGTCATCTGGATTTGATATATAACAAGGACAGAATGAAGCTGTTGATCAGTCACGACAAAGTACAGGTACAACTTGTAGCTCAGGAAATATTGCTGTTACTAAAGAGGGGGGGAGAAAAAGGCACACATTCATGGTAGTTGCTCCAACTATCACGCCAGCACTGGGGGTAAACTACTGGCCAGCACTGAGTAAATCTAGAAACTGAGTTAGCAACTCTTCCTGCTTAGAATAGCCAGAAATTTAGAAGCAGTTCCTGGCTGGAAGCACTTTACCAGAAAACACAGTGTATGTGCTAATACATTAAACAGGATGAAGAAAAATCTGAATCTTCAGAATTTTTCTTAAGAACTACATTAATATAAAAACCATACCTGTTTTAATTCTTATAGTAAGCTATTCACTTACTGACAGTCTATTCTTTATAGCCAATGTAAGCAGTGTTTAAAAGTGTTTAAAGCAGTCAAGCAAGCAGAAGACAGGTATACAGCTATTTTCTACTAGTTCTTTACTGAGATTTGGACAGACTGGAGAGCTGGGCAAAGAGGAATCTAATGAGGTTCAACATGAGCTAATGCAGATTCCTGCACCCGGGAAGGAAAAACAAAATGCTCCAGTACAGGCTAGGAGGTGATCTGCTAGAGAGCAGCTCTGCAGAGAAGGATCTTGGGAGTCCTGGTAGACAACAAGGTCTCCATGGAACAACAATGTGCCCTTGTGGCCAAGAAGGCAAATGGTATCTTGAGGTGCATTAAGAGGAGTGTCTGCAGCAGATCAAGGGAGGTTCTCCTCCCCCTCTACTCGGCCCTGGTGAGACCTCACCTGGAGTATTGTGTCCAGTTCTGGGCTCCCCAGTTCAAGAGGGACAGTGACCTACTTGAGAGAGCCCAGCGGAGGCTTCAAGGATAATTAAGGGACTGGAACACCTAGGCTAGGAGGTAGGAAATGCTAAGAGACCTGGGGCTTTTCAGTCTAGAGAGGAGAAGACTGAGGAGGGGGAATCTAACTGATGTCTATAAATACATGAGGGCTGGGCTTCAAGATGGCAGGGACAACCCTTTTCACAGTTGTGCCCTGTGACAGGACAAGGGACAATGGATTCAAACTCGAGCGTAGGAAGTTCCACCTCAACATGAGGAAGAACTTTACTGTGAGGGTCACAGAGCACTGGAACAGGCTGTCCAGAGAGATTGTGGAGTCTCCTCCTCTGGAGACTTTCAAGACCTGTCTGGATGCCTTTCTGAGTGATCTGCTCTAGTTTGTTTTGGTGGGTTTTTTTGTCCTGCTCTGGCAGGGGAGTTGGACTTGATGATCTTCAGAGGTCCCTTGCAACCTCAAACATTCTGTGATTCTGTGATTCATCAACAGTTCTCAAAATTGTTTCCAGTTAGATTAAGTCACTAAAAGACAGCTAAAACATCATTCCAATGTCTTAATAATGTCTAACAGTGGTGTAAAAAATAAATCCATTTGCAAGAATCATGGAATAATAGAATGGTTTGAGTTGGAAGGGATCTTCAAAGATCCTCTAGTCCAACCTCCTGCCACGGGCAGAGACATCTTTCACTAGATCAAGTTGTTCAAAGCTGTGTCCAGCCTGACACTGAACACTTGCAATGGTGAATCTTCAAAGATGGTTGATAGGCAGAAATGGGATATGCTCCAGGAGGAGGGAAGAGATAACGCAAAGAAGAAGCTTAGATGGGAAGTGCTTTTCTGTAAGACAGACCTTGGAACCACAATTTAAAAAAAAACTAAAGAACTTACTACAGACAGGTATCAGTTATTTCTGATGGAAAAACATTAATACTTTTAATCACCCTACCTTGTGAATTCTCCGAACTAACACAGATGCAAAAAAGCGCAGCGCGCCTCTCAGCTCGTCCACTGCGGACTCATCATCAGTAATATTTCTGCAGCGTTGTAAAGCATGTCATGTAAGAAAACAGAAGACATTTATATTAATCCAACCACAATACATTTGTCACTACTAAAAATTGGAATAAGAACACTCAGCGGTGGCCCTTCAACTGGCATGAACTGAAATGAAAGCACCAACTGTGGGCAGATGGAGCAGTCTTCCATTCAAGTAAAATACACACCATTCCTTGTGTACATAATGACTTCAGAAATGTGTCAGTAAACTGGAATGATAAACCAATTCCTGCTCTAATATACTGTCTGTATGATTTTGACTGAGTAAAATCTAACTTAGCTTCCACATACATGAATGTTTCCTGGTTCAGTGGTGTGAAGTCAAACTGAATTAGTACTGGCAAAGCCTTTGGAGTAAGAGCACTGCAAGCACATACCCCAGGGTAAGCCAGTCACAATTGGATTTTCTATATTGCATATTACAAGACCTTCTACACTCCAAGATTTCATATAATTTTATTCTGTTTCAGCACAAATCTGGCTTTGTTAGCCTCTTTTAAGTTTTATTATACAATCAGTAGTTTCTCAGGTAGCTTTTAATGAAATAGCCACATCCTTCACATTTCAGCTCAGCCTCTTCCAATAGTAAACTTTCATTTGTATTCTTACAAGTTTTAAAACTTAGATGCCATTTAATACAATAATAGTCTCTTTTTTAAAGTTGGGCCTATTTCTGGTCTAAACAGAGACTGTAACTTCTTAGAAATGAAAGCACAGCACAGGAAACCAATAAAAGACAACATTTTTTTGAGAAGTTGATTTACTTTTGATGTAGCATGAAATGTGAAACCATTGATTATAAAGAAAACAAAATAAGGACCTCAACCTATAGCCACTTGGAATAGAATTAGTTAACATGGTTTCCACTTGGAAACAAGGAAATAAATAATTTAAAGAGATTCCAAAATTACTAGGTCAAACATATAATACAAAATTGTTATCTGGCTTGCCAGTTTACACCTGCTGCAATGAAGGATGTTAGTGAAAAACCATGGTAAAAACACTTGAAGTTGATTCAAGAAGAAAACCACCTAATTCTATGTATTTTTTTGGAAACTAAATGAAAATGGGAAATATACTAAACCTTAGATGCAGAAACTGCACTCAACTAAGTGAAAAACGAGGCCATGGTAGCAGCATTCCACAAAAGGTAACAGAAAGAATAAAAATCTACCAGCATTTAAACATATATGGACACTAGAGTATGACTAAAGATATTGGTAAAACAGCATAATAGCTGAGTAATGACAAAACAAAGTTACATCCTGCTTTAGCTAATGACCATATGTAAAAGCCACCTGAGTTTTTAGTAATAAATGAGCTTGCTTATGTAGTAAATGCAAACATTATTTGCATTTAAAAAAGAAAATCCGAACGGTATAATTGAAAAATAAAAGTTTTATGCCTACAACATCATTTTACATTATTCAGCATTCCATTTTTTAAAGCAATGTTAGCCTGGGTTATGTAGCATTCAAACGCATGGTGAAGATGAGCAGCTGGGTACAGATAGTGGTGACCTGACGGTCAAAGTGTTGATCTAATTGCATGAAAAAGCACCTCAAAGAAAGCAATATGGCATAAGGAATACAACCATCCTCCAACAGCTAATTACACACAGATAAAGAGTACTGCAGAAGAAGGTTTTGCTTGTTTGGCAGCTGACATTTTGGAAGCAATACGGTTAGCAAATACCCACACGGTGTCAAAGGAACCCAAGGGATTAGCAAATAAATTGTATCAGTGTATTACTAGTATTTGACACACAACAAGATACATGAAGTAATTTCGACCAAGAAGTTATTTCATCAACACTTGGATAACCAGTATGTTTGCTAATTCTACTTGGACATGAACTTATACCACGTATTTTCACAATGTGCGATAGGTTTGCAGAGACATTCCTTAATCTCAGCAGACTAAAGACTGGTGAAAATAACATCAAGAACCTGCAAAATCTCAAATCTCTAGAGACACAGTGGAAAGGCCAAATAACTTGCTTGGAAACATTTAAAGAACTGGCTGCACTTTCTCAGAATTTGAGGAAAAACTTAAAACACAACTGGAGAGATTTGCTAAAAGAAAAAGGCTCAGCCTGTTAATTGTAAACAGTTACTGTGCCCAATGACTCAAGAAATACACCCAACTGCTATTGCATGCAAAGTCTTAGGGGATCTACTGATAAATGAAAAACATACACAAAGACCAAAGTGATTTTTTTTTTCCCTCGCGTGTAAGTTATGCTTATGAAAGATGAATTAAGAATTCTTTAAAAAAGATGTAGTTGCAAGCTGATAAAACTGTAACGCTATGGTTTGTGATTCAACCAAAATCCTGCATTTAAAATAAAAGCAGCTCCATATGTAAAAACACTGGGTTTAGTTGTTACCAAAGAACAATGTTTTCATAGTAACGTATTACAAAAATGTGGTAATTACTGGATTCTAGTATAATCTGAGAGAACTGGAGTTGCAGTAACATCAAATCCAGAAAAAGATCATTAAGCACAGTAAGCATTGAGTGACTTACTGAAACTTTAAACTTCAAGTTTCAAATGAGATTGATATAAGCAAGATTTTATATAGTTCTGTTGTACAGCATACATAAGCAACAGACTCAGACCAGTGTTTTGTAGCTCTGCAAACTTGGATTACTTACAACTATGCTCTCATACAGTTGAAAAACGCTTAACACAATTATTAAAATATAACCAGTATAAATACTTTGAAAAATAAATTTAAAAAAAGTGCATAGGTATAATTACCTGTTTCAGTAAAGGTTCACTGGATTTAGCTCATTGCCCTCATACAGTTGAAAAACGCTTAACACAATTATTAAAATATAACCAGTATAAATACTTTGAAAAATAAATTTTAAAAAAAGTGCATAGGTATAATTACCTGTTTCAGTAAAGTTCACTGGATGTTAGCTAATTCATTGCCCTAAACTAATTCAAGTTTACAGATGTTTGTCTCTAAATTTTAACCTGCTAATAAACCAGTACAAATTCTTACACAGCTTATTAATGAAACAAATAAAAGACATAGTTTTTCCTCCCTGCTTCTAGCACTTTATTTTCTGAGTAACAAATCTATGATTTTATCTTGCCACATACATTTCTGGTAAGTTACACTGCCTAGGTTTTTAAGTGAGATTACACTAATGTCCAGACTGTGTAACATGCTGCAAGGCACCATCAGCTGACAAGACACAAAATAAAAAATAAAAATAAAAAAAAATTATAAGGAGTTTCTGTACAAATTCCATTCACTTGAGAAGGGGCCAGATAGCACAAGGAATTATGCTCAGACTTTTCTGCAAAGGAAAGCAGCAAACTGTTTTACCAACCTAGTCTGGCATGTCTGAATCACTTGCTGGTGGTTACCCACGCTGCTAAATAAGAATGGTCTGGATGCAAAGGCTTCCGGTTTAGCTCTGTGAAGAAATATTCAGAGCCAGTGAGGTGAGCTAGCTTAGAAAAAATACTTAATGAATGCAAGTGTCCTTTCTCCAGGGTGAGCTGAGCTGTACCAGCAGTGCAGGTAAGCCTAAGGAGAAGTGTGAACTAACATGCCCGCTGAGACAGACCTCAAACAGCTGAACACAGACACAGTTCAGGCCTCCCTGCACAACTGTTTCTGGAAGTACAGGAAGGCAAAGAAACTCCTGAATGTCTACAGGTAATGAGACCAGATCTGACATTCCTGATGTTAAGCTGAAACCAGTAAGCCTCTCAGGACCAATTTCCTGCAGTTACTCAGATACCACTGCACTGTAGCTCACTGAACTCCCAGTAATTCAGGTCCATGCAAAACTTATCAGGTCTGATCAGCATGATGTGAATTTATGGAACTAGTTCAAAATCCAGAGGTGCAGCCATGCAAAACTGAGGACCGTACAAGAACATCTACAGAGCTCACTAGAGGGCAAGATGTAGCAGAATCCAGACTGGCTGGCTCCAAACCAAGTATATTCTGCATTGCACTTCTAGCTATGCATATTACTAACCATGCCATACAGTGCACTCCAGGCTTCTTCCACCTTGGGTGTCAGAGATGTAATTAATACAAGGAATCCAAATTTCCTTGTCAATCCAAAACAAAGACATTGAAGACACTTTCTAGCTAATTTCAAATTATGAAATACAGAAGATGGTTCCCTTATATTTGCTACTTTATCAAACAGCTCAATGGAACATGCTCTAGCTTTCTGTTCTTGAACGTTGAAAACCTTAAGGTTTCCAACTCGGTTATTCACAATCCACGGTGCTAAAGCTCCCTCTGCTGTTGGAATAAGCAGCTAAGTTTTATACTTCTGCGTATACATCACACAAAGATACAGAATCACAGAATCGTTCTGATTTGAAAAGACCTTTAAGATCATCGAGTCCAACCATAACCTAACTATACCAATCATTAACTGAATTCTACCAAGTCCAGTGTTTAAACCACGTTATCTGTACATCTTTTAAACACCTCCAGGGAGAGTGATTCTACCACCTCCTTGGGCAGCCTATTCCAGTGTTTTATTACCTTCTCTGTGAAGAAGTTTCTTCTAATAGCTAATCTAAACCTCCCCTGGTACAACTTGAGGGAATTTCCTCTTCTCCTGTTGCTTGTTACTGGGGAGAAGACCAACCCCCTGCTTGACTACATCCTCCTTTCTGGTCGTTGTAGAGAGCAATAAGGTGTCCCCTCAGCCTCCTTTTCTCCAGGCTAAACAACCCCAGCTCCATCAGCTGCTCTTCATAATGCCTGTGCTCTTCACCAGCTTCTTTGTCTTTCTCTGGGCTTGCTCCAGCACCTCAATGTCCATGCAAGACATGCAGATAATGACCACAATCAAAAACCTATCAAGCAAAGAACTTCGCCCAGAAAACTTTAGACCCCAGAGACAGAAAAAACCCTGGTGTAGAGTAAAAGAAAAAAAATTACAAACTTCTTTTAGCACAAAACTGAATCTTTCCATCCAACAGAAAATTCAAATTCAGACTTAAAGCAAAATGTTCTTTTAATGCCTTGATGCCAGCATGACCAATTAGAAGTACTCTGAAGCACTATTTAATATATAAAGTTAAAAGTCAAAAAGAAGAAAATAAAATTGCCCATAGTCTTTCCTTTATATACTATTTTATAAGTTAATTACACAATACTACTCTATTCAGCTCAGTATAACCACTCACAGCCTTAAAACTCAGCACATCACCAGATATTCAGCAAGAAGGTGGCCACAACATGTATTCAAAATATCTTTTCTACGTTAATTAAAAGTGGAAATTTTATTTTTAAAAATGTGTCAAATGTTTGGTTTTAAAGCAATATGGAAGATCAGTATGTCTCTAATCTGGAAATACTTTTTGGTGTGTATGTGGGGTGAGTTTGAGTTTTTAAAGGTTTTAATCAAGTCATATGTAGCTCCATGTGAGAGCTATTAGAAAATTAACATATAAAAATGAATACTCTAACAGTGGTTTTATAAAGAAATACAAATTTCAGAACCACCTCTATCATGCCTAAATTGTTAAGACCCATTCTATTCTGCTAAAACACAATAACATTATTATGAAACTGTGGTACTTTAAAGTATGCTTTATATTTTACTAAAGAAACAGAAATGTTTCATTTTAGGTGACTATTTCTTAAACAGTTTGGCAGATAGTTACGATATTCAAAAATAGTAACTTTTAGGTAAAGCACATACCTGTACCATGGATAAATAAAGTTTTCCAGCACCAACTCAAGCACCTGTGCAGAACAAAGACAACCACATTACAAATTAAAAACAGTTTACTGTAAATCCTTGATAGAAGAGTTAAAAACACATACCAAAACTCATAGAACATAATTCAAATGTCACAAAACTTTAATGTACAAATATGTTTGTTGCAATCCTATTATGAGATCAGTAATTTTGCATAATAATCAGTACTTTGGGCAAATAGCAACAAAGTGACATTTTCATCAGAGATCAAGACAAAACAGCTGCCACTACTACAACTGACAAGGCGAAGCACAGCGCTGCAACCACTGCTCGGGGAATACCCGAATGTAATCTTACCTCAAACAGCCCTTTCCTAATTTTTCAGATCAGTTCCTGGCTCTTTTCTGATGTAGTGTGGAGTCTTGAACAGGCACAGCTACCCCTTCTACATTTACACATATCTCCATCCCTTTTCATTCAAACCTCCAGCTTTACTAGCTCTCCTCCACCCTTCAAGTGGGACTTTTTGAACTCTGTCATCCTTCAAGTGGGATAGTTGATCTTGTCTGCTCACCACTCACAAAGAATGCTCAAGAAGAATCCTAAAAAGCAATTTCTAGGAAAGCTATGCTCCTTTCTCCACAACCTGCACCACAGCTGTCAATAAAGCCATCAGTTTGTGCTCAGCAGCATCAATGCTGATCAGGGTAGCAAAAGAGAATACATGTGTTGCTATGCCAGGCTCCAGTGCCATACTCTATAGAGGGAAAGGTTTTGCAAAAGAAGCCACTGTGTCCAAAAAAAAATGTAAAATCCATTTGAAAGCTGAATGTAACAGTTGATACACATGTCATTTATGCAAGTATTACTCTTCCTACAAGATTTGCTGCTGTACTCATTCACCCTGCATGCACCACAAGAATTCAAGACTTACTGAAATCACACTATCTTTAGGGCCCTGCATGCTTCTGCTCTACTCATGATGATGAAAGCACACCCAGTAAAACACACACCACAGCCTTTTAAATTCCTCTCAATTCTTCAGACTTGAACAGCTGATGAATGATCTTTTTCTACCTTCACTACTAAGAACACTGCCTACCCAAATATAAGATATTCATCCCCTCTTTTGCAACTGCTCCATTTCAATGATTTTCCTCCCTGTTTTTAAGGGTGAAGGAGAAATTTTTGTTCCTTCACCCTCCCTCTGAAAGGATGCTTTCCAGTTTGGGAAAACTTCAGATGTCTGTGTTGTGGACCACTGTATGGTCATCAATGTTTTTTCTCCTACCCCTACATACTACAGCAGTAACAGACCCTCAAATTGTAATATGATCATGTGTTGATGACAGATAGGTAAATTAAATGTCATAATCCCCACGAAATCTCATACTTCCATTAAAAGTGCTGTAGCAGGGTGACAACAGATGCTTTACTTCCCAGGCCAGAAGAGATAAAAAAATCTGAGAGAATCTCCTTTGGAAGTTAATCTTCAAACAAGAGGAAGATGACATCCAGCTCCAGCCAGCAAACACAGGCCGTTGGCCCTAAGAGTAATAGATCAGACTACCCTAAACAATCTCTCTGATGCCTTCCATGGCACTGCCAGTATATAAACAACCAATTTATTCCACAGAAATCTCAGTCTAGCAGGTATTGCAACATTACTTTTGTTAATGCAGGGTTTCTAACAAAATAAACCTCAAATACAAGGCTTGCAGTAAAATCTATACTGGGCATCTCTCTGTTAAAGGATCCTTTTCTTTCTTTCTTCCTCCACTTTTGCTTCATCAAAAGCACCTCTTCTTGGAGTGGAAGTGCACTTGGACAGCCCTTGAGCACAAGGAAAGAGTACTCAAAGAGAGTACAATGCACTCCCTCTTGAAAGAGCTTTATCCACAACTACTAGTTTAAAAACTGAAAGCCTGTCCATCAGGCATGTGCCACTGCAATTTTAGTTCATCAGCTGCTAGCATAACTTGTTGTCACTCTCTTTGCCTACAGTCCAGAGGCTTCTAAAGCTGCTCTCAGTTGTCACCAGCAGCAAGAGATCTCATTCTTACTTCTAGCTAAGCCAAACATGCATGGCTCTGAGAATCATCTTTCTGTGGTTATTAAACCAACAAAGAAAGATGCAAGTCCTGATGACCCATCCCTCTCTGGGTAAGGTCTTCTTGAGATTAATGCCATGTTTGTAGTAACTGACTTTCACTTGAACCACTTCAGACTTACTGGTGTTTTTCTTGTTCCACAACCACTGTAAGTGGGGCCATTATGATAATCACTTCACAGGACAATGCCATGCAGATAATCCCACTAGCCAAAGACCCAGAAGCAGAACGCACAGAGACAGACAAATAATTCAAAATACACTTGAAGTCTACACATTGCTGTTCCTGATGTCAGAGGTCAAGACACGTTCTAGTAGAACTCAAGGCGTACAGTCTTCCCATGAAGCTTCCTAAGAGCACTGAGACTATACTGGTGTGATTCTTTATGTCAGCAAAAAACCTGTGACATCATTTACTGCACTTTTGTAAAGCACTAGGAAAGCAGGACACATGTACCCACTTCCATTCTAGTAACACCAACAATATTATTCAAGCTCAACTGCTCACACGATGCACACATTCCAACAGAGTATACAGGACATCTCAGAGAACGACAGCTAATGACAAGCAATTTCCTTTTCTATGAAGTATTATTCTCATGTTCTCAATACAAGTGATGAGTCATTTCATTTAAAGACTATTTTTCAAGCAATTTGCAAAATGACTGGTTCTACTACATGTGAGCAGTTTTGAATTGTAGAAGTTTACAAGTGTAAAACCAAATACAGTAGGTACAAATACATGAGCTTCCTATGACTGCCACGGAACAGACCCCAGCTGCTGGGAGCAGGAACTGTACAGCTGAGTGGTGAATGATTCAGTAGCTGGTCAGACCTAGCAGGCCAGATAAGACTGGAAAGGAGCACGGAATTGATAAGTAAACCACAAAGACAACTGGAAAAGCCTTACAAGATGGCAGAGCTAGATATCTGAGAACACTTCCTTAGGGTTAAACCACCAACTCCCAGCAAGAAAGCTTGCAGGCTGCTGTAAGAGTTCAGGGCTGACATGGAGCACGTTCAGACAATAACTAATTTTTTTGGGGTCATGCATTTGTCCATTTCTTAGTTTAAAAGAAAAAATAAAGAAAAAATTCTGGTCCCATAATCTAGAACTTAAGGATTTAATAATTAAGGAAAAAACTGCAAGATGAAGAGAGCACCTTGATCCACTAAGGCATTTATTTCATGATGCTGATCATGTAGCTGAGCAGCTTTCCACAGATTTGACTTGCAACTGTCCCTGACATAGCAAAAATGAGATTGAAGGGCAAGAGCAGAGCTTATCAACTGAGTAATATAATTAAATTATCCTTTATACAATCTATAACACCTGAAATTATATACAACATAAAACTGACCAACAGGTATCATATCGAACACAAAGCACAGTGGATTAGAAACTGGAAATAAAATTACACAAAGTAGGTACTGCACTACTTCTGTGCAGGATACAGCTCAAACCATCCAATATGGATGCATAGTTGAGACATTTTACAGCTCAACTACAATGATAAACATAAATGAAAAGGGCAGTGAAGTCTAAGCACAGGTTCTTCTTATTCTTGTAAACCATGTACAGCAGCTGGAAAACCAAAACAAAGCTGCAGAAGATTGAGAATTTGTGAAGTGAGACAAACTTATTGCAACCCAAGAAAAGAAAAATCCATAGTTGTGAGAAAAACTTGTACTTCTAGGCTGAGTGGGTATTAAATTATTTTATACACACTTGAAATTAGAAACATTTGGAAATTACAACATTGCCAAAATTCTTTAACATGCACAGGAAGAACTAAAACAACTAATCCAGAATGAAAAAAATCCCAGACTTATTTCAAGTATTTGAGGAAACTGTTTTTCAGAAGCAGGTTGCACTCTGCACTCCTTCAGAATCTCATTAACCTTAATTCTGTCCTCGCTGTATCAGCTTCCTTCTAATGTATGACTAGCCCACAAAAGAAAGTAAGAGCAGTCTCTCCTTCCAACCAGGCTATCCAATTCCAAGAATCTGCATCCCCAGAGCAGATGATCAAGAGGAATATGGTGTGGGCAGAACCCCCATCACTCTTTTAACCAGTACAGAAGAGTTGCAATGTGGAAAAATGCAATGACATTTCTCATTTCAAAGAGCATCCTACAAAGGAGAAACAGATTGCTCAAACAGCCTGCTTGTTTGAGTCCACCAAGGATTATACCCTGGTTCACTACCTCAGGAAGGCACCTGGATCTTGAACTTCCTTCTAAGTGCCCAAAGGAAAAAAAGGAATGAGAAACATGGCACAGATACACAAAGGCATGCCCATACTGCTAAATAAAGCAGGGCCAGGGAGATGCCACTGCAGCAAAGAAAAGCTCACACCACTTTGGTATATCAGAACTACAGCAACACAAACAAATACAAAATGCCCGTGTGCAGCAGAGCATTTTAGAGATCAGTCTTAGAAGATAACTCTGGTATGTACAGTATGAATAACATACTGCAAATAACATTTTTAGCATTAAATACTCATGTAAGCTAAACAGGGAAATTTCCAGTTCTTCTGCATTTACCACACCCTTTGGAAAACTATCAGAGCTTACTTGCTGCCCAAAATTCTAAAGAAAAATAATATAAAAATACATACATATAAGCACTTATTTTACATCTTATTATTAAAACAAGTTTAAAAAAAAAAAAAAAAAAAGCCTGCTTAAGCTATATTGGGCAATACTGTTATTTTAATACACTTGGACCTAAGCTTGTTCAGAAAATAAATAATTCTAATAGATTAAGCAATTTTAAAAGAATAAATGTTTGCTTCTGAAGTTACAGAAAAAGTCACTACATTAAGCCAAAGGAAGTCAACAAGTTGCTATATGTGCTTTAAAAAAAAACATTCCTCAACTGTTCATCCCTCTCTTCATTTAAGGTTTTCACTCTTTTGCTACTCCTGCTATGGGGCATGCCCAGGACACCATCACACAGTTCACTTACTCCTCAAAGAAACTCAGCTTTCACCTAGCACACCACGCTGTTAATTGTGACAGCTGACATGCAGGAATCTTCACACTTCTGGCATGGCAATTGTTCACCCTCCTACCATAGAACTCCAAAATTTGATTTCTAAATAAATGGAAATGAAGGTACCTAAGTGCTTGGGTATTTTCCTAGCTTTGAAAAGGGACGAAGTATTATCTATGTAGCTGTCAATCGATTTCATTGGGAGGGGAAGCAAACCCAAACAAAAACAGCTCTTCAGATTGCTCTTCTCTTTCCAAAGAGAAAAGAACAAGGAAAACTTCTGATTTACAGTCTTATGAAAAACAGCTATTCGTGCTATTCCTTTAATAAAACCACTAATGCATTTTTTAGACAGATTTTGTCACAGCTTTGCCTGACAATTCTGAAGAGATACCATTGCATTATCATCTTCTTACAGAAATCTTACAGCTAGAGAAAATAATCCCTTAACCTCCTCTTTGACAAACTAAGCAGGGTGTAACCTTCACCTTCTTGAGAATCTGACATTTTCAATTATAACTGTTCTTTCTTATGTATTTCCCAATTGACACAGATGTTTCTCCTATGTTCTTAGCACACTACTAGATGAACAGTCACTTCTGTGGTAACAAGTAGGCCAGCTCACTTCTCAGCATACATTTTTTGATGTGACTTTTGTAGGAACAAGTTAAGGTGCATAGGAAGTACATCTGAACCAGCTACTGAACCAGACACAGAGGCTGAAGAGATGTGTAATAGGAACTCACTGAATTTCAAGGTACTGAAGAAATGAAGCAGCAATTACCTCCGAGAGTGATGCATCAACCTTTGAAGGCACTTTCAGATCCAACCATGGCTGATAGTTTTCCAGAAGCAAAGTAGGTCTGGAGGAGAGCAGAGAAAAGAGGATGTAACAACATTTAAATGGAAGTTTCCTACTGCTATGTGCAAAATGTAAGAAATGCTAAGCTTACCAGTGCCACATTTTTAATTTACCTGTGCCTCTTGCATTTGACCTTCCCACATACAGCACAACTGTGACCATGGGGAAACAGCTCTGGCAATTCTAGCTGCTAAGAGAAGATATTTGGACAAGGTCACATTCTGCAAAATAATGACTCTCTTAATATATCGATATATTTGTGAATTTCCTTTTAGAGCACACAACTGAAGCACAAAGTTTTTCTCCCAGAAGGAAAACAAGATGACATGGCATGAGATGAGAAACAACTGAAGCAAACAGAAAAATCACTTCCACTAAAACCCAGTTTGAGGAAACAGATCCCCTTTCACATCTTCAGTTCTCTCTCATACATCAGTTGGCCTAGTAACAGATCAGCTGGTTTCCCTATAAAACCTGCCTTACTCAGCCTTGAACTATTGTAACTATGGCATTCTTGGGACTATGAAATTCTACATCAAACTATTTCAAGTTAGAAAACAGCAGTGTCCTGTTTGTTGTTTTTTTTTTTTTCTCTGAAATGCACAGTCACTTAAAAGAGTTTGGCTACAATCAGCAAAGAGCACTTAGCACTGGCTAAAGGAAAGAGCATCTTTAGAAAAGAAAAAGCCTCAGGAAAAGGGAAAACAACTACATGATTCCTCAACTACTCACAACTCAAATGCTGAAAGTGAAAAACGGGTGATGAAGAAAATAACATCCACGAACACCTGGCTTTGCAGCTATAGATAGATTTGATGGGGCTGTGCAGAAACGTGTGAGGGACCCCGAAGTCTCACTGGCAGAAAACTTGCTACCAAATATCTGCCGGCTGGTGGAAACTATTGGTGTGCGTTATTTCCGAGAGCAGCCAGCGTTACACAGGGACTGCTCCTCTAATACAAATCCTCACCAAGTTTAAAGGTAGCAGCAGAACGTTAACAGGCGTAATTACCTTGGGTCTGTATTTTATTGTGAAAAGAATGTTGGGCAAGAGGGAATCCGGCCCCAGCGAACAGTAGAAAGTGACAACACCAGCCACAAACGACCAGAAGACCATCAACACGTGCAGATACCTTACCAAGAGACAGGAAGGAAACATCACTGCGTGACAAGGCAGCGCTGCGACCCCGGGCAGGGCCCGGCTCCCCCGCCCCAGCCCTCCCGGCCCCGGTTACCGGTTG
>NW_009953722.1:3700374-3715476 GCF_000747805.2 Chaetura pelagica | reverse complement strand
CTCTGGGTGACCCTGCTCTGGCAGGGGGGTTGGACTAGATGATCTCTCGAGGTCCCTTCCAGCCCCTAAGATTCTGTGATTCTATGATCCCGCGCATCCCGGTCCGTGCCAGCCCCTCCGTCCTTCTCCGGCGCCTGCGGGAACCGGGAATAACGGCGTTGGGATCCCGGGTCGCGCCCGTCGGAGGGCGGGGAGGGAGCAGGGCCGAGCTCGTCCGACCGGGGAGCGCCCCGGGACGCCCTCCCGCCGGGGCCTCTCCCGCTCTGCTGCGGTAACAGCTGCCCTGCCGGCAGCAGAGCTGTGCTGGCGGGAAGCTCTCCCGGGTCCCGCAGCACAGGGCCCCCGGCGCGGAGGGCCAGGAACGGCGAAACGCTCTGTATGTAGGTGCTGAGTGAGCCCAGTCATGTAGTGACGGGGGGGCCCAAGTCACAAACGCCTCTCAAAACTTCGTAGTGGCTTGCAGAGGAAAAGGAGCAGGGTAGGGGAAGTAAGACTCTCCTTAACATCGGTAAGCGTGCAAGGTTAAAACAGTGCAAATATTCTGGAGTGTAGTATATTGCTAGTGAGAGCAATTGAAAGCCAACTTCACATGAATAAATGCCTTCAGGTACAGGCTAAGTCACGAGCTTTCAGACTGCTGGGCTGCTTTCTGCAGCTCTGGTTGTGCAGCCTTAGGAAATTCAGAGTTATGTTCTTGTGACACCACAGGTGGTGGCAAAATTAGTTCCGTGCACAAAATAAAGATGCTTAAACAACCTCTCCTGGGAAATCTTAGTAATAAAGGGGCTTCCAAGTTGCAAATACAAAAAAAGAAAAAAAGTGCTGAAGAAGTGCCTGCTTTTATTTTTGAGTTGTTCTGAGAAGTTGCTGTTACCTTATACTCATTTGCACTGGCCCCACATGAGGCATCTTTGGACTGAAGAGTCGTGTTTACAAATATTCAGTGAAAACCCTGCTGTTAAGGACAGGCCAGTATTTGGAAGATGAGTCAGTATCTAGAAACCAAAAGCTGAAAATAGCTTTCAGACTTTTCTCTCAGATGTTTGTCATTTTATGCAATGCTTCCCTTGACCTCTGGAGCAGGTGAAAGGCTGCAGTTTGACTTCAGTATGTTGACCTTTCTCAGAGAGCTTGGCAAGAGCCCAGGGTCAGCTTGAATTTCTTTAAGAGTGTCTGCACAGTATTATTTTGTGTCAGTCCACATGTTTTATATTAGGGGAAAAGAAAACAAAGTGCATACACACAGCAAATCTCCATACAGCTTAGTCAGAGGAAATTAATTTTCCTCAGAAGATCCTTAGCTTTATTGCTTGTGATTTTTAGTAATTTACTTAGCAGTTATTTACTTAGTTATTTATTTAGCATTCCTTTTAATAAGGAATAACTTCTTGAAGTCTGTAATTCTTAAAATATTTCATAAAGGTATTGCAGCATCACACATCTGTAACAAACTAGCAGGAACATAAATCAAGCCTCTGCTTCCATCCTCTACTCCAGGTAGACCTTAATTTGGAGCTTCATTGTTCAGGGCCATGTTTCAGTGTAAAATGGCCACCATCACATTTGGCACTAATTATACCTTATAACCTGGGAAGCTGTTTGATTTCCTTTGACCCAGAGACTTCACCTGTGCTGGGCAGACACCACTAGAACCTGCTTTATCCCACCCTGCCCAGAGACAGCAGTGTGAGGGTTGCCCACCTCCCTCTGTAACCCTTGCCCCTATGACTATGTAGCTTGTTCTGCTGCACTGGAAGACACAGGAGAGGTTTGTTTTGCAACACAGTAAGAACAACAAAAGTGAAACACTGACAACACTAAGCTTTACAAGATTCTCTTGAATTTATATGAGAAATAACTTAATCCATTCCTCAACAGCAGCAAGTCTTTCTCTCTTTGCCTAAGTTCTTACAAAGATTCCCTGGTTAACTGGAGAACTGAAGGGGAAAAACCATGCATTTGGAGATGGGCTCTGAAACAATGTGGGCAGGACTACTATTCTGGAAAGCTAGATTTTATTTTAATAATAGAAATGTAAAATTATCTTTCACTGATCATACAAGTCTTCTTATGGAGTCAGTTCTCCATGTTTTTATTTTTTTTTAATAGCAACAGAAGATTGCATATTCTAGCATTGAAAAATATATTAGTGTATATTTTCAACATGAAATATAAAGCTGCATTTGTTGGCTGAATAATATCAGTTATAAGACTGAGATTCTATTTACAAAAGTGGTTTTTTAAGCTTTAAAAACTTGAGTGTTTTAATAAACCAGGCAGTGAATTGTAATACAGAGATTCTCACCAGCTGATTTAATTACTCTGCAAGTCTGCTTTTGCTCTTTTCAAGGAACTATGTATTTATCTTTTTGAAGGATATGGTTGTCCAGGCTAACTTACATAATGTAATCCTTCATGTTTACCCAAGGAGGAATTAGTTTTCCTTTATAAATTGTTCCCTGATTGTTTCTGTGGGCCATTTCCAGAAGTTTAAGTAGAAGGCTTGATGTTAACCTTTAGTCACTTAGCATAAAACTGTAGGGAATGTTCATTTTAAGAATCTGGCAAACAGCTAAGCTTAAAAAAAAAGTGAAACTGAAGTTGGTGACTCTGATCCCAAGAAAATTAAGCATTAGTAGGTCCTTTAGACTTGACTTTTGAATTTAGAACTTAAAAGACATCCATCAGCAGTTGAGAGTACAGGCCAATCATTTGATACCCATTTCTGGCTGGGTTTGGTAGAGTAAGTCTTAGCATTTAGGTAAACAAAATCATCTTTACTGTCATAAACAGTCACACTCCTTTGTCTGCTAATGAGTTAATAAACTGCTAATAGTCAGATTTCTGGCACTTGGGAGTCGGCTCCCTGCACCACCCACACAGGCCTGTGCTTGTCAGCTGTGTGGGCATGTGTACTACCAGTGGTTGGTGTAGGTTCTTAAATTTGCTTCCTGGACCACCACATTATGGACCATATGTTGACCTTCAATATGACAAGATTAAAGCAAACTGGATGAGGAAATGATAACCCAGGGCCAAAAGGACCCGCCGGATGCTTTGGATTCTCTGGTAAAACCTGACACAAGTTGTTGAGAAGAATGGGGGAGGTCAGCTGCTCCAGAACAGAAAGCTGCAAATGGCAAGAGGAAGGGAAACATTATTTGTAAAAAAGAGGAACATACTCCTCAAAAGATCACCAGTCTCTACAATTGCCATTGGGGATGAACTGCCAACTGACATGACACAGATTTAAAGATGTTCTTTGTTTAGAAACAGATTCAGCAGGCAACCAAAAGAAAAGGGGCTAAGGAGTTCTGTTTGTAACAGGCCATTCAAAGGCACTAAAGGGCTCCAGCTAGAGCAGGCCACTCAAAACTAATGACTTTTTTTTAAAAAAAAAACTTTTTTTTTTAAAAAAAAAAGAGACTAAAATACAGTTCAGTCAGAAGACCTGAAAATACCTTCCAGGCTGTGTTGAGTACTGAAACCATCAAGTAATTGACAGACACCAGGCAAAATAAAGACTTGCAGGGGGAAGACAGGGAGACTGTTCTGGTAAGGAAATGCAAGTAGAAGAACCCACTTCAAGCAAGACATTTCCAGAGGGTCAGTTTAGTATGGCCAATGGGAACAATGCTGGGCACACCAGGGAGATGATGAGTGATGAATGTATTAGAATTTCACGGGGACAAGACAGGTCCACTTAGGAAAATGTACCATTGGGAGGAGGGGAAAAAAAAAAAGGCAACGTCCTAGAGGCAGGCCTTGAGGAACTTGTAACTCTCAAGGAGTAGATAAAAAGGGTCAAAGCAACACATAAATATATAGATATATAGAGCTTTTCTTCAAATTGTTAAAATGAAAAGGGTTTTTCTGAATACAATCTTCCACAGATTACATACTGGACAGAATTTAAGTATCAAAGATGAAAAGAAATAGTCTTGTTGCAAACTACGCTTATGGGACATTAAGGGAGAACTGTATAGAGCTGAAAGTTGTGAGGTGAGTGCAGACAATTCCTGCAGACAAGAAGAAACAGAGGCCTGCAAAATTGAACAACAAAAAAAACACAGCAGAAAACACCACTAAGGAATATGCATGAAGAGAAGCACTAAACCTATACAGGAGATATTGGAGAAAAGCCTAAATAAATTAGTATTACATTTGTGGCAACATTCAAAGGTTTGAGTCTATGGAAATTTTATATTGGTTCACCTGAACAAAAGATAAGCTGTCTGAATATGCACATTAATCTAGTATTAAGTGAGGTAGCTGAATTGTTATGTGCAGGGGGAAGATCTGGGTAATTCCTTCCAAAAACCCAGGCTGATCAGGGAGGAACAGGAAAAAAAAAAAAAGGTAGCTGGATGTTAAATATGTGTAAAAAAATGTTTGTGAAAGAAATGAGCTGCACTACTGCAAGTAGTTAAAACAGTGCCATAGCACATACTTAAGAGATCAGTCTAAATGAAAAATAAGCTGTTTACTTACAGCTGAAGGGGATAAAGAAAACCCTGCCCCAGATACATGCTTCGTGAAAATACCTATGGCAGGTCCTGAAGGGAATTTCCACTGACCAACTTTGAGGTCAGTAGGAGAAATTTTCCAAGTAGGGAGGGGAAATTTGACCCATATTGCCTTGATTCAGCTGAATGGAGTGTCAAGAAAATCCCTGTAAGATGACATCTGTTTCTGTTAAAACACAGTAAAGTGTTGCAGCCATTATGCTTCATAACTGTAACAAGACTTGGAGAATTTAAAGCTAGTCTAAGTTTTTCATGACAGATACTTGATGGATTCATAGAACAGCTGTCTTGGATCCTCAAAGGTTCAACTAGGTGAGCAACCTGTTTCTGATGATGGCCATCAGGTCACATACCTAGGAAAAAGTTGTTAAAGCATAGCAAGAATATAATAATAATTACCTGGATATTTATTTTGCCTTTATCTGAAATCTTGGAAGTATCTTGGGAAATGATTCTTTTCAAGTTGCTCTTTGAACTGAGCCATGAACTGGAACATCCACAAAAATGATCCAGTGAGGAGCTCCACCACTTATTTATGCTTGTGTAGGTGAAGATACAACTCTCCAAACATTGTTTCATTTAGTATTTTATAAAAAGAGATTGTAAAAAAAAACCCCAAACCACTTTCCTACTCAGCAAAATTGCTGCTTATTTTATCAAAATATTTCATCAACCTGAGCAAACTGTTTCTTCCAAAATGAAGATTCCTGCTCCAGTAAGTTGTTCTTCATATGAGAGCACTTTTGTACCTTTTTCCATTGTTGCTCTCTCTCTCCTCTTCCAATTTTATTATTCAGCAGTAGTGCTGAAGTACAGACTGCAAGAGGGGGAATAAAACAAAATAGCATTCAAAATTATTTTTATTAGTAGAAATAGTACCTTCTTAAATTGTTCCTAAATTATTTGTTGTCCCTCTGTAGTGTATTTTAACATTTTAGCCTATGAAGATTTCCCTTTTTTTCCCATTTGGACATAACTCTAGTTTTTGTTGGATTATTATTTTTTTTTTTGCATTTTAGGAACAGTGAAAGTGAAAAAAATTCCCAACCTAAAGCCAGGAAGTTCTAATCCACACACAAACTTGACAAAAGTGGGAAACCCCCTAATTAAAATTAAAGGTTGTCATTTAAGCCAGTTTGTATCAGAGAAAGATTTCAGTAGATACTAACATGTCCACTGTGTCTGCTGATAACCATCATGTAAAACCCAGAGGTAGTGGAGAGATGTAAGGGGATTTTCTTGGTGACTGGTGAGCTGGTATCATGAAGCTCATGGCTTTAGCTTCTGTGGATACAGCAGTAAATGCCTTCAGTGTTTTTGCCAGGTCAGAATTCCAGAGAGATATTTTTAGTTTGAGCAGCCAGTTTCTCTGAGAACCTGAAGTATGCAAAAGCTGTTTAGGCTAAGAGTAAAGCACCATCAATTATCACCCACAAAAAGTTATTTGTGCTTCAGTGAAGTCTTTCATCAGACACTTCACAGAATTGTTACAGAACCGGTTGTATAACCAGGATATTGTTTTGTTTATCATGTGTTGACCAAGGATATATGCAATGAATTTGACATTTTCAGAATGATTAAAGAGAAAATAAAAAGCAATAGGACATAAATGTTGTGTTTCCCTGGCAATATTGGATAACAAAAGGAAGAAAATTCTGATGTATGCTAACAGGCAAAATGGACAATACTAGGAGAGAGCCTGAACACAGCGATTCCTTCCCGTACCCAAGGATGAGCTTTGAGGCTTTTTGAAAACAACTTTTTGAAGCACATGGGCAGCTTGCCTGCAGGACTTCTTTTATGATCTAACTGGAGCATGTATCTCCATAGTCATGCTCCACTACAAGAGGGAATATAACTTTAATGAGAGAATTCAGTAAGTGGGTTTCAGTACCAAGCCCTGCAAGGCCAGGCTTTGTGACAGCTCAGAGCTGATCACTGCTGTCATTACCAGACAGCTGCCCAATTTTCTAAAGGTATGCCAGAACTTTTTTTTCCCCAACACAATGCTGCCATTTTTAACAGAGAAGTGATGGACCGTTATACACCAGTTCACCTCAAGCATTGGCATTAATGATGCTCCTGTAGAAGATGATGATGGCTCTGTGGGTTTATCAGCAGATATATCTTGGCAGGACAAAGCCACAGCCATTCTCCCAGAGCAACAAAGAACAGTTACTTGTGGTTCCTTCAAATGTTCTGTAAATGCATCTAAACCTGGTTATGGTGCATACTTGCCACTTGCATGGTGGTTTCCCCTTAAGTGTCCTTTGGGGAGGGAGAGTGCATGCTTTCGCAGGAAAGAAGACTTTGAGCTGTTTGGAAAAGGGACAAATTGCGTAACAAAGAAACAAGGACTTTTGGGGAAGATGTAACTAATTTCTGTGGAACTACATTAGTGAAAGTTTTGCTTTTTAAGTAACTAGTATTTTAGTTATGGAAAGCATTTGAGCTACTAGGGTCTACTAGGGTCTGAAGGACTATTATTACCACTCAGTATTATTCTAAAACTTCCTAAATCAATTTCTGATTGGTGACTGAATGATCTGCTGCTGTGTAAGCTACCTGGCTTACCTTTGTTGTTCTCTACAGGAGTACAAAAGAAATGGTTTAAAATGCTAGATAGGAAGTTTTTCTTCTTTCACAGATACATACATACTTCAAAGTATGTATTAATAAAGGGGCATTTTAATATGAAAAGCAGCTTACCATCTTTCATATCAAACTGGAAGGAATTACATTTTCTTCCCTTTAAGAAGCAGAGTCCTCCAGCATAATCTTGAGTTTGGGGTATTCTTTGTATGTCCAGTTAGTATTTCTTCCCCCCCCCACCCAGGAGTTAATTATGGCTGTGAGGACAACTTCTTACCTTTTGATATATAATCCAAGGACTGTGTGTCTGCTTTTGACCTGATGTTTGAAACTGGGCAAGATCCATCACCTGACAATCCCTTCACACCAAGCTGTGGCTGCTAGATGGTGCCCAGATTAGAGTGTACCTACCTTTCACAGGAAAGGGCAGATGGATAAAGGATAGGACTGATTATAATAGCAGGAAAGATCCTACAAAGCTGTAACACAGCTAAATGAAGCTGTTCTGCATTGTGGTTTGCCAGGTTGTTTCCCTGGCTATTTTGCCTTTAATCCTAGACTACAAATTTGCCAGTAGTGCAGTCTGGATACAATTAATGGTTGTCTTGTAGAGACAGGTTGGATGATTTCTTTTCCCAACTGTTCAATCACCTTACGTTTTCCCAGGGAGAAAACAATATGCTTTGTTAAGAGCTTTCCCAAGTGGGGAATGTTTGTGATTCTATCACTCCCAAGTCAACCTTTTAAATACAAAAAAAATATATTCCTTTGTATTCCTCTGAGGAATTTCCCTGATTGTCATCACTGCTTTTGAAAAAACTGTGGTTTTTTTGCCCTTCCAGACAAGTTTCTCTTTTTTTTTTTTTTTTTATACTGAATATTAAGCACAATTTTAGCTTATTTGTGAAACCAGAGATCTCTCTACATAATTTTTAATATCTGAGGGGCAGAAGTTGCAAGATTATCAGATTCATCTCACTTGCCCTATATCCAAGAACTCAACACCTATCAGCTATTTAACCTGAGTGCTTTTAGAAAGTATTGCATATTGCAGTCCTCTCCTAAACATCTTTTGGAGACAGGGTACAGGTGGGGTGGAGAGTGTTGCGTTGGGTGTTTTCCCATTATATGCAGTTACTATCCTAGCTGTTCTTTACTAACTGCCCAGTAAAACTAATCTGCTCTAGCACAGGTCATCACTGAAGGCTTTTTGAACTGAGCTAACTTTGCTACCTGATTCACCTCAATGCCATTTGTACCCACGTGGTGAGTGCACCTTAATGCACCTCAAAGTGCGTTACGAACTGGAGATTTCACTTTCCAAAAAGCTTTTTCACCATTAATCTGTATACTCATTTATTACTCAATGAAGTGTCACAGTAAGGGCAATAAAGTTTAAATACTGCTATTAAGGAAATAGAACTCTGTACTTCCTATTATAAATCTGTACTGATTTCAATAGTTATCCTAAGAAAATATAAACTACCTCAAAGAAGGAACTACTGGGTCTGAGACTTACTGATCAGTTCATGCCTTACAAATAATAAGATAATTTTCTTGACTAGAAACATGACCACCTGAACGTCTCAGAACATCAAACCAAACTGCATTTTTCAGATTAGCATATCATTAAAAAAAGGGAAAGTGCTATTTATTACACCGTTCCCATTGTAAGATCACTTCTATGCAGAATACATTTGCAACTAAAGTTGCGAACACACACAGAAGGAAGTTACTTCAAATCCAACACCTTCCAGATGGCTCGCAATTTTAACTGGAACCTCCATCTCACTGGAGTTAACACCACTATGGGATTGTTTTAAATAATTATCTGAGAGGTTGTGTTTGTATGAAAATATAGTTGAGCAAGGCAGCAGATAATAATCCTCAATGAATGAAGCTTCCATTGCACTCACTGCTAAAGAGTGCTAAAGCCCAGCTTAGAGCCACCTAAAGCTTGTAGTACCATCAGCACTTCAGAGAAGTTCCAACATTTTTCCTCCTTTATGTTCAAGCTTAGACTTCCATTAGCATAAAATCTACAACATATTTGTTCATTTGCCAATTCTGACAGATTTTATCAACATACATGCTGTGGTTTTCTTCAAAGTAGTTTTTAAACATCCTAATTCAAAAGCAAGTGTAAACTAACATACTTCTGTATAAGTGTAGGCAATATGAACAGGAAAAAGGTAATATGAATAGAAGAAGATGTGAGAGGGCAGTATCTTTAGACTAGTTTAAATAGTTAGACCAGTTACATCCTGGTCTCTTGTTGAAAGCACTACTCACATGAAAACCAATGAGTGTCACTGGAAATTTGCTGTAATGTAATATTAAGGATTAAAACCATGTACCATTTGTGATACAGCTGCATTATGAAAAGATTAATTATAATTTATTTTAGCCTAGCTCTCACCAGTGTCTTCTAATACAGAGCTTCATTCTTAAGGATGATGTAATTGCACCTTAAGAAAAGCAATAATTTACTAATGGGATATCTATAAAATTGCCTTTGTTGAACTCTCACAAAGGAAGCTTTCTAATCTCAAATTAGCTGTGTTTAGCAATACACTTTCAAAATAACCACCACTAGTGACAGAATAAGGTGTATTTTTCATCCCACTGAAGACGAAAAAAGACATAAATATGAAAAAAATGTTACTTTAGATTGCAGAATAATACTTTGAAATGCTACACTTGGAACCAGGAACTCAGGATCTGATATATTCAGCTCTTAGGTTTCAATGACAGACAATGTTAATGAAAAAAATCACTTAAACTACCATAATTTATAACCCACCAGTTTAAAAATACATCTGCAATTGCCTACAAAGCATTTTGGAGATTTATAGATGTAAAGTATTTAACATTAAACAGCATCAGATTACACTCAAAATTCACTTAGCATTGAAGAGGACACACTAAAATTGGAAGAGTTAAAACCCACAACCTCCCTAAATAACTAAAAATAAGCAGTCAGTTAAACAGTCTCCTGAAGTTGGGTTTTAGGTACTGCAAGTACTAGATTACCTATTTTTACTTACCATTATCTTCTGTGCAGTCAGATGTCACAGTCTATTCTACTGGCTGCGCAGCAGAATTAAGAATGCATTTCCTTAGTGCAAAGGGAAGTGGTAAGATGCAGTGTCTTTTCTACATGTTAGTGACCAAAAGAAATAAATGTATTATTGTACTCACTGTGCAGAGATAGTGAGCTGTCCCCATTATCATTCTTAGACTAAAGGGAATCAAGCTTTCTGACACTGCCAGCTTTACTTAAGTGGCTGTCAGAAAATAAGTGTTGGCTTTTGAGTAGATACAAGTTTTGTGAATCTTCAGGAACAAAACAACTCTTGGAACCAAAATGTATCTTGTGATTCAAACAAAATATTCAAGCTGTATTTAACTACCTACACACTATGACTGTGTTTTCTAGACTGTCACAGATGCTTTTTTTTAAATTTATTTTTAGATTTAGTCAAGACGTCCAGGTACCTGATAATCTAAGGAAGCTTTCGTGAAGATAGGTTTAAATAATCAGTGCAATCCAGCATTGCCAGATGAGCTCAGCTGTGTGACATGCACTTCAGAGCTACCCATTTAGAAATACATGTTTGCTGAAAAAACTAGTAACCAGTTATATACTGGCAAGGAAAATGTATTATTACATGAGATCATCACCCCTCTCTCCAAACTCTAAGTAAACTAACAAGCTAGTTCTAGTGGCACCTTTCAACAAATCAATCTATTTTAACAGTCAAGGCAATGGAGCACCAAAGGAAAGTTGGGGATTTTGTAACAGAATTAAGTATAATTAAACACTTCCAAAGTGTTGACCAGATGACTATGTGAAATGGGTCTCCCAGAAAGAAGTTCAACATCAGATCTTCTAGGAAGCTTTGTTTGTTTGCACTAGATGGCTGTAAAGCAGTAATTAATAGTTTATTCCTTCTCCCCCACTACCTATCAAGGTGAGGATCAAAGGATCTTCAGTTCTACTTCCTCTCCTGTTGCCACATACAATTTTTATCTGACAAAGTACACTCTGGTGTTTCCTCTGCCCAACTAATGCAACTAGCTAGCCCCTGCCAAGAGATGTCATGTGCTGGTGCTGGAGTTAATTCAGCAAGACGCTTGGCAAGAAAAGTCTTTTGAAGTCTATCATAGCCAGTCATAAAGCTGGGATTTAGAAGCTTCAAGCTATGAACATAAACTCAAGCTCCAGCTTCACCAGTTGCAATTCTCAGAGCACTGAGTAAAGTTTATTGCCTCCTTCCAAACCTTACTATTCCATTTTAAACAACATTTTCCACTAACTTTTCACTAATGCAAACAAGGGGGTAACAGTCAATTTTGTGGAAGGCATCAATTTGTACACACTTCAGAAAATGCTACATGTGTTTATGCCCATGTTGCCTTTCAGTTTTATTTCTTAAAAAAAAAGTTTCCCCTCACTATTGTACGGAAGCACCAAAATAGCTGCTAGGCTGAACAGAGAAGAACTACCAAAGGCACAAGGAAAAAAAACTTGCAGCCACATATAACATTACTAACCTGAAATATTAGGTTGGTAATCCTATCTTCACAGGGGGCTAAGTTCATCTTAGACTATGTCATATCCATCACCCCCAACAAACAGAATTAGTATTCCTTCTATTAGATTTTAAGACAGTATTTAGGCAAGAATTGTACAACACAGAAATTCAGAACCTAGTCTTAGTATCTGTAGTAACAGCCTTCCTCCAACACTAAAAGCACAAACTTAAGTTCCAGGTCTGAATCAAGTCTTTCTAAAAACAAACAAAAAACCCAAACAAAAAAAAAAAAAAAAAAAAAAAAAAAAAAAAAAAAAAAAAAAAAAAAAAAATACAGTTGCACATCCTATGTGAAAAACCCTTTAAACAAAAATGAGTATTAAAACAACAGTATAATTTAAAAAGCTGTGTATTGGAGTGTTTATAAACCAGAAGTGTTAAGCAGCAGCAGTTTCTGATTTCTTACTAAATTCAACTAGTCTTCAAATTTAGCAACACATTACATACCAATGTGAAACTATGCAAGCTTCAAACCTTTGCAGGTATTTCAGTAAAGAAAGCCTCCTATAGGAGTAAACAGAGGCAGCGTAATACATTAAGTCAACACTTGCCTACAACATGCCAAAAAGAACCGTTATGTGTCTATTTATCACCAAAGCACCATAAGAGATGCATTATTGCTGTAGAACATTTCAAGTTTACCAACACCCAAGTGCAACCAAACCAATGTTGTATATATGCACTTGCCCATTCTCACCAGCATTTTCACTTAATGAATGTTGGGTTGGTTTTTTTACACAATCAAATTTAAAGCTCTGAAAATAACTTTTTTTGTTGTAGTTTTTCTTTTCCCACAATAGTAATCACGACATGCAATTTAGTTTTCTGATCATTTTGCTAAAAAACTGCACCAATATCAGAACAGTGCAAATCATATTTAATTTTAAAAGTTGTAATGGCTTGAGTTCATAATTAGAGGGAACACTGTCAAGACTGCAATATTTTGCTCACTCACCATTGCTTGCAATCCATTAAAAACAAGTTTTCCTGTCAATTTTGTATTATTTTTTTTTTAAACAATAGTCCCCCCCCATGCTTTTATCAGAGCTGAAATTAAGGATATAATCCACAATTTCAACACATGTAGTGGCCTTAACAGAAATGCTTTTACATACTTCCATCATCTGTTACAATTCCATAAGTAATTATCCCCCACAGACACATTTCCAGACTAAGAACTAGTCCCTAGCACTTGTGATCCCACAAGTGTTAACATTTTTCAGCAATGGAGAGATTTCAAGATTAAGAAATCTGAGGACTTCCCCCTTCCTACAGCCCCCATTTTTTTTTATTTTATACCAAGTTCAAAATTGGTTTCCACATCTTGACAGTGTTCCTTATAAAACCATATGACAGTAAAAGTGCCAGTTGGCGTGGCAACCTCTTTGAAGGGAGCATTTTAACTCCTTGGCACTGGGAATGCCAGCACCAAGGATTACATTGAAATTCAAAATTATACTTAAGGCTACAATTAGCAATCCCACTTTCCATAAGCCTAGTAGTATTCTATCACTGGATTTCAAAATTCAGAAGCTAATGCAACTCTTACTTTTTAATGCTCAAATCTGAGGAAAAAGTTACTTTTCTTTAGCAAGGGCAGTATATGGAACTGGTAGCAAACGTCTCTTATGCATTGACTACTCATTTTCACCATCATTCACTTACTTTGTCTTTAAGTTCAAAACTGGCAAGGCACATTTACATATTCCAATGAATACTTGACAATTTAAAATTACACTTCATGTCCCAGCTATCCCAGTAATTGACATACAACATACTAAAATGGTTTATTAAGATAACAAAAAAAAAATCAATTAATGTGAAACATACAGGCTATTGGCAACCACTATTCTAAAAATTATGTAAATACAAGTAAACATACTGAAATGTGTGCGATTCTAAGTTTTTAACCAGAAGATCTCTGTACTAACACACATTTATATTAATGACACATAAAAAAAATAAAAACTTTATTACAAAAATAAGTTACACTCGCCTCCTTTTTTTTATGATAGTTTGCCATGAGCATTTTCAACATATGACATGTCTAATTTTGTTAAAATTTGCATTTACTGGGGGAACTGGTGTGTATAAAACCTTAATTAGGTATAAGCTTCAATTTTCATTGTGGTGCCTATGGGTATGTAGTATAACTGCAGTATCCCTTTGGGCAGGGGGTTAAGGGAAGCTCTTTATGCCAAGTCCAAGGTAAGTCATAATTTTATCTATCTTTTACCTATGTGAAGTCCGACTTGGCAAGGTTCTTTTTGCTTTGTCTTTTTTTAAAGGTGGTTCAATAGAGGATGCTTCACCACTGAACACTCACTGTCATCAAGGTGCTTTAGAAAATTAAAAACATAGCACAAATGATTGTACTCTACTCTACTCTACAGGTTATCATGATCTGCGTAAAGAGAAATGGAAAGCTGATTCACATGTTTTTACAGTGATCAGCAATAAGAAATGCACTAATGAAAACATACCTTTTACCTAAAAAGCTAAACTACAGCCATATACTATTCTATGATTTATGAAAAACTTCAAAATATCCAAATGTCAGGCTTCACTGTACAGTTGTCAGTTTTAGTCTGACCTTTTATAAAGGGACACTGCAGTATTTAGTACAAGTTGCTGATGCACTTTTTTTGAACATCTGATGTCTTACAAAAGTAACATCTTGCTAAACTATTATACATCCAAATAACTACAATATCTGAAGAAGCAAGGCTGCTTTTTCAGCCACAAAATACGACAAAAGCAAGGCCTGTTATGATGGTCATGAGGAAGTCTTACAAAGCCTCTGGAACTAAAGGCAACTAAGAATGTTACATTTGGTATATTATAATCTCACCCTCATATCATATTAAACAAGCCTTGCTTTTATCTACAAAGATTTTCTATGTACAGTACAGACAGGGTATAGTTCAATCCTCTGCTACTGAGGTAGTTAACCAACCCTTTAAAAAAGGTTCTGAAAAGAACCACTATCTGGAATGCCTGACTAACCAGCTCTGATGATTACACCTGAAACTGCTGTATCTGAACACAATTCATAAGTGATTACTATATAGACAATCATGATTAACCTTCATGAGCAGAAATATATTTAAGGATACCAACGATGGTATTCATCTATACCACTGCAATAAAAATTTAAATGCAAGAATTTGTGAATACCAATTTTGGAATCCTTAACTAAGAAAACTTGGGGGATAAATCTACTTAAAGCAGATTTTTTTAAAAGAACGACTTTATTCTTTATTAAGATACCATGCTAAACGTTAAGGATTTTGTTGAACACATTGGGGAAATAGAGTAGCTTTAGTTTAATAACTTGCACTGCAGAAAAAACTGTTAAAGAAATTCATTTCAAAGTCCAAGTATTA
>NW_009953722.1:3677874-3695374 GCF_000747805.2 Chaetura pelagica | reverse complement strand
GAACAAAAGGGCCAAGAGTACTACGAGAACTACGAACAGGGCAAACTTAAACAATTCCACATGTACAGTAGGTCACCATCTGGAGATCTGTATTAATCTGGTAACCTCACTATTCTGTCTTCTTGGATGCTGCACAGCAGAACTAGTGGAAGTTATTTTTGGAAGTAAGGTGGGGGAGGGAAGATGGTTAGAAAAGCTACAAGATATCCAAGAAGGAAAACACATGAGAACATTAAGCAGAACACACTAGCAAAAAATGTCCCTTTTTTTGCCATGTTCAGCATTTATTAGTGCAAGACCTCTTTTAGTACGAGTTTGTAAGCTTCACAGGAAGATCTATCTTCTAGAAATGGCAAGAGAATGCCAGGATCCTCCTTTCAATGGGTACTTAACAGGGTGGCTGTATCAGTACTAAGCCCACTGGGAGAAGCACATTTTGCTACATTCAACACATGTACAGTAGGTCACCATCTGGAGATCTGTATTAATCTGGTAACCTCACTATTCTGTCTTCTTGGATGCTGCACAGCAGAACTAGTGGAAGTTATTTTTGGAAGTAAGGTGGGGGAGGGAAGATGGTTAGAAAAGCTACAAGATATCAAAGAAGGAAAACACATGAGAACATTAAGCAGAACACACTAGCAAAAAATGTCCCTTTTTTTGCCATGTTCAGCATTTATTAGTGCAAGACCTCTTTTAGTACGAGTTTGTAAGCTTCACAGGAAGATCTATCTTCTAGAAATGGCAAGAGAATGCCAGGATCCTCCTTTCAATGGGTACTTAACAGGGTGGCTGTATCAGTACTAAGCCCACTGGGAGAAGCACATTTTGCTACATTCATCTACATGACAGATCAATACAGAACTACATGAAAGTTTAGAATAAAAAGTGGGAAGTGTGTACATTTAATGACCTTCAAACATTACTTCTGGTACTCTCACACTGAATGACTAGACCAAAACAGTAACTGAATTCTGACCAACACCGCTACTAGATCTGAAGTAAAATGCAAACAACTAATATGAATCCCATGGTTTCAAAGACACAAAACCTATATTAACTATAGTATAATCACTAAAATACCCAGAAGTTCTAATTCTGTAGGAGTATACATGTTTTTCAAAAGTAATATAACATATGTGCATGCGTTTACACTTACATCTGATTTTTAGCCGCTTGTCTCTGAGCTTTCCGTTCTTTCCTTTTTTGATCTGGTGGCTTAGCAAAAACAATTTCAATGCTTTCTCCCTCTAAATCTTTGCCATTCATTTCTTCCATTGCCTGAAGGAATTAACCAGATTTTAAATATACTTCTAAGAATATCTGAAGTTGTTGATTTTACTCTATCTTTTAGAAAATGCATTTTAAAATGTTATCCAGAGCTCAAATAACAATGTGAAGCTAAAAAAATTAAATTTAAATAATCAGACAGCATAGTACCATGGGTTCCAGTCATGCATTTCCTCTTAACTTGGCTCTCAAACCCAGGACTGCATGTCCATATATCTTCCACTCAAAACTGAAAATAAGCTTCAATCTTTACAAGCTGTTTCTGTTAATGAGGTGATGAAACTGTCCTATGTAAGCATAGATTTTGCAATAGGGGAATAAATTTTGAATGTCAGCACACATGCAAGCACTCCTAAAGCTAGAGATCAGTAATTTTTTTATTCTCTTATTTTATGTGTAATAAATGTAACTTTTTAAGCCAGAAGCAAAAAAATGAGAATTTAACAGTCTCTCTGACCATAAAAAAAATCACCAACCCAAAACAAACCACCACAATCCCCACCCCACAACACACACACATATGGTTCTCATGGGCCACAATTGCTACAAGTTAAATTCAAGTAGGGGAATCCTAAATATTCTACCACTTTGAAGGACTCAGCATAGGAAAACCTTGGTGGGATGCACATCCTGTGAAAAGACTCTTTCCATCATCTCTCTAAGCATCTGCTTTAAGGCATTTCGATGAGTAAGAAAAACTTAATCCCCTTGTATCCTGCATCCTCCCACAGAACATAAAAACAGAAACTACATGCAGGAGAGGAATTACACTTTCCCTTCCTGTGACAGATCACAGGAGAAAACACCAAGACCAGGCTAGCAAAATCCAGGAATGACAATTACTCAATGGTCGAGCACCTCTTCCTAAAGAAGGTGCTTATGAATTAATTACGTTCCTGGAAAATAAAAAACTAATAAGTTTTTAACCACCTGCCCCAGAGAAACTCCTTTAGATTCTACCAATAATTTGGTGAGAAGGGTCATTTATGTTCTGACACTTCAGTTTCAAATTATAACCTTAGATAATCATTAGCAGAATTAGTTAGTATAGGTGCATTTAAAATTCATTTTTTAAGCCAGCAATTGCAGAGGACAAACTTATCAATGACAATGTGTTACTATTTCCCCAGAAAGAGCTTTTTCTCAAATTAAAGTAAGTACACAGCTTCTAAAGGTTACGTTTAGTCACTACACACAAAAATACTGTTAAGTTCACTTACCTTGACAGCACCATCCCGTTCATCAAAATGAATGAAAGCATAGTCTTTTAGCTTCTTCACTCGCTCTAGCTTTCCAAATTGACTGAAGGCCTTTTCTAGTATCTCCTCTGTTACAGTATTGGCAAGATTGCGTACAAACAAAACTTTTACCTTTAGGGAAAACAAAAACAAAAAAAACAACCACCAAAAAAACCTTAGAAGTATGATCGAATTCCAAAACACAAAATGAAGTTTTGCAAGTCATTACTACTGGCAGTACTGAAAACAGCATTACATTTTATGGACAGAATTTTATATCCATATACATTAATATTTATATTAATTCAGCATGAGCTTGTTCTAAAAATTGACTGACAGAAATATTAGACGTTTTCAAATATGATTATATAAGAGTTAGTACCCTGAGAGTCAATCCAATTTGTGTAAACATTTAAAAGAATTCTAGCAGCAGTAATTTTCAACTTGGAACACTTTCAAACTTGAAAGAAAGCAATCAGGATTGGTTACACACAAAATAATTAACTTATCAAAACATTTCATTGTTTAGACAGGTTTTTGCTCAGGTATTTGCAGAGCAGTCATCACTATAATATCTAGGTCAGAGGTGACAGGCTTGTAGCTCTCAAGTTGCTTAACTTGTGGCTCCCATGCTACAGCTACACCAAATATCTAGCACCAGGACTCTGCATGACCGAGGAGAATTCAGTGACCTGAATCCACAGGTAGAAGAAAGAATGCAAGCAGAAGGAGATACTAAGGCTGACACTGCCAACTCACTCTTGGACTATGTCACAAGTCAAATTCTGTCCTTCCCTTGAGGAACTGAAAGCCTATTCCCTCCCCCAGCCAGTCTCTAAAGCACGCACTAGAGCTCTTAAGCTACACAGACTGCTATGCAGCTTGTAAGAGCAGAGTTTGGTTATTTTTCAAGACACACACTATTAACTGCCTCATAGTGACTATATCATTGATAGATAGTTTCATCAACCACCCACTGCTTACAATAAAAGAAAGCACGGAGTAGTATGACAAAAGCTTAAACTATAGACTCTTAATACAGCAGACAACATACACTGGACACGAGGAATCACATTAGTGACTCGTTAGTTTTCAAAGGCTTGCCCTTGCATCCACACTGAGGTTGCACTAAATGACTGTACATTAGAACATTTGCATGATGCCCTCCATGGGTTCTCACAATTTACAAGCCTCTCTGACTTTGCTAGGCAGAGCCCCTTCCATACACTGCCACCACAATCAGGCAATCTATTTACCTCCTACTGCCAAAGAATGCTCAGTTTTACCTTCCTACAATGCAGCTGTGCATCAGCTGCGAAGACCTGCAACTTCTGTTCACATCCCCTCTGCCACTGGTGGTTTCAAACTAGCTGATGACAAAAAGTGAACATTCTACATGGCAACACTGACTTCCCACTCCTAACCCTGAAGGTCAACACAAATAACACACAATGTGAAGGGACTAAAGAAAGAATGCCTTCATTTTTAAAGCAGAGCTATAATCTTTACTCCCACCACATACGGGAACTCAATAAACCCAGAAACCCTTTATTTAAGAATTACTATGTAATTAAGTTACAAATAAACAGGACAGACTTCCATAAATCTTTGTCTCACTCACTAGCTGAATTAGGATGCCATACAGAGTTTGGAAGACTGGATACTACAATCATAAATCTGATCCAATATATCAACTACAGTCTTTGGCAATAGTTACTCTTGCTGATTCTCAGATTACGGTAAATTATTCCCAGGTCCACAAGGAAAGCTACTTCCTACCCTGTGTTAAGTTTCTCTGACATGCCCTGATGACAAGAACCTTTATTTCTTGTAAACCGTATGTAGCAACCATTTTTAGTGAACTGTCCTAACTGCTACCTTATTCCATGAAAATTAATTACAGAAAATTTTGTAATGTAATTAATGGTTTTAAAAACCAGTAACTTTCAAACACTTTCTAGCATTTTATGAAAGAAAAAAAAAAACCCCAACAAACACAAACCTAGAATCTCGTAAGGAACTCTAGGCAACCTTCACTAATAAATCCATAATGACTGACATGTCAGACAATATTAAAAACCTAAAAAATAACCATTCTTTGGTTACAAGATACATTAACACAGCAGTTTTTTTAAGAAGCAAAAAAGCAACCAATTGAAATTTTTTCCACTGTAGACAAGTCTGAAACTTTTTAATATCATTGGTCATGTTACAGGTTAAGTGTGGCTGAACCAGTCAAAGAGTAAGTCAGAACTAGGAGCCAAGTTAAAGCCAAGGCTGAGAGAAGATTAACCCATTTTTATTTAATTTAAGCTATCTAAAGAGATAAAGGAAATATTAAATAAAGCCCTCTTCATTAAGGCTCATAGATTATACCAAAGATCCACAAATACACACCTAACAAGCAATATACCCAGCAGCTGCATTGTTATAAAGACAGAACTGACTTTCAAAACTGCTCAGGATTCGACTGCCCTCTAATCTTTTGGGATCTGCTCCTTTTCTCTCTCTCACCTACAGCACTAGCACTCCAGACTTCATTACCTCATTCTCCAAGGATTACTAGCTCTGCCTCCTATCCTGTAACCTACCAGGCAGCCACAAGCATAAGACTTTATTTAGCTGCTTAACCCGCCACTCCACAATGCCTTCTGCAGCCTCAGCCATGGTACAGAAATAAAGTAAAATATTAAGAAATGTATCTGCACTACAGGTATAACGGGATCAAAATAACACTAGAGAAATTAAGCTACCAACACAGCTACTGGAAGCTGCAAAAAAGTTCACTTTGGTCCAGAAATCAATTAACTTAACCTATTATACACTAATCTGTCAGAACAAGAACTGATCTGTAGCAATGTCTAGCTTCAGAATCTCGCCTTTTTATTTCATCACAATGAAGGTATTTCATATTTAAGATAACAGGATGCATCCATACAGTACTTTCTGCAACATTTAAGCAAAAGTCTGGAGGAGAAAGGAAAGAAGGCTTGAGTAAACATTTTAGAAATTTAAATTAGTAGGTGGCCATATATGAATGAAATGACATGCTGCTTCTGCAAGATATTAAGAACAATGCTGTTCACCTTCTGGCTACAAAGGTGAATTTGTCTTCCCTATAGTTTGCTCTCATGGACTTGCTTTTCTAGAAGTCTCAACAAAAAAAATGCTGAATTCTGATAACTTACTCTGCCTACTCAGTGTTTCCTCCAGTGTTTCTGATTCCTTTTACCACAGGAATTTGTAAGATTACAGGAGTCAAAAGCTCTCCCTTTGCTCCTGACGGTTCTCAGAAACAAAGACAGCCACCTGCAGCTCACATCTGGGACGCTACTGAGTGCAACAGCAGCTCAGCTACTCTCTTAGGAGAAAGAGTGTAATAAACAACAAAGCAAACCTAACACTTGTGCCAGACATGGCCAGAATTTCTCCAAACGTACAGTAAGGGGGTAAGAGTGGAGTAGAGACTTTCCCTGTTGCAAGAATAAACCAAGAGATGCAGCCAGTGAGAAAAGTGAGACACCAACGCTTGCATCAGCCTCTGCCTTCAGACACAAGGTAGGTGTGCCCTACTTTTTCAGTATTCTCATTCACATAGTCTCACTCTTCCATGTCTTCAACCCAATCTCCATGCCTATCTCTAGCATATAGCACTAGAAGTTTACAAGTTGATTTTTCTGCACCTTTTCTGTTTTTATGTTTCTTCCCTCCTTGGGCCCCATTTCAAATACAAAACAATATATGGCAGTAGCATATTCAAACATATATTAAATGGGGCAAACCACAAAGTTTTTTCTTTAGCCTTTTACTCCACACTTCTGTAAACTTACTTAGGAAAGATAACCTGATTACGTCCCCTATCACTTACTGCTCATGTATCTCAGATGTTTCTGCTCATTTATCTTAACAGTTTGCTGGATTAGGTCTCATCTCTTTTGAGCCAGGAAGCTGAAGAGATAAATAGGCCACCATATTTATTAAGTGCCACCTTCGACAAATTTCACCTGCAAGACTATTCCCTACTGCTGGCAGTTTATGATGACAGGCAGGAAAAATAAAGCCTGCAGATGGGGCAGTCCAAAAGCTTCTGTAATACCTGTATTACAAAAGCAGCTTTTTCCCTAAATTAAGCCCCCACCCCAACCCTTTTCCCTTATGGCTCACCAAAGAGGAGATCCCAGCCAAGCTATCTTACTAGGTCCACCAAAGTAGGACTCCAGCAAGTGACGTGTCTCAGATGAGAGTAAAAGCACAGACAAAAAAGCAAGCAAAGAGAAAGAGATAAGGATATGGACTAGCTAGGAATTTCCATTAAACAACTCAGCTACACAACATAAGTGAAAAAGACAGGGTCGGGCATTATCTGATGGAAAAAAAAAAAATCAGGTCATTAATTTCTGGCAAAATATCACACATGTATAGAGAACAGCTACAACGTACTTAAAAATGTTACAGTCCAGACTTCAGTTTCACTGAAATATTAAAAAATCCAAAAATATTACCAGAATTAATTCCTCTCAAATTAAAAAAAAAATAAAATATAAGAGTTCCAAATATAAAGCAATTGCCAGGGTTCTCAAAAGTAACTGCTAACGGCAACTTTGAAAACATGTTCCAATTTTGAAGTCCTAAACAAAGTTCCAGAGTTAAAAAGAATTAAGGCTTCCTCTGCGACCGTATCTAGTTTTCAGTCCTTCCAAATATTAAGCTACAAAACAATGTTAACTTTTTAAGTCACCACCATCAAATCCAGATGAGAAATTAAGAGCATCAGGCCTACGTGTCATTTTGGCAAGAATTACACTAAACATTCAGCCCTGGGAGCACAAAATAATGTAAGTCAATAGAGTTTTCAAATTCACATCAACTCTAGTGTATGTGTATTTTTATCGTCTCACCTACATCTCTGTCAAGGAGGCTGAAAGATGCTACTTAAACTTGGGTTAATGTCAGGAAGTACTTACTTTGGGACAAGGCACTTTTAATTATATTATGGTTCCCTTATAGCTTTATTACCTTTGCCATGACTTCAGGATCTGGGTCTTCTATAGGATCAGCCCATTCAACTGTAACAACATTTCCCCAAACTTTCACTTTGCCACTCATTAACCTACGTCTGGCTTGAGCAGCAGTTTTGTGATCTTCATATTCAAGGAAACAAAAACCCCGGTTCTTTTTCTTGTCATCAGGCTGATGATACAATATGACATCTGTAAGTCCCTCTGAAATTAAGCAAAATATTTATTTGTTACAGCTTCAATCAATTAATTCCTATTATAAAGCAGGGATTATCTTTCTGGTAAGTATGCATCTAACAAGTGGTTCCAAAAAACCAAGAACACACTAGACTTTTGAGACAATGTACATATTAGAATTTCCTTACCTACAAGAACAACGTTTTCAAACACAGTCATTAGACTATCCTAACTTAGGTTCCACTTTTAAGTGAGAAGAGCTTAGTAGCTATGGAAGAGTATCTTCCTTTTCAGTGAATGAAGAAGAGATAGGGCAGACAAAAGTTGTGCTTTGTCAGTTCTCTCAAACACATAAATCACACCACTTATCAGCATGTGTTTTTTTCTATGGATGTCTAAACAAGAGATCAAACTTGCACAATTTTAAGACATCTAAAAATTTCCAGTGTTGCTCTGAAGAATTTGAACTATACTCTTCAGTAACAGAGAAAGCCATTGAATGTTACTGTTGCCAGATTATACATCATTCCTAAAAAGAGATGCTCATGAAATCACAAAGAATTCTGAAGCACAGAACTAGATATTTTCTCCAACCTGCTTCAACTTCGCTATGCAAAGTTTTAAAACATCCACTAGTATTGAAATAATTAAAACTTCTATTTCTTTGAATAGCTTTTTAAAAATTACATGCTTACTCTCTAGGTAAAACTAAAACCACGCACCTAGTCTAATCACAAATACTTGAGCCCCCAGCACATCATCATCTAAGAAACCCAAAAACAACCAAAACACCTAAAAGTAGGGAACACTAATCATGTTTGACACTTCTCCAGCTCTACAAAACAAGAGTTACTCCCTTACCTGTTACTTTGCTAAATTCTTCAACAATTTGCTCCTTGGTTTTACTCTTAGGAATAGAACCAACAAAAAGCCTATTATTGGCAACAGAGATGCACACACCAATGTGTTTTCCAGAACGAATTTCATGGTTGTTGTACTGAAAGAAAAATAATTGGACAATCATCAGTTACAGACAATTTTCACTCCTCTCCAACAGCAGCATACCAAGTATTTTACTTTTGCCAACATAGCATTTAGTAACCCATTAAATTCTTGGAACTTTACATGTTCTTATGATGTATATTCAACTGTCCTGAAGTATAACTGTGTTTCTCTAATATATATCCACAATTCCTTCCCTTCTTGTTCAAGACTCTTTCTTAATACATGTTTCTTTAGACTTTTTCATGTAGAATCATGAAAGGTAAATCTCATGTCCAAGTCATCAAGGTCAAGGCACTCCGCAACAGTGCAGAAACAAATGCAAGTTCCTCTACAGATTGCACTTAAGACTTCTTGAATTGTGTATAATACAAAACAGGATTTACAATTAACGTCAGATTTCCTTTTATACTTCCATAGTTAAGAAAAGAAAGAGAGCCGTGATCAGGTCTTCTCCACAAAATGTGCAAGAGCAATTGGCAAATATTTTCCAAAGCACACAGATTACACATATAAAGATAGTAAACAGCAAGAACAACCTTCTACTGACTTGAAATCCTAAGACTTCTGTTCAAATGCTTCTCCCGTAACAGATTGTTTAGAAGACACCCTGAGCAAGTCAGCAGTTTAAGGAAAAAAAAAGAAGTATTACTGTAGACATCTGTTGACAAAAAATGCCTTTCATTGAGATGCAGACAGAGACATGCATCATCCAAATAAGCAGCAGGGAGGTCAACTGGTGGTACATCAACCCCTTTCCAACTGGAAGTCCTGCAACAGACAGGTCTTTAGCGAGGAAAATGTATTTTGTAGTCAACATCTTACTGACAAGTAGTTGGACAGCTTCCTAAAGTTTTATCTAGCTATTTATTCTACAAGTTATTTTGCGTCTGGTGATAAACCTTCCTGCAGCAGCAAGTTCTCTCACAAGCTCTTCTTGCTTTGTGCACTAAAATCAGGATGAAGATGTTTGTTTCTTTATATTTATCTCAGGATACCAAAAACTACATCACTGAAAATTTTCAAAGCTAGCCAACTGCATGAGAAGGAGAACTGTACATGTGAAAATTATCTGGAGTGGCACCTTCCCAAGTAATCATGTCTCAAAACAGGACTTTCACTGTTATGTAAAAGACTTCTATTGACATATCTTTTGCCCTTGTGGCAGAGGAACAGTTGACTTTAAAGTAGGAAACAGCTTCATAGGAAGACTGTATGTATATATGATAATCAATAAACAGACTTCCACATAGTAATGAAGAGAGTTTACACCACCTTAAAAAAAAATCCTTTAAACACCTTTTTAAAAAGCTGACAGTTTATTATTCTGGTACTAAGACACAAACTGATTCTTCATTAACTGAAGTATACATTAGGTAGCATTTCTTTACATTAGAAAGCATTTTTTTACTGAGGATGGTCAAACAGTGGAACAGGCTTGCTAGAGAGGGGGTGGATGCCCCAAGCCTGTCAAGTGTTTCAGACACATTTAGACAATGTCCTTAAAATGCTTTAACTTTCGGTCAGCCCTGAACTGGTCAGTCATTTGAACAAGATGATCACTGCAGGTCCCTTCCAACTGAAACATTCTATTCTATATGAATAATACAAGATACCATCCGACCGTTTCTAATAGTCTAAGACCAAAGTTTGCCTACACATTTAATCCAAGAAGAGCTGCTCATACAACTCAGAGCAACAAAATAAAAATTGGTAACTTAAATTTTAAATGTTTTACCATATTGCAATTCCAAATTGACAGTAGCTTCCCATAGGTTTTTCATACTACAACACATTAACTACTACTTTTTATTGTATGTTTATCTTAACACAGAGAAAACAGTCTTGAATTAGGTGCTCTTGAATACAAAGTTAGTGAGGTTTAGGCAAACAGTTTGCATGTGATCTGTAAACTTATACATGAACAGACCAAAATTGTGATGTGGGTGTCATGCCCAAACAGTCAGGCTGCCAAATCAGCTATGTCAGCATACTGCTTCTCCTCCTGTCACCACTGAATCAATGCCTGAAGTTAGTAACAGAAATATCACTACCCTCGAGACACTAAAATATACAGGGTTTGTTTTTTTGCTAAATTGTGTAAGAACCTACTCACTAACAGGTCAAAATACATCTCCTTATTTTATCCACTTAATACTTTCACCAACAATTTTAGTTCATTTCCAGCAGCAAGTGACAAGTTGTGCTGCTATGCAGAACTGGCAAACTGCTTAAGGGGCATATTTGCATACCACACCTGTACCTGCACTTTCATCAAGCTTACACTTGCTCTAATAAAAAATACACTGTAAGCTACTATAGGTTTTCACCTCACAAATATTCATCCTGTACAAGTCTACAATAACCTTAATCATTTGGAAATCATTTGAAAAACTGAAATCTAACAGCTTCCTATGAAAAATAAGGGAAAATTGAGTATGTGTGCAAAAGAACACATGGGGAGTTTTAATTTTTAAACAGTATAAAACAGAAGGTAAATGCAAATATGTTAACAGAGAAAAAAATGCTTGATGTTAAAAAAAATAAGATGAAAGATTGTCAGTGCTTCTATGAACATTTGAGATGCCATTTCTATTTAACCAGCAAGGGTTAACCACACTGGATTAAGTACTGAACATAAAATTACCTACTGTTCAAATCTTTCTCAGTATCAGGCCATAGCTTTTCTGAAGCACAGCCCCAAAAGGATTTCAAACACCAGTTAGGGAATTCTCCCCTTTTTAAGTGGCTTAAAAATGCATATGCATAAACAAAGTCAGGCTTCAAGCTTTTAAATTACTGTATTTCTCCCAGTTAATTAATAGGGTAAGTCAACATTAAGTTTATTTTAAAAATGAGTTTGTTTTTACATTAAGTTGTTACAGATTGTGGATGAAACACCAGCAACACAAATGTTAACTGTATACAAAATATGTTACACCAACTGCAAGAGCTTGAAGACAGGTCAGTTTATTTTCTGCTGCACTATAGGTACTGACAAAACCTCATAGCTGTCCCTTATTACTCAGAAGCCTACAAGCAATGCAGAGATCTATTCTTATTTTGCTAAACTTCAGAGTCCTGAATGGAAAAAAAACATGAAGCTTCTGGGAAGAAAATGGGAAATCGCAAAAGAACCCCTATCCCATAACGACCAAAAAGCTAGGAAATAAGTTTCACACACATCAGAATATTACAGGTAGTAACAGAAAGAACACCACCTGTTAAAATACTAGGATATTAAAATGGTTATGACCAAGTGGTTAGCATTGCTCCAAGGTCTTTCAGCAGCCTCTCTCCCATGAATGTGTAACCAACACAGGTGACAAATTTTCAACTGAGCTCAATGGCCAAATTTTGCTAATACCCCTGCACATCCCTCCTAGGCAACCTGTGAAACTTAATACAACTAGCCAGCCAACTACGGTGGGAACTATTCAAAAGCTGACAAATGCCACAGGATACAATTTAAAACTAGCCCTGCTCTAAAGAGGTTAGCACAAAGGTTGAAAAACTGCCCCATCAATCATAACACTTTCCAACTATTACACTCAGTGGCTACTTAACTGAAAAACAGATCACAAAGTGTTTTTTTTTCTGCATACTGAAGCTAAGCTATAAAGGGACACCAAGTACCTCCTTCCTTTGTATCACTTCGTGGAAGACTGAGGCTAGGATCTGATGTTAATTTTACGGAAACACAGCCTGAATGACTTCTCAGAATGTGCTGCCTAAGTGAAGAAAAATTCCTCTGTGTTTGTTTACTAGGTGCCTCCTGACGATGTATTTGATCTGATTCGCTGTTTTGCTAAGTCATGTGCATACTTCTTAAGAGTTCACACACAATATAAATAGGTAGGCTGACAATGAAAGTACAAAGAGGTGTATGAAGTTATCCTCATATTTGATTGAACACAGGAACACCAACCTTTCTCACTTAAATATCTAGGATATGCTGTCATGTTTCTTTGTACTTCCACTTTTGTAGATACTTTTGTACTTTTTCAAAACACACTGCCACCTTCAGCTTTATTTGTCTGCATCAACTCAAACTGTTAACAAATCAATAGGGTACTTCAGTGGTTTAACACGTACCTTATGACAACAGAGATTTTAGCCCTAGTATATTAGTACACCTCAAACAGTTAGCTAACAGTTAGTTAGTTCCTGAAGGTTAGAACTGCACGATGATCTTGGCCAAATCAATGTAGTAACTAGCTTCTAAAATTCAAATTCAACTAAACTGGGAAAATAAAGGAGCAGTGTGAGGATCGGGGTGGCACTTCTTTCCCCTCCTCTTTTTTAAGTGATGGATACTTCATGCACAAAATGTGGAAAGTCTATTAAGAGTACCTACTCCTTATATCAAACTATTGACACCACTGTGTAAAACAGAGGAAATGCTTTTTAACCTGGCAGGGTTTATAACTTTTTCCAGTCAGTTGCAGCAAACGGAACAGAACGTGAACACTTAAAGAATTATTATTTCCAATCTGAAGTGTCTTATGAAACTGTGACTTCAGGAACATTTTTTCCAGTGTGGGGCCCCCTGCTGGTGCATGAGCAAATCAGAAATCACAGCCAACCTGACTAGACCTCCCCGCATCCCACAAACACCCACGCACCACTTCTCCCCAAAACTCAGCCAGATGCTGACAGCTCAGAAGTCATTATTGACAATACAGCTTTTGTTAATAATAAAGGCTCAACTAACTCGACCCAAAAGCAGCCCATCAACTTTTCTCTTCCTGTCCCTAATACAATGTGGAGATGTTTGGAAAAAAAAAACACAACAAAACACCTAGTGGACATATATGAAATGCCCGCTGACATTTCAACTGACACAGTTTCATCTTAAGCATTCAAGCATTAGGATCAGGAAAACTACTTATAATCCAAAGAGCGTTCTTAAGAAAATAAAAATAAGAAAGTAAGAAAACTTACCAATTTAACAGCTTCCTGAGCTGCCTCTTTAGTACAAAAAGTGACAAAAGCATATCCTCTATTTAGACCAGTTAGTGGATCCATCATTAAGCGGAGATCCCATATAGGGCCAGCTTTCTCAAATAATGGAACGAGTTCATCTTCAAACAAGTCTCTAGGAATCTTGCCCACAAATATCTACAACAGACATACAGAGTGGTGTTTATTAAAAAATACTTCCAATGAATAAATACATCTACATAAACATCTCCTCCTCCGTACCTCTGTACCAACAGAAGGTTGTTGTCCTGAATATACAGACTCTGGAGGAGGTCCACCATACTTTCTCTGTCCAGTAGTCACATCAAGAGTGTAGCCGGTTCTCTCCAAGAGTGCCTTCAAGTAAGAAACTTAAAATTTTAAAATCATACACAAGTTGAGATAGTTTAAATGCAACTTAATTGACAAGCAGACACTCATAATTTCACTTAAACTGGACTGCTTTAAAACTCCTATGGACAAACAAGCCTACTGCTAGTACTTCAACAAGAAACTTGCAAAGCAATTGTTAGAACTACCAGGTAAAAAAACACTGCTAGAAAATTAAAGATTCACATAATTTTCCCGATTCCTTCATTGTCATACAAAAAAAAAAAAAAAGACCGAGTAATAGAACAGCAAGCTTCCCTTTAATTAGAAAGATCTTAGTCTGAGCTACTTCTTGTTTTGGCATGTCCAATCCTGCAAAACATTTACACACAGAAGTTCCCTCCACTTAATGAGATTACTCATAAATGTGATGTTAAAGAACACATGTTTAAGTGTTTACAGCCCTGAAACACTGCACTGACTACTTCAGGAATCCCACCACTGAAGTGGTCAGCATGCCAGCACAACTGACTGTCACTAGAATCACTGCATAGTTAGACATAATACCAATTGTAAATGCTAGATGAAATTCAGTATGCAAATATATCAGAAACTCCTCTGAAATTAATCTTTGCTATTATTTTCAAAGACAAATCAACTCTGCACACAAAGAAACAGCATGTTAAACAAGGCTGATTATAATCAAAAGTTAGTAGCTTCACAACTGGAAAATTGCAGTTATTTGAAATGCTACAGCCATCAGCAGTAAAAGCTATGCTACTTCAAGTTAGTTAACTGAGTCTTCATACTGTTGCTGTATTATCTGGTACTGACAAAAATTCTTTATCAGTTTTTTTGAATTTATAATTAATGGCACCCCAGCCTCAAAGTCAAGAGAAAAAAAAAGATTTTCTAGTTTCACAAGCTCCAGGGTTATTTACAATATATAGCAAATTCATTTTCCACTTTACACATGGAAAGTTACAGATGAAAGACTCTTTCACTTTTTAAGGTATCAACACATAATTCCACAATTTTCCTTTCCCTAAGCTTTGGTAAAGTTGCTCATGACAGAATTTTAAAATAAATCATAGTATGCTTAACTCTTGAGTCTCTTGCTAGTAGAAAACTTGGTCCAAGAAACAATATGCCAATTACTAAGACAGTTTGGGGTACAGTTTATGAGAACAGTGATTATGTCATAAGAAGTGGGCTAAAACCTAAATCCATTACAATCTGTCTTTCTAGACACGTGGTATCTCTTCCCTAATGTAGGGTTGCTATAGACCTGAACCAAAGGGGAGGAAAAAAAAAAAAAACAAACAAAAAAACCATAACCAACCAATCACCAATAGCTGAAGTTACACATTCTGAACTCAAAGATCTATGCTGACAAGTCTCTGAAAACTTCGAACTGTGAAACAGCAGAACTGTCTTAACCAGACATAAAGCAAACTGTCAGATCTTTTTCACTTTTATATACATTCAGTTCCAGAAATGAACAGTGTATTTTTCCTCTTGAACAGGATGAAATGTAAGATTAAAATGCAAATGACAGTTTTCAAATAATGACAAATAATCTTACACAGCCTTTTTAAGAAAAGAACAGTTCCAAAAGAATCCAGGTACCTGTTGCAACAGCTTTGAAAAAGCACAGGTAGACTGAGTAACTTTTCTTTTAGGCACATACCTTAATCTTTGCCTCATCTGGTCCTTTGCTAGAATCTGCCACCTTGGTCCCCTGTTTCTCCCTCTGCCTGTATGTCTTCATGACTCCACATAAAAAGGCACTTTTGTTCTGCAAAAGATATATCAGCGTTCAGTTCTGAAACATGACAAGCCAGAATATTATTTTACTTTGAACTAACATAGTGCCCATTATACGTATCACCTATGGATCAAGGAAGAGACTTAAGCAAACCTCTGTCAGTCAACTAAAGTTTATCCCTCAATTATTGTATTCTAAATTGCTTAACATTACCTGAACATGTGAGAGATCACTGTCTTTAAATTGCTGAAGCACTGCCAATGCACCTTCTTCATTAAATTCCTTTAAAGCTTCAATAGCTCTTTCATCTAGATCACTATGTGCAACTAGCCCTAGAGAAAAGAAAAAAATTACTAATTATATTTGGGAAGCAATATGTTTAACCACATTTCACACATCTAGCATATTTAAGTGACCCCTAAATCAATCACTGCTTAACATAGATTACTATAGCTAAGGAATCACTTAGCTCCTTCAGAAGTATTTAAGTTTATTCACCTATTTTTTTAAAAAGTATCAAGAAAAGTTGTAATTTGGAGTACTAATTACTGCATTTACATATTCTTTTGATTTCTGTGAAACTCAGATGTTGTACAGGCCAAGTTTATTTTCAATATCCTGAAGATGAACTCAGAAAGATCTATGACTTAGTTTGCCTAGCCATGATACCTTGGTACATTTTAAGACTACTATAAAGCCAGATAAACTGCAACACTGAAAGTTACCACCACAATAAAAAAAAAAAAAATCAAGCTTAAAAAATGCTATCACCAAGTCCAAGAAAACCAGTACAATAGCCTTTGCATCTCTGAGCTCAAAAACTATGTCACAAAGTACCATTTACATGAGAAGATGAATACCAAGGCTTCAGTTACTTAAGAGTTACCTACAACTACTACTGTAAAAAAAATGCACAAAGACCACATCACCTGCTCCTCCTAAAAAAAATCATCTGTTGCCTATTCCAGCTGTTGCTATGGTCACCTGCATACTTTTCCTCCTTCCCACCCCTCAGCCCAATTGGCCTGGCTCACGACATTCCTCTAAAAAATACTACAACAAATTAAATGTAAAACAACCATAGATTTTTTTTTGTAAGACTGCAGTTCCCATACTTTTGGAAACCACAAAAAGTTGCTATTTTAGCCCAAAGACAGCAGAGTCCAATAAGATATAGTAAGTGTGGTTTTGCAAGTTTTACATCTTACCTGCAACGTAAATTTCATCTAGTTTTTCAGCAACTTTCTGTGGTAAACCAGCATCAAGCAATGTCTGGAAATGCTCAGAATGGGTAACTGCAGCAGAAGTATCCATGGGCTCTTCAGTACCATTCCCATTAACATGTTCAGTAGCCATGTTTCCAGGTATCTGTTCAAATGCAATAGGCATCATAATTAAGCTAAGAAGATCTTCAAGTAGAACAATTCAAGTGACAATACACGCAGAAGGCTGCCCTATTCTCACGAAAAAAATAAAATATAAAAATCGTAGACCACCTCCCCGATACTTTTTTCATTTTGGAAGACGCATAAAATTCCTCAAAAGAAGCACTAACACAAAGGAAAGCCCTAACACCACTGCCTAGCGGGAGTGAGGTAGCTTTCACTGCAGGTTTTACACAACCCAGCCAGACACTCTGACTCACCTCCCTCTCTCTGTCTCTCCAACACACTCCCTAAGAGGCTCTGAACAAGTTAGAAAAGGAGCAAGAAGCC
>NW_009953722.1:3658202-3675510 GCF_000747805.2 Chaetura pelagica | reverse complement strand
CTGCAGATCCAGGCAGGGCAGGGGGCACACGGAGTTACTCGCTTCCTCCCGGGCAGCGCAGCCACAGGCTCCCAGCTCCTGCCGCCCCTTAGTCCGGCCGGACACCTCAAACACTTAAACCTGCACGATGTGTAGAGTTGATTCGCTGTCAGCAAATACGTGCGGGTGGGTAAGTAGGTGAAGCGTACAGCTGGTACTTGGTGAGGCAGGAAAAATACCTTCAAGTCCCTGGTGCTGCAGGTCGTGCTTAAAAGCTGAACCACTCCACGGGTTGCTCTGAAACAGCAAAAGGCACAAGGCACCTCAACCTACCCAATGTCCCACCTAATTTGTGGCGTGAAGGTATAATTAAAAATAGTTTTTACTCAAAACTTTTCTCCCGTGTTTAAAAAAAAAAAATTAAAAATGAAACTTTCGGAAATAATAATTTTGGTAAAATAAAATACTTTTTAAAATTAAAACTTGTGTGGTATTGTTAATCATAGAGTTTGTTAAAATGTGTAGGACAGCAATTAAAAATGTTTCGTTAACAATTCTCAGTGAGTGGATCTAACCAACTACAGGTGGCAAACTCCTGAGAAAGCAATTCCCACTTCCAGGCCCATTTTTAGAGGGAAAACTTTTAATGCATTTTCCACTTCCTCCCTAAAATGCAAGTAAAAGCAATGAGGAGTAGGATAACTAGGATAAATGTGGTGAAGAGATTTGCACCCTTACTTAACATCACAGCTGACCCAGAGTCATAGTTGCAGTTATTTGTTCCTTTGTAAGTTTATGTAGGAAGGAGAAAATGGTCTGACATGCAGTTCCCCTAAATATAGCTCAGTTATTGGTCCTAGTAGCAGTAGGACAAAGACAAGAGTGGTATGCCCAAGGAAACATCCATGAAATCATAAAATGAGGGGTTTGTGTTCTTGGAGTTTGTTTTGTTTTGAAATCATGTAGTACATCTACTGAAAAAAAAAAAATAGCCTGCCAAGGACATTTGTAGGCACCTGTCTGGCGACTTGGATTTACCTAAGAAGTTTCACTGCATGTGCCTGGAAGTCTGACATCTCCCTGTCATGTAAGTTGTGTCAATTCCTAAGTTTTCCTGGAATATGAAACCCCTGCCTGCTTCCAGTACAGTTTTAACAACTGGAGAGCTCCTCTGAAGCTGCAGTTGGATGTCTGAGCTTCCCCAGCACATCCATGGTAAAATCAGTGACTAAAACGGGACCAAGTAAAAAGTTGCACAGCTAAAGCAGTGCCAAGTAAATTTAATTTGGCTGTGAGATTCACAGTCTAATTCTTGCTGTTGAGCTACTTGTGTACAGTTAAAGAATTATACCCTAAAAAAGAACAAAAATCTAAGATACTCAACAAGAATCTAACCTTCAGTTCCTATGATGCCTTTCCCAAGTGCACATGGATTGGAAATTTAGGCTCAGCTATAGAATTAGCTGTTCCTGAGCTGTGAAATACACCAGCTACCGCATGAGAGGGGCAGATCCCTCTGGTCATACAGCAAGTATCACTGCTTGTAATAACGAAACAAGCCCCCTGTGCTGTGTCTGCCTCAGCACAATTCTGAAATGATTCACCCACTCTTGGGGTTTCCCAGTAATACTTCTTTCCATCCCGTTCTTAGCCCTTAGCCTCCTTGGTAAAACTGCCATTTTCTTAACATATCTGTATATCACAAGGCTTTCCAATTTCAGGAAAGAACTGCAGCCTACAGTTTGTTCCATGCAGTGCACAGCTGGCCACTGGCCCACTGCCCTGTGAGATCCCTGGTAAAGTAAGACTATTTGGGGAAAAAACAGTTTAATTAAAAGTATGTTTAACATGTACATTCTATTAGCCATAGGCTCTATGTCTTAAAAAACAGGCTGAGTTACAAAACACAAGGCCTGTGCCTGTAAGATAAAAACGCGAGTCAGAAATTAACCAACAGGAGATGAATCAGGTATGTGAGTAAAATTTTCTTCAGGAGAAGGCTTTTCATAGATGACTGAATGGCTCAGTCCTGCACTTAATTATGCACATTTGAGAGTCCTTCCATACTAAAAAGTAACTTACAGGCTAAGATTGTCACAGATTTCAGCAAAGAATGACTCAAGTAATGGCAGTATTTTCCTTTAACATTCTTTCCAGTTACATGCTTTGTGTATCTTCTCACTGTTCCAAAACTAGGCAGAGGCAGCACTAATTAAAACAAAATCAAGGTTATTCCCTTATTTATTTAAGCTGCTCTTAAGGCTCTAACTTTGACCCTGCTAACTCTTCAAACACTTCACTTCTCCAACTAAGTCGGGAAAACAAAAGAAGCAGAGAAAGTGTTCGCAAATCCAGGGATTGTGGTTGAGAGGAACAGAGACAATGAGCACAGACTGAAATGCAGGAGGTTCCCTCTGAACATCAGGAAACACTTTTTCCCCATTAGGGTGACCAAGCACTGGCACAGGTTGCCCAAAGAAGTTGCAGGGTCATTGTCCTCAGAGATACTGAAAAGCCATCTGGGCATGGCCTTGGCTTTGCATGGCCCTGCTTGAGCAGATACATGGATTCCGTGATATGGTTAACTATTCTGATCTTTACAAATGCAACTTTATCCACCAACTAAATGATGTATGTTTGTATGTTTTCCCCCTGAATCCAAAAACCAAAGTAACTAATTTTTCACCAATTTTTAATTCTTCTAGTTATGCCAGATGGATAAGGAGTCTACTCCTACAGATGTGACACCTTACATTTCAGAGTTTTGATGTTGAAATCACCTGTGCTCTGCTAAATATTTGCACAGATAGTCATAGGGAGAGAAAAATTCTGGCAATGAAGAGGAAAGGGGCTCCTTTAGGGATTCTTTTAGCGTCAAATGTATTTTATAAATAAAAAAATACAAAGAGACTGAAGGTCCTGCAACAACTTATTTCTGAACTGCTTCTCTCCCAATTTTCTTTACAGCTGTGCTACAGCAACAGTCTCAGTCAAAGAAAGGGTACTGGACTGCTTGTTTCTGTAAACTATCTATGTTTATAAGTCCTTTTTTCCAATACCCATCACTGTTTTTTCCTCCTTCCAGTCAATGTCATCTCTCCTTCCATGGACAGGTACACCCCCCTCCCCAAATCAAACACTCCAGAGCTGACACTGTAAGAGAAAGGCACAGCAGATTTAAGTTACAGGATTTTAAAACAGCTGTTTATCAGCCATGCTTTTAGAGTGACCATTGCAGAATTAAACAGTACACTACAGGTTAATGTGTAATTCTTGGAAGAGAAGTGGAGGAGGAGAACACTCTGTTTTCGCACGTACACAAAACAGTGAAGTCACTTCCATGTGCATGTGGAAATGCCAGCTCAAAGCCATCCCAAACTGACTATTACCACTCAAAAACACCCAGATGCCCAGCCTTGTAACAACAAACTATAAATGCCCTTTGCTTACTGGGAAAAAAAACCAATGTTAGAAGTCATTCAGAACCTACACCTTCAACACAGACCAGGGACAAATGAGGGAATATAATACTGGCCTACAAAGTCAGAAGTGGCATGGAGAAAACTAGAGAGTAACTCTTCACTCTTTCTTCCAACAGAAAGAACAAAGAGGCTCCAATTCAAACTGGCAGATGGCAGGGCAAAAAAGAGCTACTTTTACACACGTGTAACTAAGCTGGGGGACCTCCTGTCTCATGAAGCTGTAGCTATTTCCATAAACCCCAGAAGCAACTAGCCTAATTAATGGAAGAAACTCCCATCAGAAATTATTAAATGCAGAAATATCATCCAAATTTTTCCATTAGCTAATACCCACTACTGGAGGCTGAAATGTTGGTCTTAACTCTTCAGTCTGATGGTAGAGAAACCTGGTCATTGCAGCAAGGAGAACATGCAATCACTGAACTGTTCCTGTCATCCCAAACCCTTCCCACTTCCTGCACAAGTAAACGTGCAGTTTCCCTCTAATCACATATTCCTCATCCCACTAGAGACCTATAAACCACAGGCTTCATATACAAATAGCTCACAAGCTTATCAAGGGTGAAGGAACTACAGGAAGAGGCTTTCCAATCTGAAGAAAAAAATGAATCCTGCTTTACTATTACTGTGGGTCCAAAAGCTGGAGTTAGGACACTATTATCTGCTTTTTCTGTCCCATTCCCATGAGCATCTGGTGCTTTAAATCTTTTGCACAGAGGAGCATTACCATTAGGTCAGCACCTGGCAAAACTCCATGGAAAGAGGAGACAAGATACTCAGCAAAGTGACAAGAACTGTTGCCCCCCTCCAAGCCTTCATCAAATTAGCATGGAAGGACTGGAGAACACACATTCCTCCATGTCCTACTGCATTCCTTCTTATGTGAAGGACTCCTGGAAGAGAACTGCAGAGAGCATTCCTTATCAGCATCCATCTTCAAAACACCTCAAAAAGTCATCTCAGGACAGTAGTGCTACCCTGTCCACTTGCGCAGTGTGAGGCAGCCAAGTGCTGAAGCTGCAACTCACCACATAGAACCACAAGGGAAAGTGTCAGTGCAGAACTTACTGCTCTATTTAGCTCTTCCTTCCCCCCGGACACCCATCCATCCCAAACACTTCCCTGTCCTGTCTTGCAGCCATCAGGATTCCAGTACTTGGCACTCTTCTAAAAAGCCAGCTGGAGGACCCTTGGGATCATCTCAGCCCAATTGAGTGCATTAAGCCTATCTTCAAAGGCAGACAGCATGTCACTAGGCCACAGACTATTCTCCCTCAGGTCTGGGCATCTTTCCCAGGAGAGTGCAGCACACCACAGCCACAGCAGCCACAGCCATGCAGTAGATGGGACAGATCGTGGGCTGTTCTCCAGCCATAAGGCAAATATGGACAGCACAGCTTGCATTCCCACAGCTAAGATTTCATCCACCTTAACCTCTAAACCATGCCCAAATATTACATGTGAGAGAATGAGAGCTGGCACAGGCATCAGTTTTCAGACTGTATTAACCCTTAACAGCATGGATGGTTCATTCACAGTGATTGGGCTCATGTTCCAGGCCTATTTAATTGACTAGTAATGACATTGCTGATTACTCAGGAGAAGTGCCTCATGCAGCAGCAGTTGCAATACACAGCTTTCAGGATAAGTGTTCCAGGCTACTTAACATGTAACCAAACAACCTAAAAATCCTTTCAAGCATGGGTGAACCCAAATAACCTCGTGTCTTCAAGGTCCTTGTGAGAGAACAATCTCTACCTCTCCTTTTTACAGTTCTTGCCAGGCACAAGGCACTACGTAAATGCAGCGTGTCTGTAGATCCCAAGAGAAGACAATGCAACATTTTGTATAAAGTTATTTAAGTTTATTTATTTTAATAAAATATCTGGAATATATTGCACTGAGGGAGTTCTCATTTACAGCAGAAACTCCAGACTAGAAAACAAGAACAAGGAACTGTTTCCATCAGGACTTCAGCTTCTGCTTGCTGCTTTTCAGAGTCTTATTTTGAAAGATCTACTTTATACTTTTATATGGGCCTCAAGAGATACTAGAATCAGATCGTACACTAACCTGGAGCTTCAGCACGTGTCAAAGTTCACCCTTTCCAACTTGGGCAGTAGTCACCAGGTACCTCTTTGTTGTTTTGCACAGGGCAGCACAGGCAACATAATCTGTTCTCAAACCTGAGCAAATTTGTAATGTAACATGATATAATTAATACAGCTACATTATGCTGCTAGAAGCAATAATTGAGTTATCTAGGGAAGCAAAGTTTTAATTTTACCTAGCAACTGGGCACCAGAAAAAATAAATTGCTGTTCTGTGATCTGCAGGGGGCATATGAAGAACATTATGCTTCTCGTCTGCCTTCAGAAAATAAACTTAGAAATGTCTCCTTGATCTTGTAAAAACAGATAGAGTTTCTTTTCCTTTTTTAAAGTTCAGATCTTAAAAGTAGCAACAAGAAAAAACAATTACAGGGAGGTTTCATTTTGAAAACTTAAATGTCTCAGGGTCAACTTAAAAAAATCTTTTATCAGCTTATGGCTAGTTAAATACATGACTGATAAACCTGTGAACCTGCTTATTGATGACACATTCAAATTAACCCAAACACTTTTAGTCACTCTCGTGTTCTCCAGCTGGAGTTATGTGGCAATGGAGAGCAATGTTTGGAGGCATGTATAGAGCAGTAAGAGGAGTCAATGCAACTGTGCAAGAATATAGATTTTACTGCCAATACATCCATTCTTAGTTCCAGCAGGATCAATATAGATATCTGAACATGCCCATTAAAAAATTGTTAAAATCACTGATGACAATTAGCTGCAGAAGTTTCTAAATTCTTTCATACCTTTCCAGTTTAGGTGGATTTTACTGCCACATCCACAGCAATAGCTTCTGTCTCTCCCAAGAAAAACTACCAAAAAAATGCTTACTCAAGATTTTCTCATGTATACTAAAAGGTACATGTTTGTAATTTATTGTTAGCATTTATTTTTAGCCCCTTTAAACTTCTACTAAAAGGTCAGTCCTGATTAGCATGTTTGATGCATGAAAACTGTTAAGCCAATTTCAGATCGAGAGTGTTGATACACATTTGCTGCAGCAACACGCAGAAGAATCCTGCATTGCTCTGAAAAATGTTTTGAACTTCCAGTCTAAGCACATAATGGGAAAAAAAAAGAATCAGAAGTGAGGGGTATTAAGGTGGAAACCTTTGTAAGCTATATACATTTGATGCAAATACCTTTCAAAAATACAGACATTCCCAGCTTAGCAGTTCACCTGCTCAGCCAAGGTAACAGAGATGGGTTCTTCCACCCTCAGGCTGATGGCAATAGGGCTGGTAACACATTAGCATTTCCTCTCAGGCCCTGTCTGACTCCACAATTGTCAGACTTCATAGCAAGCAATCAGTCTGTGCTCCCCAGGAAAGACTGGGGAGTTCATACTAAAGTTAAATCCCAGTAACAGGGGAGACTGTATCAGCCAACTACAGAAAGCAGGCACTTCATGGGTAACATTCTGTAGCATGGCCATAGGCAGAATATTTTCTATATTAATCACCAAATTTCTGAGGTAGATTAGACTGCATATGAAATAAAGACAGTCCAAGAATTTTTTAAAACCTCTTCATCATACTTCTATTGGAAGCCTTAGCAGAAGCTCAGAATATTGGCTTCCAGGGCTGGATGCCAATTCTGCTGATACTTCTTTTGGCTGGTGCTACAGAAAAATGCTATCGTCTTCACCTAAGTTCATTTCTGCCTTTTAAATGAATCTGAGGTACCTGTTTCCTAGCCAGCCTTCAAGATAGTCAAGGAGATAAAAGCAAGTTCCACAGAACCTATTTCTGCAGAATTGAGATCTTTCTGTACTATAAAGTAGTACAGTTGATTTTTAGTCCTGTTATATTGTGAGCGGGAAAGTACTAAAAGCTTCTACCTTTTTCTAACTCCTGCTTTATTGCCTAGAATCTTGCAGCACAGAGCACCCAGTGTCAACACTGAAGTGGGGAAGGAAGTCTTTCCCTTCCACACCTGAAACGACCCAAAGCCCAAGTAGCTGTCATTCCTGATAGATGTGCAATTTAGCTAATCAGTAACTCATTATTTGCAGGCTCTGTCCAGTTTCCAAAGAGCAAATCACAGCTGTCAAATCACAAATTACAGGAACTGGTTTTGTTTTTATGGCTCAACAGGTGTTTGAATTTGATTATTATATGCTTGAGTCCCAGACAGAGAAAATTTTCCTAACTTTTTTTTTTTTTCTTCTTCTTCCCTGCACTTACTTTTCATATAGTATTGTTCTAATACCCTTTATGGGATGAATGCTGCATGGATACGTAGTAGTCTCTTGTAATTTTGCTTTGGCTCTTGGGATATTTAATGCATAGCTTCTGGGGAAAGAAATACAGGACCAGGACAGGGGGAATGGGATCCTTAGGAAGCTGGTGGGATTGGAGCTGAGGACTAGGGTAGTTTTGGACACCACATGATGGGAAATAGCCCAAGATCTCATAGATTATCTGGCCCTATATATAGAACTTATAACTTCAGAAAAGACAAAAAAAAACATTTTTCTATTTGAAAATCAGCAAAACTAAGATTTCCTGGTTACACTTCAGTGAAAAAAATCACAACAAAAAGTGCCAAAACAGCCTTTAGGGTAGGTAAGCAGTGAGACCAAGAGGCAAAACATGTCCAGGGGCACCATCTCAAAATAAATACCTCTTCTTGGCAGAGCATTTTCTCCTACTGTAGGTGTGGACACAACACAGCATTATTATAGGCAACCATCCTGGTCACTGTCAGGTTTCAACTCAAAACAGAAGCCAAGCAGCTTTTTCCTTTGCAAGTTAGTGCAGTCAGGTAATAGCCATCACAAAGACAATGGTCCTTACACCACAGCTCACTAATGACATACTGTGGTACAGGAACTTCTGAAATCGAGAGGGCCAAAGCATGACACCACCCAGGATGTCACAGCCTCAGAACTACTGCCCTGAGGCCAGAAGCTGGGAGCACAACAAGGAGTCTCATTTCTGAGGGCAGGAGTTAGGCTGTTGTCACTGCAGAAGACTTATTAGTGCAGATTCTGAGCACAAAAATCGGTTTTGACAGCTCTTTTTTCTTCCTTTGGTGGAAGACCTCTCACTTGACAAGTATTTGACTTTTATTCTTCCAGTATTCTAAGAATCAATTCACACTTTAAAACTCTTTAATATCCAGATACCCTGATTACTAGCAAGGGTTGCTCTCTCCTTACAGGACTATCTTCACTTCCTGTGGTAGTCATATCCAGCATGGCTCATAAAGGGCTACACTCTTATGAAAAATACATCTCTCAGTTGCTGCAATTGCTCAGTCTTCCTAACTAATAAACTAAAAATAACATTAATCTCCCAGGAGAAAGTATTCATACTATTTCCAGTCTTCTTGTCATAGCAGTTAAAAACAAAACCCCTCACAGTCAACCCTGCCAAAGGGCCATCATATGAAGAACCCTTTACATAAAAAAAAAAGGTTCTCAGCAGGCCTACAGCCTGTACACCAAGTTAGCAGAAATTGTTGGACAACTAATTTTTCACTAGCTACAGAACTTGTCAAGTGCATGTAAAAGATGACAAGCCAATTCTTAAAAATGCAAAAATGTTTTAAAAAAACCTCACTGTTCCTACCCCATTAAGGTTTTTTTGGGGGAACATTTTCAGCACTGTTTATTATAAAATACTGTTTTAAGATGTTCTGGAGGTAACTCCTGTTCCTGCTGTTAAACTTACTTTATGTTGTGGTTCACAATCTGTAAAACAGGAAGAGGGGGGAGTATCAATTCCCACACACCAAACTTTTGTGTTTGCAATAGCAAATAGGTAACAAAATTTTTGGAACCAGAAACTACATAATCCAACTATTTTTGGGAATTGTTTATTCTAAGATACACTGGGGAACAAACGAGTACATTCAGAACTGTTTAACTTGAAGACCAAATCACATTAATAACTACTACTCATTGCATTTCAATATTGTATTTTTCTGATGGAGCACAAGAAAACAAGACAGTGAAACAATTTGCTTTATTTTCTGCTGCAGAAAATTACATAACTACTAGACAGAGCTGACACACAGTATAAGCTTCAGATGTTTCTTTCAGAACTCCATGGTATCTGCAGACTCCCTGACTGAAAAATACAAACTACTATGTTATTTCCTCTTTTGCCAAGGTGACATGAAGTACACAGATTTAATGGTAGCTGTATATTCCTCCTCTTCACTGATCTCAAGACAATTAAAAAAGGCAGACATTACTTTTCAATCACCTTACCAGTTTCATAATAAGGTCTAAGCACTTTTTTTTTTCAGTCCATCTCTTCCTAGCTTCTTTCCACATATATAAATGACTGAACTTTATCTTAGGACAGATTTTAGTCATGCTTCACCTCCCACCATGAAACTAGGACTGTCTTTGCTGGGACAGTGTTCCTTCAGGTACTGAGAACTCATCACAGGAGGAAAAAAAAATAGTGGTTATTGGTCTGGTGAGAAGCCTGAAGTGTAAATGTATATCAAGTACAGATCAGTACTTCAGATTTTCACCTACAACATAGCTTAGTTGAACAGTAAAGCTGACCTATCAGTGTGGCCTTAACTGGACTCCACTTATCACTGTTTTCATCAATGTGAGTCAAATGCAACATTGGCTTTAAAGAGGAAAAAACCCTTTTACTTCAACCCCCTTCTCAGCCCCCCCTCTCTGCAGTTACTAAAATGCATACTACTTCATATATTTTACAGCCTACATAACATTCATGTTTCACATCTTTTTAAACAGAAGTTGTAACTGCCAAGTAATACTAAAATAAAAATGAAAATCCCCTCAGGAAATTCCCAAGCAAACTGCTGGACAAGCTCTCTATACTTCTCCTGTTTCTTATACTGGTCATCCTTAGACAGAATACTGAGCAAGGCAGACTTTGTGCCACTCAATACAGCCATTCTTCTGAGCATCAAATACCACTTTGTCCTCTGGAGCCTGCAGGAAGTTTGAGACAATGGCAGAGAAGTACTGTCTTCATAGCCCTGATAGCTCAACTGGACTATCAACTAAAAAGCCATGATGTTAAAAGAAAAACTGAATTAAGAATTTAAATTTTACTTTTTCAGTTTATATCCTCCAAGAGAAACAGGCAAAGGCAGACAAGAGAAAATGCTTGTAATACTGGTTCTACTAACAAAAACCACAGAGAATATAACTTATTAGACACACATTTACACAGCACACAAAGGTCTCTACCTGTACTCCATTCACCTGAAATTAACATTGATCTATTAAATCCATACCAACTTAACTAAAAATCTGTCCTCAGAACAGTGGGTGTGCAGAAAAACTGCTGACCCAAAGACAGGGTTAAATAGTCACCAACATAAGAGTATCTTTCCTTGGGCAAAGTTTAACATTTTGCTCTCTCTGCTGCGTCCATGCTCAACTGTCTTAAGGAGTCTCTTTCTTTACTGTTCTTTAATTTCATTGTCCATTTTTAATTGGTAAAAACTCATACCCAAGCTTTATACATTTGTTCAGGTAAGGGCTTGCCTGCACGTGGAAGCAGCAACTCCACTGAAGCTGGCACACAATGCAGCTGCAGCCAAGGCTGCACAATTCTCTGCTGACCAGTAGCCTGACCACACAGCATATTCTGAAGTTTCTGCTCACTGGAATCTGTTACTTCAAGCAGGCTTCACACCACTGAATGCTCCCAGAGCAGTGGGAGTGCTGTGGCAAGACAACCACTGCTAGCTTAGTTTCGCTCCCTTGCAACTGTTGATAGCTCATCGCCACTGGCAAGACAAGTTCTTCAGCAGACAAAACCTCTCATCTTAATGGGGACCTCGTGACTTTCATGGTAGCATTTATGCAGAGCTGCCCTTCATTGTGGTTAGGAGGTACTTCTCTTATAAGCACCACTCGTTTAACTAAAAAATGGCTGGTTTTGCCCTGTTACTGATACATGGCAATATTCCAAGTTTGTCTAACCATTGATTTCTTGGACCATGGGCCAGTGAGTTCATGCAAATTTGGTAAATTTGGTCAGATCCTTAGAAGTGTATTTTAATAGTCAGATGATACTTATTTTTTACATTCCCAGTGCTATTTGCAGTGCTTTGCACTTCATTCTGCTTACAGAAAATTGGGCTTTTCATGGAATTAGTCATTTAGAAATAGACACATTCCATGAACTACAGGAATTCCTCCCAACTCCTGAGAGCTGCTGACATCCCAATGGTGTCATTTTTGCTGAAGACTACAAGGTAGCTTTTCTGTATTTTGGTGCATTTTGACATTATCCAGGAACTGTTGCTCTATTACTTTTTAGATATCATGCCATTCCTGTGTTTCTCCCTTCCTAAAGCATTTCTGACAATTAGGTTTGCGAGTCATGCTTTAAGGCAGATTGCATCTTCATGTACATAATGGTTTACCACCAAAATCCAATTTACTTGGCAACTACTTTAAGATCCCTCATTCTTCTGTGAAAGAGGGCCAGTTTGCTGATTACAGCAAAAAATATGCTGTTACAGTGATACAGCATTGTCAGTTTTTAAAGAGACTGCTCAAAGCACAAGTTCCAATGTGTGTATTCCCTTCTTCCACTACTGAGCACTTTCCCCCACACAGCAAGCAGGCAACTCTGCCAGTGTATTCCTCAAAGGGCAGTTCCACTGTTGCAATATTGGCCTTTTTGTGCTGAAGTGAACCATAAAACCCCAGCTCCTCTCTCCCTCATGAGAAACAGACACAAGCTTTAGACCTTGCCTTTTGTGTAACAACTTTCCTCTTTACACCTGAATTTCTTCCTTCCAAGTGTTTCATGTTTATGGTTCCACACCAACCACCACCTCATCTACTTCCTCCTATCTCCTGGGTGATGCTATCTTAGATAAGCAGACTACTTGGTTTGAATTGGGTACCTACCTTTGTCTTTACAGGGCCTATCTGCAAATTCTGGTGTTTTGAGTAATAACACCTTCTGTGTCAGCAAGTCTGAATACCCTGATGATATTTTAAAAGGGCAAATACTCTCACAGGTTCTTCCATGTACTGAAACTTGACACTTGTTTCCCTAATATTTCTGCTATCCTTCCTACAGGGGGCAGTTCAATGTTTTGAGGAAAGTGCTATTTTAAACATGCAGAGACAGTGATTTTGGTTTACATGCAGTTTCTGAAAACAGTATTGGCTCAGCAAGATTGCAGCAGCTGCTGCAGCAGGCTTTAAAAAAGCATGGCATCCCACTCCAAGCCACAAAAACTCTTCAGGCATCACATTTCCTTCCAGTTACAGATCATCTGCATTTGTCAGGCAGCTCTTGACAGTGTTCCAAGTCATCACTAGAAAAAGAGAACGTGGTCTAAGTAACACAGTTAATTTCAGAGATAATTTTCAATTTGCAACTAAGCACCTGACTCTGTATACATTATAGTGTTACCGTTTCTGTAAAAACCCTAACACCTCATAGACATTATAATACTTTTCAGAAAGTTTAATCAAACCTTTTGGTCTCATCTCAGATTCCGGATCCGTATTAAGTTTTTCAACAGAGAATTCAGGTTCGGGATAGGATCATCACAGATGAGACAAATGCAATGAAGAAAACTAGATTTGATAGAGATGTATAGTTTTTCTATAGGGTTTGATTGCAAAAAAACCCCTGAACATTCTGTAGTCCTTCACCATATTTCAAAAACACACGTATTTAAAACTTTTCATTTAGTTATGAAGTGTTCTTTAATTCCAACTATGTACAAATTAAATATTATACCAATTGTCTATATCAACTGGTTAATTACTGTATTAAGTATATCAACAATGGTCATCATACAGAAAATTCCCAAACTGTAAGAAGTTACTTTAGACTTAAAACAAAAAATATCTAGAAGCTTTTCAATTACATACCTGATAAGCTAAAAGCATTTGTTCCTACATTTCTGACCATATTCCTGTCCAAGAAAGACACTTATTAGTTCAGAAAAATCCATCCATTCCTCCATCACTCAAAATACAATTTGTCATCTAGTCTCTCATACAGAGCAAGCTCAATTACTAAACATGTTGGCTTACTACTCTGAAAGGTAACTTAAAAGTGCAATCATACTACTGCAGGATTAACTTTGCTTCTCTTCCTCAAGTATCTCAACTTGGCTATAAACAATTATAGGCAACTAACCAAACATAACTCCCCCTCTACTATCAGAATCAAGTTAATCTGTGAGAATTAGCTAAAATCTGGTTGTCAGCTTGTATCAAAACATTAAAAACTCAAGATAAAATGCCCTGTGGATACTCATGAACCAGTGAATTTTAAGTGAATTTCATTGAAAACTTAAATCAAGAACTTTATTCTTAGGTCAGTGTCTGAAGGCAACCACTACCAATACTGTTGATGCACAGCAAGTGTTCAGAGGCATGCTTTTTGCCTGCTGCAAGTGTAAGGTCATACTAGGCCTTCTGAATTAACTTAGCTCTGGAGCTGAAACAGCTTTAATGTAACTAGAATTCATGGAAACTCACCACTGCATTTCACCTTTAATCATTAACATTACTTTTCCTAAATGCTCACATCTGAGTCAGGCCTAAGTTAACAGTACTTTCTAAGAGGATCAAAGTATAAATGTCATCACTAGCTTTCAAACTCCAGCAAAACTTCCTTAGCAAGGCACTTTAATAGCTGGCTATTGTTATTTAACCCCTCTGAAACAGGACACCTCGAATTATAGGGGTCTAACACTTCCCCCTCTCTGCTTTTTAAAGCTGCTAGCTTTTGCAACAGCACATATCCATGTGAACATGGACATGGGGAGAGTTTAAACAATGCACCAACATCCTGCTTCACAACCTGGAGCATGCTGGTAGATAGGGACAGCACTAAAGGTAACACCACCTAGGATAATGACTGAAAGATTAAGTGACTTTTGAACAAAATGTTTTAAGTGGTTTAATTTCAGTAGCCAGATCCGTATGAAGTTTCTCATCAACATATCAGGTTTGGCAGTTTCATCATGATTCACCACTTAAATATTAGTGACTGGGAATTGCAACACAACTCATGCACTCATATATTCCACAAAATAAGCTTTGTGTCTTTCATATGCAGATGTACTGAAAGAGGAATACATTACAAGGAATAAAAACTCAGCTGCTTTCTCAGTATTACCTCTCTCTGTTGTACTATAGTTGCCAAGCAGTTTCTGATCAGGATGCCTGATCCCATTATTAGAAACTCTTCATGCTATTCTAGAAACCTGAGTAAAATAATCAATTACAACATAATTAATGCATAATACAGCACAACCCATTAGGAACAATCAAGTTCTTATCCCTATCGCTCCCAACTATTGGTTATAAGCATTTGAGCCACATTAAAAAGAACACAGAAACTGAAGTTATTTCTTAACATTTCCAAAAGGAGAAAATACCAACTGTACTCTCAAAAAAATTAATAGATATTTTAATTAACAAATTTCTAATGTCCCTTGTTTTCTTCACCTAAACACTTTCTGATACTAATGTCCCAATAAAGCACACATTCACAATTAAAAGCCATTTGAGGTAACCCTTGACAGATTTAGCATGAACACCTCAAGTAGGCATTTTACCAGTTCCTCTGACTGTGACTCAAATAAACTATTTAATAACTCCCCAGCCTACATAGCTCTTGATCATGTCAGTCATGCTTGAAATACAATACCTCAATTTTAAAGCTAATGATACATCTACAAATAGGAACATACTTAAATTTTTCTAATCCATGTATCACATTAATTTAATTGACAATCCAAAACATACATAGCTTTCAGGAAAATCCACTTGTATGTACTAAGTATTCTTCTACTTCTGAGGACACTTCCATGAAGGCCTAAAATTGAAATTAAATAAAAATTACTTTTTAAAGTAGAAAATATCTTGTCACTATGGTGTAGCATCATCTCTCATGTTACTACATCAGAAAGAACCACCAACCACGAAAAATTCACTCATTCATAACAATTTAATATTGGTCTAGAACAGTCTTCAAAACCTGACAAATTGAAATTCTGTACACCCTGGATTGGTTTAGATGCTTTTGTAACCACCACAGTGTCTGAAGAACCAAGTCATCCAACACTCTATTTTCAAAATATGAATATATATGAGCAAACATGCATTTATTCACAATGCAATACTACTATATGCTCACAGTTTGCAGGATCACTGCCTCAGTAATTATGCTCAAATATGGCCAGGTATGTAGATTCACATTAACTCCAACAGACATCCAAGGCCAGCCGAGTTGCACCACATCCAAAATAAGTATAATTTAGCACAAGTGATTTATCACATGGATCTTCACACTTATTTAAATGCCACAGCAAAAGAAATTAAACTAGGAACTACCCCAAGGGCCGACCATAACTCACAAAAACATCCCAACAAGTTACTCCTCATCAGTTTGATGCACTATGAAAATGCACCAAACTGCAACTGTTTTTCCTTTTTGTTTCACTCAGTAGCTACAGAAAGGGGAAAAGCCTCTGGCACTTCACCATTCTGTACTTTTGACAGACAAAAACATGGAAACCAAGTAAGAAATTGAAGCATTTATTGTAATTGATTATAGAAATGTACTGTTACTTCTAGAGCAACAAAATGTAAAAAATGCTGAGCCTTTACCTTAATGCTTCTGTACAACATATTAGTCACCACTGAAAACTTCTGCTCCACCATACCTAAAAACAAACAGTAAACAAACTTAACACTTGAAATCAGTAGATTCTTATTACCAGGCCACTACATTACACACATTATGAGACAATAATCATCAATAATAATCAGCAGTCTCTCAGGTCTCAGAAGCAATAATATTAAGTACATATCTTAAGTTTGCAGGCCTTTTAAAAAGCAGCTAATGACACAGCCAAGTGTCATTAGCAAGGAGTTACATCTCCTTGAAAGCCTGTACTAAAAGCATTGTAGCAGTAACTGCATATACACACTAAGAAACTTGAGCCCAAAGCATTTTTAATGAAAACTCATCATCTCAACATTTCAGTCCTGTAAGTATAAACACTGATGTGAATGGGTTTGGAGAACTTCTTTAACCACCTAGCAAGTACTGAAATCTACCAACTCAACCAAAGAAGCACATTACAATTTGTTTTGTCATATATATACAATACTCAGTAACTTCCAATAATGTTTCTGACTGTGCACTGGATAGATCAAATAAATTGTAGCAATCAATAATCTTTTGTTCCAGATCATAATAAATAATTAAAGATATGAAGGTCTGGAGTTAAGCTTGTTTTTTACACCAAATAACTCAGGGTTGCTAATGGCTTGTAAAAATTAAAAATTAGGATTCAGTAATCTAATCTGTGACTCAGGCTATCGTTAGAGAAGGTAATTCAGCACTGAATGAACAGCTTCCCACATGAACACAACTATCTCCCCGTGTTTGCTTGCAGATAAGAACCTACAGCCCTAGATGTGTTTCTTTACTGCACTGCTCGTGCTTCCCCAAGGACTATGGCTCAATGACATGAGCATCACGAGAGGGGAACAAAGCCATCCGAAGGGGAAAATAAGTTCCTGGGGGTTTTTTACACTAATCAAGGTCCTTTTATTTGGCCATTTCGCTGCCTAAGAGAAAGGGAAACATGAATAGATGCTAAAAGCAATCCCGTGACTCATGCGATGGTTGGGGCGTCTGGGGCTTTTTGAGCACAATATATGGATTTTACAGTTACCATGTTAAAAAAAAACACCTTGTTGTGGGACAATTCCACGAAGCCGACGGCCGAACC
>NW_009953722.1:3652346-3657579 GCF_000747805.2 Chaetura pelagica | reverse complement strand
GGGGCCCGGGGAGCGGGCTGGGCTGTCCCCGGGGTGCCTTTCATCAGGGCTGAAGAAGCTGCTCGTACCCACCGCAGAAAGCAGAAAGCTTCCTGCAGGTCCTCACTTAGGGAATCCTATGAGCCTGGCTGGGCTGTCCCAGTCCCGGCACAGCTTTATGAGCCGCGGGAAGTTGTGCAGTTGCACCTGGGTTGGCAGCGTCCGGCTCCATCTGCCTCCTGCGGTGCTGTGGAAGTGCTAAGGAAAGGAGGTGGAGCAGGGATCTGAGCCACAGGGGGGATGGCAGGAGCCCTGCAGCCCGGATGGTGTTTAAACTGTTGGGAAACCACGTCCTGAATTCTCGTCGTGTTCGTGGAGGTTCTCACCTCATGTTTATAAATACTAAACTTTTTTTTTTTTTTTTGTCTGGATGTTTATTGAGAGGTTTTACTGCACCAGTCAGCTTAGCTGAGGAAATCAAGAACAACGAGGAAGGGTGAAAAAAAAGCTTGAATAATGGTTTGGTGTTTTGACAAGAAATCTTTAAGAATACTACAAAAACTGGTGGTCCATAAGATAGGGTCTCAATGAAAGGGTCTAACTATTGGGAGTGGATAAGGGAAGTCTAGAAAAGTGAGTTGTAAACTGCTAATCTACCTGGTAATTTTATTTCTAAAATTAGTGAGATTAATACTATCAGGAAAACTAAATAGTTGACAAATCTTAGACAAATCTTCTTCTGCTATCCACAGCAGAAAATGACACTTTCCCTCTACCTTTCCTCTTCCACATTGCAGCCACCCCACTGCCTTTCCTGCTGTAGAGGCATGGGGATAAAGATCTACAGGCTCCTTTTTCTCTGCACTTGTTCGAGCTGCTGTTTCTGTAGGGGTGAGAACACAAAGCTATCAGCATCAGGGAATAGTTGCTAGTGCATCAGGCAGGCTCAGCAGCTGAACTTGAACAGAGGCAGTTTATGCCATTGTTATCTACCCGTGTGAGCTGTTGAAAAGGCCTCGACACTGATGTTTGCCACATGGCACTGAAAATGTTAACCCAGCCTTCCTTATTGACATCAGGGCTAAAGATAAGCAAAGTAATCACGGCCGTTAATCACGACCTTTCTACAGCAGACTGGAGGGCTTTTACATATGTTATTTTTTTTTGAAGAATGAGGTACTTTCAGGGGAAAAATAGACTCATAATTTAAGCCCAAAGCATGAATGACTGCTACTTTGGTTTGTAGTTGATAATAAGAAAGCTATAAATCACAAGGTGACTAAAGGCTTGTCCAGGGCTGTGGAGCACTGCTCTGTATTGTGAGCTTTGCAGGAAAAACAAGGGTGTGCACTTACCACAGGGAGCCTTGCAATGTTACCACACACTAACTTTTGTCACTTGGCCAAAGAAACACCCCACCTCTCAGTTAGGTAGTAGAGTACAGTTTCCTAGCAGTGCCTGAATGCACATTGTGTGCAAACTTATCCCACAAGTGCCTCGTATTTCTCAGTATCCTCTGAGTCTGCTAGCACTGGACAAGCTCGTGGGTCATGTGAATTGCATCTTTGTTTAGGGAGGCAACTGTTACCATTATGTGGATGAAAAAAAGTTAACTAAACCAAAACAAAAACAAGCACCACAATTGCAGGTTGTATTTAAAAGTAAGGTTCTTTCTCAGCTGCCTTTACCCTCCTTCAGGTTTCCACATCTAGAACCTGTATGCCAGGAGTCTGGATGAGAGTGCAAGCTTGTGGAGCAACATCTGATCCTCAGACTGCACTCCCTGGAGAGATCCCAAGGCTAGTCTGAGCTGTAGGCCTTGTTGCCATAAGGGGTTAGTTTATAGATGAATCAATTCTGGATTTAGCTCACACACATATAGCTGCACGTTCATCCACAGTACAAGCACTGGCAGAAGGGAGAGCTGGTTGTGAGATACTGGGAGCATACTCAGTTGCCGTTTTGAGGCACAAATATATGCCAGCCTGAGAGGCTGGTGGTGTGGCTACCTCCAGGGCTTTTCAGCTCTAGGCAACTCTCTCCAAGTTATCTTTCCTTGTTTTAAATAATTCCTTTCTCTGCTTGTTCTTTCTCTTTATTTCTGCCTCCCCCCACTTCCCTTCTGTTCCTATTTTAAGTCTGGCTTCCTGGATTTTCTCCAATAGCTTTGCATCTTCGATGACTCACATCTCCTGGTTTGGGATTGTTACCAGTGCATCCTTTGGGATGCTGATTTCCCCTGCCCTCTCACCTTCCCAGCAGGAAGTCTATTGTATACAGCTCTAATTTCTTCCTTCTCAGAACAGATAGCATTCATTGGAAAATCCTGAGCTGACTTCACTGTATTTCACATTATGCATCATAAAATGCATGAGTTGGGAAACAATTACATGTAGCTTAATATTTAGGCCCTGTTTTTAATGTTTTGCAGAGACCAGAATTCTTTTTGTATAACTACTTCTCAACTCCCTTTCTTTGAATTTGTAGTCATTTTAGTGTCACAGAAAGATCAGTGTTTTTTTTGTTTTGTTGTTTAGTTTTTGTGTGGGTTTGTTTGTTTGTTGTTGGTTTTGTGTGGGGTTTTTTGGTGGTTTTTTTTGTTGTTGTTTTGGTTTGGTTTTTAATGAACAGGATCATAGGAACATTAGAACAGCTGTATGGAGTCAGGCCAGAGGTCTACCCCTCTGCCATTCCCCCAGTATCCTGCCTCCAGCTGTAGCCAAAATTAAATGCCTAGGGAGGGGAGTAAGAATAGAACAAGCACTTAGGGATCCTTCCTTGGATGTTTGTCCAGTCTCTGAACATACATAACTCAGAGACCTGCCAGAGAGTGGGGTTCTTTTGTGGTTCTCTCATGAAGGAGAGGTTCCTGGAGGACTCTCTCCCGTGGGAGAGACACCGTGGGGCAGCAGGGAAGGACTGTAAGGAATCCTTCTTCCTGAGGAGGAGGGAGCAGCAGGACCCACCAGCCTGTGAACTGACTCTAAACCCCATCCCCATCCCCCTGTGCCTCTGAGGGGAAGGAGGGAGAGAAACCGGGAACAAAGTGATTTGGGTCCAGGAAGAAGGGAGGGGTGGGGTAACATATGCAAGCCCTGCTCTTTGTGTGTCTGTGTCCTGGGTGTGTTTGATTTGTGTGAGATTAAATTATTATTTTTTCCCAAGTTGAGTCTGTTTTGCCCGGGACCTTAATCGGTGAAGAACCCTCCTTGTCCTTTGTCTCGACCCAGGAGCTTTGTCCTCCTCATCCCAGAGTGTGTGTGTGTGTGTGTGGGGGGAAGTTGAGTGAGTGGCCATGGGGCTATTCCTTTTGTTGTCTGTTGGGCACAAACCACGACACTGCAGCATCTTCAAGAAGTTTGAAGCAACTACACTGAACAATGTTTCAGCAGTGGTGTGGGGAATTTCCCCAGATCTTCTACAATGAATACAGGAACAAAAAATTAATGCAATTGCATGGCCTAATTTTCTCTGAACAGCCTTCCTGTCTGTGCCTCAAGAATTTGAAAAGGGATATGTTATTAGTTTTGATAGACTAAACACTGGTATATACTCCTGTGGGCTTCCTTTTTGCCCGTTGCATGTACTGAAACATTTGGGTTGTCATAAACTAAAATTAATGGTAAAGCATAACTGAAGTTTATACAAGAAAAAAGCCCAAACCCTCTGCACTGCATTACTTAAAGGAAGCAATAAAGGTAGTGTATTAAGACAGCCAAAGTAATATTAATAATTTTAAGTTGAGTTAGCTACTTTTTTTTTCTCTGTTTACCAAGGTAAGTCTGTGGGCTGTCTACAGGAGTACATAATTGTAACTATTTTATTGTTTAACAGAAACATTCATTATCTTGAACTGCAGCAGCATTTCACTATGCCCAAAAACACTTGGAGTAAATTTCAGCCTAAGCTGTTGTTAGTGCCTAGGAACATCATCTTTCAGTGTTCATATCTTGCCTCTGCTATTCTGCATAAACAGGATATTACTGAAAGATAACGTTATTTATTGAATTGCTGTATGGTTGCTGCTTATCTTACTGGCTTTTGCTCACCCTGAAGAGATAAGATGAACAGGTTCAAGTGAGATGAAAGCATTGAAGTGGAGGTACTGTAGAAAGATGGAAAAAGAGCAGCCTGCCATTCTCATACTTGTAGGACCCAGCTGTTAGTTAACATCACTTGCAACCACTTCATTCATTAACAAGGCACAGCGAAAAAAAGGCTTTTCTGTTGTATCTATAAACCTTAACAAACTGAGTGCCAAACTCACTTTTAAATAGGGAATGTGTCTTCACATTCCTTAAGACGAGGATGCCTCTGATTCTTGGAGAAGACAAGGCTGCTGAGATATTTGATTTTTTTGACTGAAACTGTTCTTAATATTACCATATTTCAAAGCCTTGCTTCCAACATATCCTATATTCACACTGTATACAGAATCAGGGAAAACACATAATTGATTTGCTCTTTCTAAATGCAAATATCTTTTTTGTTTTTAGCTTTAGTTCTCTAGCACATTAGCCACCTGAACTGACTCACAAGATTAAGCAGGAGGGAAGTGGTGGGAGCACAGTCTCTAGGCTGGGGAAGTGTCGAGTAGGGTGATGATCCCTGACAGCAGCTAATACTTAGGTAGCTGTGAATATAAATATGCTGTGAAACCTCACCCTCAATCCCTCCAAAACGCAGTGTAGCACCTATTTGACTGTTTGAGGTTTATGAAGTCTGTTCTTCTACTGTGTGCTGCTATTTCCTGTTTTACTGTGAGGAAGAAAATCTTTCTCAATGCAATTAAAGTTTATGGACAGTTGATATTCAGAGCAGTTTAGCTCACAGCTGGGTCTATTAAGAAGCAAGACAATTGTGATGCTTTGCCCTACAATACCTAAAATCAGTCTGTTTTTTGAAGGGGGGTGGTACTGTATTTGCAAATAACAGAAAGAGGGCAGCATACTCAATGATCTTGAAGGTCTTTTCCAACCAAAGTGATTCTGTGATTCTGTAACCATGAAAATGTTCCTTTAAAAATACAAATCAGCTATTACAGTTGTGTAAACTGTAACCTTGAAGAAACAGCAAACTGATGTATTGCTGACTTCCTAAGAGGGAACTCACAGCATTGCAAATTCTTCTTGTGTGAACAAGCACAAATTCCCTGTCCTGGAATATTCCTGCCTGGAGGTGGTAGGTGAGATTCTGATGCTGGGACTTCTACTACTGTTACCACAGAAGTACTCAGGCAGGGTGCCTCCTGCTG
>NW_009953722.1:3591947-3651652 GCF_000747805.2 Chaetura pelagica | reverse complement strand
GAAGGCACTCCTATGCTCTAACCTGCTTTGGATATTCCCTAAAACTCAAGGAGCTCACCCAGGCTCTCCAGGCAACAGGGATAAAGACCTGGGCATTTCTGAAGTTTGTGTGCTCCCTCTGCCTGGCCGACAGCAGACAGTAGAATAAGACAAGGCCATCCTGTTTTCTGGTCCTCAGTTTAACATCTTGTTCTGTAAGGCAAGTATGGGACAAGGCTGCCACTCCTTGTCAGCACAGGGAACATGCTCTGCTTGGCTACAGAATGTGCAGCTAAGGTTTTTTCATGTGCTTCACATGAGGAGAAGCACTTGCCCTGTCAGAGATCCTGAGCATGCAGTGTTTCTAATCACAGGGCTCCTGCAGAGCAGAGAAGTTGCAGTATGGAGCCTCTGCTGGGTGGCCATTACAGACACGAATCCCTTGGCACTCCTTAATCTCCAATCACTGCCAGAGTGACAGGGAGCACTACTGCCAGTATCCTTTGGGATCCCTGAGCCAGGCCCTCCTGGGAGCCTGGGATGGATGACCAGGGGATGCACTTGCTGAGATTCTCTATTCCTTCTCAAAAAAAACAATGCTGGGGCAATTTTCAGAGAGACCAGTGATCAGGCCACCAGGGAAGAGCAGCTGATATTCAGCCTCATCTGGAGCAGCTCCTGGGTGGAAGCCTGTGGTGTTGTGCAAGATGTGAAGAGGTCTGGCTACCACCTGGTCTTGGGACAACCAAGCAACCAGCCCACTGCCCATGGTCGGTCTAGTGTTGTGTCGGGGAGGTTGGGAGGTAGGTCAGGAGGTAGATAGAGAGGCTGGTGAGTGGTCCTGGTAGCTGCATGCACAGCACAAACCATTAACTCTTGCTCTAGTGCAGCTGCCTATTCCCACAGGAGCTGGCACAGTTGATGGAGTTAATGTATGGCCCTGGCTAGTGCTGGTTGCCCTGCACCAGGATTATGTCCAAGACAAAAAGTTCTGCTTGCATACAGACATGTTGAGTATTGCCATCCTCGTTGGAGGGATCATATCCCTGCCAGATAATGGTGTTCCTTTCCTGTCAAGAACAGTGTGTGGGACACTTGGTACCAGTGGCAGAAGAACTTCCCTGCTTTTTTGTATCTCCTCCTAGACCATCTATATGAGATACAACCCCAAGTTTCTTGCAGGTGTCTTGAGTGTTTCAGTCTTGATGTGGCCTGTTCTAGCTGTGGACATCCCAGTTAGTCCACTGGGCAATTCTTGAGGCTGCACCTATATAGGAAAGAGTCTACCAACAGCTTTTTATTGACTCTTGGCCACGAGCCAGGTGATCCAAATGTTACTGATGCATGGACTTTGTATATACATAACAGCCTTTCTGTAGAATTCAATAGCAGCTTTGGTGCAATTCTTTACACCTCTAAAATGATGGAAAACCACAGAGAAGTTCAGAACCTACCACAGTGTGCTGTAAGTTGTTTCACTTGACCTAGAAAAATCCTTTGATGATGGTGCTTTATTTTACCAGAACAAAACCGAAAATTTATAAGCACTATTGAAGAAGAAAGCTCATCAGTGCTGCTCTATGGTATCTTAAATATCAGATAATCTGCTTTAAATTCTGCTAGCTCATTGTGCCAACACAGCATTTGAAACAACTGCCTGTTGTGGGTTTTTTTCCCCGTATTTCTTTAATTTTTATTTGATTGTTTTTCTTTCTATACTTTACTTGGGTTACTCAAGCATGTACTTACTCTTGTGTCAAACTGAGTGGGATAGGGAAGAAATGAATAGATCTCACTTCAGGAAAAGTTAATTGGTATGTTTAATTTCTCTTTGTCCTGGTTTGAGCCAGGATTAAGCCAGTTTTCCTTTTGCTGATTTTTTTTTCCTTCAGTAAGCTTTCTTTCAACTAGCAACTCTGTGTTCTGCTGGGCTGATAAGACAGTGGAATGTTTTTCTAACTACTGAGGCTTCAAGGTTGCCCCTTCACTCTGCCAGCTCAGACACTGCAGGGAGATCTGTGCCCCCCCGTAGGAGGCTGAGTTAGACAGACAGCAAAATGGGCCAGAGAAATTCCATTCCATAGATCTACGTAGGCTCAGGGAAAGGTTGGAGATCACAGAGGACAACTTCCTTCCTTCTTTTTCTCTCCTTCTCTTCCGTCCATGGCTGGCATCCAGGGAGGACTCCATCCATCCATCACCATCAACCCTTAGGCCGAAGCTCTCCTGACCCTCATCACTCTCCTCTTTCTCCAGCAGCATCTCCAGGATTCCTTGGGACTGTCTTAATCTCAGGGGAGTGCTGTGGGAGTTGCTGGGGGGGGGAGGGAGGCGAGAGGCTTTTGCCCATACCCGAATATATTTGCATATGATTGTATATATTTTCTTATAAATTGATTAGTGTTTAATTAAAGCTGTGTAGTTTAGTTTTCAATCCAGCCAAGTCTCTCTCTTTTTCTCTCTCTCCTTCCCTACCTGGGTGCAAGGAGGAGGGGATTGAGAGCATTGTTGTCAGACCTGAGTCAAATGGTGACACTCTTGAAGATCTTGCTGTGTATCGGCATGTTTAAACAGTGGGAGTTTGCAACACAGCTTGATTCTAGGGTTTGTCTTTTACATGCCATAAGGGATAAAACAGGATAGCATAATGAGCGTGTATTATACGAGGAGTGTCCAAGCATCAGAACAGCTTGTTCAGCCCACCAGACTGGTTATAGGCTGAAGCAGGCTAAGAAATTATGTCTTCTCCTTCCAAGCGTCCTGGGGGTCCAGCTTAATACATCCGTCTCCTCCTGTCTCCCCACTTTGAGTTACCACAGACCATGGTAGGATCTCCAATAACTTCTTCTTACCTTATACCCACACTTCTGCAGCAGAGGCAGGACTCACCTCACAGGCCCTGCAAGGGATCTGCATGCAGAGGGGCAGCCTGTGGCTCTTGCCCATGTTCCTCTGCACCCTGCCTAGGATGGGACCACAGAGTGAGAGATTTTGGAAGGTTGCAGCTGGTGAAGCAGAAAAGCACAGTAGGATGCTGCATGACAAGGTGCTGAAACCTTTGTTGAACTCATAAGCAATCTGGTCTGCAGCACTGATCTGATGTGTACATCTGACCCACAGCCAGTCTGGGATACCTGTGTTTGACACAGGATGAATGGGGTGACCATTAAGATCCTTCTTCTGTAAACACAAGAGGGCACTCCCACCTCACTTCTAAATGACTTTCAGCACTTGTAAAAGGAAGTTCTTTTGGTAGCTACTCCTTTGTACACGCTTTGGTAACAGATCGATCACTATGCATTTATAAGCATTTATAGAACATGTATTTAGAGGTCACATTTAAGAAATGTGGTCTTGATTTGATGCTTTCTCCAAAATAGTACGCATTAAGAAAAATTGAATTTAACCCTTGATTTTGAAGAAATAAAATGAAACATCATTCATCCTTGTAACCAGAATTGCACTGAAACTGAGGAGCTACAGACTGCTTTTGGGGGTGTCAGGTGCTTTCTCTTTACCCACTCACTCTTGTCTGCCTGGTGGGTTATGCTATCAATGCTTTGCACACTGTGGTCACTTACACAAAAATAAATATATTTTAAGCTCAACCAATAGCCTCTCAGCTGTTAGGATCAGTCTCACTTGATCAGTCAGAAAGGTTTTAACAGCTTTTTACAGTGTCCAGCACAGTAAATTAAAATCTAGGCTTGTAAAACAGAATTTTCTGTACATTTTAAAATACAAATAAAACCAATAAGTAATTACTTTTTGAAAGGAAATATAAACATACAAACCCCAAAGTCTACTGTGCTTATTATCTCAGTTTAAATGTTTACATGTCCTTCACTCAGAGAGAGTTATTTGGTACGATCTAAAGTTTCTACATGGGGAAGTAAATTTTAACTATACTTTTAGCCTCTTTGCATTCTTTCTGCAAGGTGTTTTCCCTCCGGTTGTAGAATAAATGTGATGCACTTTTTGTTCTCACTTACCAGTCTCCTCCCAGGGAAGGCCATTCTAGACTCTGTTTCTCATCAGATAAAGAATGTGAAGCAGTGGAGTAAGGAGAGTGGGAGGAACATGTCCTGGCAGTGTCCATCAGGAGGCAGCAGAGCTGCATGTGTTGCAGAGTGACATGAGTCTATGTCCAGAGGCATGTTGTGATGTTCCTCCATGGTTCTTATCCCTTCTTCTTAGCACCACACTTCTTTTGATCATTGTGAGCTACATTAACAATTTCTTGAACTACTGTTCCTTGCAAGCAAGCTGAGAAGCCCAACAGATAGACCCTGCAGTTTGAGCTGTTGTCTTAGGCTGTTGAGCCAGTAGTAGCAGCTGAGAGTTATTAATTAGCATGCCTAGATGTGACACAATTATTAAACTGAGTGGATAACAACTTATTTGGCAAAACAGTGGTAGCCAGGGCACTATGGGAAAGAAAGAGGTGAGTCATTTGAAGGCAGAAACACAAATCTGCATACATTTGCCATTTTAGCTGAACATTTTATATGAGTTGTATACCTGAACCAAAACAGAAAACCTGTGATTTCAAATCCGAAATGTCAAAGAACTAAGCTGTGGAGTGTTCTTAAGAGCCCCCCTCCACCTCCTTCTTACTTCCTCAGATCTGAGGCACTGAGGTTTCCCAAGAGTAGTTCACATGCCCAGAGAGGTTGTGTTTGTGCTCAGCAGATGTATAGGCAATGAGGGTGAGCCCACTGTGTGCTCCTGCAAGAGCTGGTTCCCTTCCTGGGCACTGACTGGGAGACCAGAAAACTGCCCTTCATGTCTGCTTGTAAATTCAATCATGATTCAAAGTCTTGAAATAGTGTAGTTTCTTTTAAAGGTAGAATTTCAAGTAAAAATTCTTGCTGCACACAAACAAGGACTTTTAAGAGTTCTCACATCTGTCATAAATTCAGTTGTCATTAATCTCAGAGAAGCTATGCTGATCAATATGCATGAGAATCTGATACTCTTATTTAATTCTGCCTCTCAGGAGCAGAATCCATGTGGAGTCACACTGACTTGCCCAAAACCCCTCACTGTGGTTACAGATGGGTGGTGGTCCCATCACAAACATTCCCTAAATGGTGGGACTGGCTGGGTGAGATATAAGCACATATGGGGCAAGTGAGATACTCCCAGAAAAGAACTGAAATGCTGGTGATCTGATCTGCTCACTAGAGAAGGAAGTTATTTATTTATGTATTTATTTGTTTGTTTGCTTGCTTATTTTTGGCAGAGGAAATAGAGAAAAACTGGGTTTGAGGTGTACAGATCTAGGAATGACAGCCTGGTCCCTGCAGCACAGGATTGCAGTTCTCAGGTAGCAGAACATAAGCTTTGTGTTGAATCTGCAAGGCAGTGGGACTGCAGTTTATCAGTCTTTTCTTGACATGCCTGTAGCTTTGTTTTACTTGCTCTAGCTGTGACAGCAGTTCCTCTAATTGAGCAGGTGTCGTTGGCTGATTTTTTTTGCTCTTATGTATCTTTGGTGTAACCATAGTTCTGTATAGATGTTGTAACAGGCAGCTATTCTATATGTAGTATGAGATATTTGCGGCTCTAGCACAGTGATGTAGAGAAATACAGCCCTGGTATGACAGCAGGAACCTTGAGAAGTGGAAAAATAGGACACAGCATGGAAGAATGCAGGTATAGGGTGATAAGGAATAGGACACTGGCCTGGCACTGGAGACCCCATGGCTATATATAGTTCTCCAATGGTCAGATAAAGAAGCGCAGACCTGGACAAAATTGGTTGCAAGGATAACAAGGAAAATAAATAGAATATTCTTGCTGTGAAAGGTATGTCTGATGTCTGTGGAGCCTGTCCTGGTACTCTGAGCATCATCAGTGCAGAGCTGCCCTACAAACGAGAAGACAACTGCACAGCTGACCCCCATGGACCTCCAGTCAGATATCAGGAGTAGACCTCTGTGAGAGGGCAACCTGGTTTTACCTGGAACTGACAGGTGGTACAGGCTTAGAGGAAAAATCTCAATGTCTCAAGGTCATTTCACACTTTCCTGCAAAGATAAGAGCATGCAGCCAGTAGCATCATCATAGCATGGAAGCATATAGCCTAGTATTTACGTTCCTGCCACTGGGAGAACACAGTGGGTGTAAGCTGAAGTTGAGAAGAATGCACTTGGTAATTCACACTTTGTTTAAGCTAAGTGTATGTACAGGTTTACAAGCTATGATGTGTTAGTTTCTTACACAAAGGGCTCCACAAACATCTTCTATTATCAGTCATTCAACATCAGTTTCAGAGACATTTCTACAGATGAATATTTCCTGTTATTGCTCTTTATGATTTCCCTCGGTGAAGGGGAAAAGTCATGAAGTGTGGCTTATTTCTGGCATCAAAAGAGATTTACTCTGCTGATCTAGAAATGCCCGGTGGGCGGGAGACTCCATGGCTCAGGAACTGAGGAAGTGAAATCCCTACCTACGGTCCCTCAACAAGAGCAGTGCAGCTCCTTAGTGCTTAGAGCTGTTGTTTTGCTCTGTGTGTGTTAGTCCTGCAGTTTTGTGGTGGACTACAGGCAGTCTAATTGCAGGTTGGTATTCTCCCTGCTATCTCACAATGTGTTCCCATCATCTCTCTCCTGTCAGCTCTAGCACTGGTTCAGGCATGACCTCAACTAAGTCTTCTCTTCAGTAGGATTAGATTCTAGTCAGATCAGCAAGGGGACGTTTGCTGAACCTGCTGCAGTAGCAGCACATGGGTGGCACAAGGGCACCCACTTGGTGGCACTGTGCTCTTTGAGCACCTTGCACTGGTCATGGGGCTGCACCAACAGACAGGTGTGCCTCTTATATCTGTGTTTTCAAGGCTGACCAAAAACCATAGGACCTAGAAACACAGAATGAGATTCTTCATCACAGCCAGTGGAATGACTGAAGCCCAATTTTCTGCGAATTTCCGCCTCGCAGATCCAATGTGTTCCCTCCCACAATTTCACTGTTTTCTCAATTTGTGAAGGTAACGGTGCCCTTTTGGTTACTTAGCTGAAAGAACTTAAAGAATGCCAAATGTCAGTACATTCAATGATCTCTGAGAGGCTGGTGAGAGAATGGAGGATGGCAATGAGTTGCTGTGCTTCAACAGCTTCCACTCTAGCACACTGCAAGAACCAGCAGAGTTTCACATAGTATTTTGTGAAAGATTTTGAAGGGTCCTCATAATGCAGAGTGGTAGGCACCAACAAATGTGTTCCTAAGAGGAGAAAATGTCTCAAATACAGCTTAACTCAGTTTTCGCAATATTATTTTCTTACTCAAATTAGCCAGTGGGAAACTTGAGATAATTTCACAGCAAAGTCACAATTACATTCCTACTATGCATGTTCTGCAGTTACTCACATTGGTTTTATATTATGGTTCTATTTTAACATTTTGTAAAATCTATGCCTTAAGTAATTTTTCTCATCCCCATAATAATACATTGTCCCTATCTGTAATGTATAGAGGCAGCAGAGGCATGCAATATACAATTCTAGAAATGCACCCATGAATTTATATGCAGTTCTCATGCATCATAAGAATGATGATGATGTGTCTTCTGCACCAGATTTATGGGAACACATTCTTTGTTGTATTTCTCTTTCTGTATTGTTCATATACTCCCAAGCACTTAGAAATACTTGGGTATTGTTACGAAGGATGTCAAGTGCCCTTTGTTACCATGGGTCTCAGGACTGAAGTAATTACAAAAATAAGTTTATTTCAGAATAGACTGTGGTCTCTAGAGTTTCATTTAGAATTGTTGTTTTGAGTTTCAAGATGATATATTCCTCTCCTCACATAACTGGACTGGGACACACACGCAATTCAGAACAAGTCTTTGTTCCCAAATAAAGGGGCAGCATAACTCAGCTGCAACTAATCCCAGGCTGCAGAGGTAAGGGGAGAAGTCTGGGGCAAGGATGTTTTATCCTTGATGGAAGATGATCAGACTGGAAAATGCTTAAGCAAACTGAACATGCATCAGTCCATGGGCCCTGATGGGATGCACCCATGAATACTGAGGGAGTTGGATTATATGTGCACACAGAAATAATTACTGTAATTAACTTAGTAACTTCCATCTTTAACAGTCAACACAGAAGATACTAGTCAAACTGAAATTAGTGTAATTCCAGTTGATTCCTTTGCCTGTACAAAGAACATCCAATCCATTTATTATTCTTTTCCTGGAATACCAGGGCTTTCAGCTCATTATGTTAAGGTGTATCGGAAGAGGAATCACCTCACCTGATATAGAAACTTACAACAATTTGGGAACTAATTAATATTGCATCAGATTTCCCTGCCTTGGGGACAGCAACATCCATCAGAGGGGAGGGCAAATGCCTGGAGAAGGTACCAAGGTTAACCAATTAATTTCTCATGTGGCTATATCCTATCAAAGACCTTAGGTTCTCCAGCTTCCTCCCTTTTTTCAGTCTGGTCATTTGCAAGCTGCAGTAATGTTGCTGCTGTCAGTTTGGTAAAACAGCCATGTGTTGCACTTCTTGACAGCTGTAGTGACAGGAATGGTTTTCTTTCTTCCCCCCTCCTCTCCCTCCGAATATTGCATTAAAGGATTAACAGGTTTCCTAACCTCATATAAGAAATTACGACTAATGCATTGGTTCAGGTTATGTGGTAATATACCTCCTAAAAAAAGATCCAAATTAATCTCTGATATCAATTCATAGCAATAAGCTTTCAGTAGCTTCCCCTAGATACCTAATCATTTAAATGATCTTTTTTCTTTTCCTCTGTCTCCATTCACCCAAATTATTGCTCTTACGTGCTACATTTTCACTCAGAGAGTGTTACAGAAGGCTAAAATGCTTGGATCTGCTACTTTTTTTTTTTTTTTTTCCCCATTAAAGCAGATGGCCCTTACCACAACAGATAACACATTTTACACCCAGGTAATATAATGCTATTCCTTCCTTTTTTGGTATTTGTAGACAAGCTTGGTAAGTGTGCAAAGACCTATATAAGGGGTATAACCGTTATTTCAAATTCAAAGACAACTTTTCCTAAAAAGCCCAACCTAAAGAAACCTGATCAAGTTCCTGTTGCAAAAGCAAAGGGCTGCAACAGCAAATGAGGTCTTTGTTTGTTGGGGGATTTTTTGTTTGTTGTTGTTGTTTTTTTTTCTGGGGGCTTTTTTTTTTTTGCAAAACACACATTAAAGCTTTAAAGTGCCATCTCAGAATTCTGTGGATGTAAAACAATAGAAAGAGTTGAGTCTGATCAGTAGCAAACAATTTCCAATAAAAAAACCTCATCCTGTTCTCTTAAAGCTAATTACAAGTGAAGAGTGGAGCTCCCTGTCTGAGAAACAGGCCTCCACCTTTGATCAATGAAGATTTGCTCTTAGAGCAAAAAGGAACAAATTGTGTTTGGAAAATGAGATATACTCCCTGATTTACTGAAAGAATGGCATGGCACTACTGCTGCCCTTCCAAAGAAATGTTAAAATTGGCTTTTATCTCTTCATTCTGGTGCATCTAATTTGTCTCCTCTAGGGGGCAATTTAACACAAGCCATCCACCTAGGAGCAGTATAGGCTGTCAAGAAGGGATGCCTTACCGTTGATAATGGAGGTTGAAGAATTTATTTCCATTTAAAAGTCCTGAGCAAGCTAAAACTGGTTTATGTAGCTGCCTGTCCATAAATATTTTGCAAAGAGCAAAGGCTGTTGAAGTGCAGAAGGGTCTCTATACACCCGGGGATACTTTCAGCATTTTCCAGTCCCATCAAAGGCCAAATAAAAGTTTCTGAACTTCCTCCTTTTCCAGAAGAGAATCCCTTTGGTATGGGCCTGGGGACATTATATGGCTTTTTTTAAATTATTTTTTTTTCTTTCTGTATTCTTTTTTTTTCCCGTTTTACCTGAAAGGTAAAGGAAATGCATTACCATGTACAAATTGCTGATGTTTGCACTAGTGCTCCTTGACTCGTGGCATTAAGGTCTTAAAGACAAGCCTGAGCTCATGGCTGGGCCACTGGCCAGGCACTCAGGATGCTCAGGGACATTAATACTTGCCTAGACTATTACCTGCCTGCCCTGGGGAAGCCATGTCATCTCTGTGCTTCAGTTTCCATGAGCAAAAAGAGGATAACAAAGAGCTCTATCTGATTAAAATGCTATTTCACAGGCCTCACCAAGCTGCCTGGCAGAGGGATTCTGTAGAGACCGTTGTCATGGGCCCAACAACATCAGGAGATGCCAGCCCTCTTAATGGAAGAAAATCCATAAATGTCAGACAAGTTAATGATCCTACTCTCAGAAACAATTTGCAGAAGCAGCATTAGTAACTTGATAGTGCCCTTGTGTTAACTGGGTACAGCCCTATTAATTTTTTTCTCATCTTTTTAACCGTAAGTGTTTTGTACTTCCATACTTCTTTAACATTAGGTGCCTTGTATGTTTGAAGGAGTAGTATTTTTCTTATCAGATAAATTATGTAAGAAGAATGTAAGTAAATAAACTTACAACAATATACTTAGCTAGAGGTCAAATTTTGTGGAACTGAGGATTCTTGCTCAGTCCGTTTTTAATATCTAGCCTAAATCTACCTTCTCTCAGTTTAAAGCCATTACACCTTCTCCTATCACTACCCTCTCAGGTGAAAAGTCTCTCCCCAGGTTTCCTGTAGGCCCCTTTCAGGTACTGGAAGGTGCTATAAGGTCTCCCTGGAGCCTTCTCTTCTCTAGGCTGAACAACCCCAACTCTCTCAGCCTGTCTTCATAGTAGAGGCGCTCCAGCCCTCTGAACATCTCTGTGGCCCTTCTCTGGACCCTTTCCAACAGGTCTATATCTTTCCTGTGCTGAGGGCAGCAGAGCTGTACACAGTATTCCAGGTGGGGTCTTACCAGAGCAGAGCAGAGGGGCAGAATCACCTCCCTGGCCCTGCTGGCCACACTCCTTTTGACGCAGCCCAGGACACAACTGGCTCTCTGGGCTCCAGCACACACTGGTGGCTCATGTCGAGCTTCTCATCAACTGCCGCCCCCAAGTCCTTCTCCCCAGGGCTGCTCTCCAGCCATTCTTCCCCAGCCTGTATTTGTGCCTGGGGTTGTGCCAACCCAGGTAAAGGACCTTGCACCATCCTTCCCTGTGAAATCCAACGTAGGAGTTTTCAAAGCTGGGTTAAACACTACTCTCTTCTTTGACTCCAATCAAACTGCAATGTGGGAAAACCGAAGTGGGAGAAAGACTCCATGTGCTTTTAGCAGAGGGAGTAGGAAAGATTCATTAAAGCAATTGGTAGCCAGCAAGCAAAGGCTGAAGTAGTCTGAAGTCCTTTTTGACTCAGGTAGTAGAAGCTGCAGAAATGTGCAGCCCCTAATATTGCCAAACAGATTCAGCAGTGTGGAAAATGTCTTGAAAAAAAATGACTTTTGATACTAAATGACTGACAAGATTCTCTAGAGCATTTAAATCCCTGGATCATGCATTTGAACCTCATATTTAATTTATATCATTTTAAATAATTAATACATCATTTATGTTAATGAAATAAGAAGAAAGGCAGAAGGGGCAAATATTATCTGCAATACTGTGCAAAGCAGAATGTCTCTGAGTTGAAACATCTTAAGTGCAGCTGACACAGGTTATTCAGATACTGTCTTTTGAAGAGGACCAGTGTGAAAAACTGAAGGCTGCATCCTGATTTATAATAGCAAATATTCATTATCATTGTGATGCTAAATTCTTTGATCTTCTTCATAGATCAGGCCAACCTGAGTGTTTGATGGGGAACCACACTCCCCTGTGCACTAGCACTTGCAGTGCCATCACGGCAAAGGGACTAGTGTCTCATCCTGAAGGGCAGCAAAGCTGGTGAAGAATCTAGAGTGCAAGCCTTATGAGGAGTGTCTGAGGGAACTGGAGATGTTTAGCCTGAAGACGAGGAGGCTGAGAGAACTACATGAAAGGATGGTAGAGTTAGGTAGAGTTAGGTTGTGGTTGGACTCATGATCTTAAAGGTCTTTTCCAACCAGAGTGATTCTGTGATTCTGTGAACAATGAACTCTTAATGGGGATGATTCTTATCTGCTGTCTAAAGCAGATGGAACACCAGGCTTGCTCTTAACACCAGCCCTTCCTTGGAGCCTTTCATGTAAGAAAAGGAGGAAGAGCTGGTGGTGTATCCACAGAGATATTCAAAAGCTACCTGGACCTGGTCCCGGGCAACTGGCTCTAGGTGGCCCTGCCTGAACAAATGGTTGGACAAGACAATTTCCAGAGGTCCCTTCCAACCTCTAAAACTTTATGATTTTGTGACTCTGTTCTTCTGGGATGACATAGCTCTGAGGCAGACCCTGTTGCTTGGTCTATTATCTGTCCCCAAGGGACTGGTAAAGTGGATGTACATGCATGTAGAGCAGAGCATCATGGTGTAATTAATATTCCCTTGTTGCTGACTGTGCCACCAGCATGTTTATCCTACCGCAACTGGTTCTATTTGTGAGAAATAGTACTGCTACCTGCCCTTTCTACTGTTCTCCTTACTTTCTTTTTCTTATGGTGCAAGGGTCATGAGTCTGGGAGAAATTAGGACAGCATCTTGAACTCTTCCCTATTAGTTTTCTGGAGGCAGGTAGCATTGCTGTCTCAGCAGCAGTGTACAGAGCAGAGATGTGTTTCATGATGAAATAGATTTCCAGAAGAGAATTTTTTTTTAAAAAAGGAAATAATCAAAACCATATAACAAGGCTTTGAGTAGTAACTTCCTGACATTTTAAAAGGTGTGCTAAAAGAGGTGAGTGCTCACAGAAAAGTGGACAGTCTGAGCAATCTTGGATTTAGAAGCAAGGCAGAAAAAATGCCAAAACTGCAGCTTATACAGCTGAAGGGGATGGATACTCAGTCAAAGAGAGGATTGTAATTAAACTAGAAGCACCATAACTGTATAGATTACACATTTATTCCAAATGTTACTCATTGATTGACATGAATACCCTTACCTTGTGATATTTGGAAGCAGACCCATCTTTAGTAAGGCAATATTGGACATTGCTGCCCTGACAGATGAACTGCCATAGCCCCACATGGGAAGGGGCTGTGGATAAGGATAACGGGAGAACATGTCTGAAGAGCTGGGTTTGGCAAACGTGTGTGACCAACAACAACAGGAGAGTGCTCAGTGCCTTTGGGAGAGGTCTGTCCTCCACCTGCCTGGAGCTGCCACCAGTATACATAGTCTCAAGCCTGGCAGCAGTGGCACAACTTAAGCTTGACTTTGGCATGAGCAAAAAGGGGAAGAGAACCTCACTGTCTGAGCAGCAACTGCCATAGACTTCTACTTATTTTGCTTGTGCCTAGAATGAATCCCCATAATAGCAATGCTAGTTACTTTTCTTAGTATCAATAATTGGTCAAGAGGCCTTATTAAAAAAAGCTGTAAAATACAGTTAGGGAAAATGGGAGAAAAGGCAAAGTGTGTTGCTTTAAAGAGAGAGACCTAATGTTGAAGTCCAAGGAGTTGCTGGTGTTATATTAATTTTGGTTCACTGGAAGGCTGATGCTCAGCCTGGCTGCTGAGCTGACTACATGAACATGCACAGCATAAGTGCACAGCTGGTGTGTGATCATTAACTGCTACACTGAAGTGGAAAGCTTTATTTAGATTTTAGGTCAAGAATTAGCTTTTCTCATACTAATTTTGTTTACTGTAGCAATTTGCTTTGAAACCATGTACCTACGAGGAAAAGAATCTTTCAGAAAGGCTTCCATGTTGATGCATATTGGAGAGTGATCATAGACTCATAGAATCATAGAATCTTAGGGGTTGGAAGGGACCTCGAAAGATCATCTAGTCCAACCCCCCTGCCAGAGCAGGGTCACCTAGAGTACATCACACAGGAACGTGTCCAGGTGGGTTTTGAATGTCTCCAGTGAAGGAGACTCCACAACCTCCCTGGGCAGCCTGTTCCAGGGCTCTGTCACTCTTACAGTAAATAAGTTTTTTTCTGATATTCACCTTGAACCTCCTATGCTCCAATTTACACCCATTACCCCTTGTCCTATCACTGGTCATCACTGAGAAAAGCCTAACTCCGTCCCCCTGACACTCACCCCTTACATATTTGTAAACATTGATGAGGTCACCCCTCAGTCTCCTTTTCTCCAAGCTAAAGAGACCCAGCTCCCTCAGCCTTTCCTCATAAGGGAGATGTTCCACTCCCTTAATCATCTTTGTAGCTCTGCGCTGGACTCTTTCAAGCAGTTAGTGATGCCTTTCAGGGATTTACTGGATTACTGTTGCAGGTCATATGGGATCTTTAAACTCAGAACTGTTAGGACCTGAATCAAACTATCACACAGGCTTGTTACTACAGCATGAGTTTCTGTGAGGTGGCTCTAAGAAGAGCAGAGTGGAGCTCACCAGATACAGTGAAGGTGAAGAAACAACATAACGTCTTGGGATAATATTTCATTTTTGAGATGTGTTAGCAGTCTCTAGTGCAATTTAGACAAGCAGAGATTTGTTTAATTTTAATCAGCTACCCTAACAATGCAGTTGATGATCATCAGAGGTGAAAGGAAGTTTTACATCACTGAAATAGGAACTGGCCAAATTGACTGTGTAACCAGCATTTTGGAGCAATGCCAGCTTCAAAAACCCAGGCACAGCAATGTGAATTATGGAGACAGTTTGTGAATTTGCACTTTTTGGCTTTTAATTGGATGCCTCATACCACGAATAACCAGATTATAGGAACTTTCATATTAAAATCAAACTATCAGTCTGTGTAATTTTCTATATTAGATTGGATGGCTGATCTGCCTTTGACATTGGAGAATACTTGACGCTGCAGGATACAGACCTACTGTGATGTGGATGTATATAGTTCTTATTTGGTAATGCTGATTTTTTTTCTCCATAGTCTTCAAAACTAACTGGTTTATACCCTTGAAAGAGGAAGCTAGATTTTCTTCCTGTATTTGAATTCCTGTCCCATTACCCAATACCTCTTGAGGACAGTAGGAATCTGTCTATTGATGTCAGAAGTTGCTCAATCAATTAATAACTGAAGCTGTTAGTGCTTCACATACAGAGCTCAGACTTGTCAGTGCTTATGTGCATGATTAATCTGCTTCATGTGCAGTGCTATTTGAAGGCTCTTAAGCACCATAAACCCTTAAAAATCCAGCCAGGTTAAAGTCCTGCAGAGATATAATGCTCCATGCATCTCCAGAGGAGCCAATTGAATCCAATCTGTGCACTTTCATGGAGAACCACAGCAGGTAAATTCAACTTAATAACAGAAGTAAGCATGGTAGTGTACTGGGTCTGATTTGAAATTGAGTTCATTAATGACTTCTTATTAATGTAGTAAATGGCATACCAAGAGCAATGCAGCACTTTGGATGGATCAAACAAGTGTGGGAAAACAGCATCCCAGGCAAGGTAATAACCAGCCTCCTAACCTCATGTTTTGCTCTCAAGAAATTGAGGGGTTTTTTTGGGGGGGAGGGAAATGCAAGCTGAGTTATATGCTTTTCTATCTTCTATAAGGAAAGAGATGCCACCAACTTCCAGAGTAACAGGAGTGACCCAGAAGCAAAATTTCACATGCAGGTGAGTTGAAAATTTTAGTTGCATTTCTAAAAGCACAAAAGTATTAGGCTTTTTGATCTATTGACCCAGTTAATTCCAAAGCTGAGACCCTTGCTATATTTGTCAAAAATTCTACTATTATTTGGATCTATGACTGCAAGTATGAATTTATTAAACAGACCTTCCCTGCCTATCAGGTAGTCTCAGCTACAGAGTGAGAACTGGGATATTGAACATTTGAAAGTTAATATGGATCCTTTCACTGCCAGATTTCAACTTGCTATTTGAGAAAAAAATCGTGGAGAGGGAGTAGGAAAGCAGGCTCAGTGCTCTGCAGAATGTTGGATCTCTGCAGAGCTGTGTGCTGTCATTTGAAGTAACAAAATTCTTGTGTGTAAAATCCTGAATCAGTTTTATTCATACTCAGAATGCTTATGAGCACACAAGTTGAAGGCAAAGTATTGTTGACATTGATTAATCTAGCTTTTTTTTCCTTTTCTTTAAAGTAGATACATTTATCAATAACTAGATGATAAGATCTTAAACTTCCTCAGGGTGATTCATTACTTTGATTCAGTAGTTTTTCATGCAGTGCCATTGATACATAGAGACAAAGGATGTGAAATAGAGAGTTATCTAGAGATGTAGGGGTATTGTGTCTTTTTCTTATTGCTATTTATGTTTCAGAAGCTGACAGAGAAACCTGACAGAGTGGGTTGCAGAAACCCACTTTTGCTTGCAGGCACTGCTCACATCTCAGTTTCCCAAGATGAAGCAAAGACTCCAACTCAGCAAGCTAACAAGTGGAATTGGAAAGAGGAAAAAGAAGGAAAGTAGTCTTGGAGAGATGGCATAGTTGTTTTGACTGGGCTTGTAGGCTCAGGACCACTTCTGAGGTGGTCACATTCTCCATCTTACCATCTCCAGCTTTGACAGGAAATAAAAATTTGCAATATTCTGCTTCTTCCCACTCCCACCAAATCTCATGGAGCAGGGGGGTGTGGTTGAAGAAGTCATCTACCCCTGTGAGAGCAACAGGCATGCAGTGGATGCCCTGTTTTAGCACAGCCTTTTACAGAGCTTGTCTCTGATGGTGTTTGCTATCAGAGCTCCTCACCCTGTTCCCTGCATAAGATATGCCAGGGCTGGAGGGATGGGTGGGCACCCCTCTGCACCCATGTTGCCAGGGAAGAAGCTCCATCAGTGCAGCCAACATCATTAAATGCATGAAGAGCCATGCCTGGTGTGAGGGAAGAGAGGCAATGAGGGGTGCTGGGTGGGTGAGAGGGGTGTGCTGGGCTGTGTGCTGGCTTGGAGCATGTGTTTGGCAGTCTGAGGCATTGGAGGCTTGTGTGGATTTGAGACCTCAGGTTGGATTTTGTGATGCTCCTGAACATAGCTAAGTCCAAGAATGCAGATTTTGAAGGTGTTTGGCATTAAATTTGCTAGGATAAACTTATGCTGTGTCTATACCACTAAGTTGAAATGCTAAGGTCTGTTCTCTGCCCTTTGGAGAAACTAGGGGCATAGCCGTGCTATTAAGCCCCCTTAGTTACATGTGTAAGCAGTGAACACCAGGTGGCCACATCTGAGCTGCCTGGTGGTGGACTGCCAGCCCATGACGGCTCTGAGCTGTGCCTGAACAGTGTTTGGGAATTAGCCCAGGCCAAAAGCATGCTAGCAACCATTCAAAATTTTAGCAGTACAGGAAGAGCCCAGCTGGAGCCCTGGCATGGTTTAATGAACCAGAACAGATGTGGTCAGAGAGGTCTGCATGAGCACAGCTTTAGGGTCTGGGGAAGAGGAGCTGCAGAATAAGTAGACCTGGGATGATCTTGCTTGGTTGTTACTGGTTTCCCGGGGAAGGATTCAATATATTAAAAGAGAAGCTCCAAGTGTGCTTTGAGGGAGAAATAAAAAGTAAGGTAGGCAAGGACTAGGGAGAGACTGGATCTGAGAGGAGTAAGGGTGTATGAGAGGAGTCTGATTCAAAGCACATGGATGCTCTGGGAAAAAACAAATGGACTAGATCACACCACATCAGAGACTTATTTGTCAAAACTTCTTCACCAGTTGTTCTCAGAAATCAGACAAAATGTGAAGCATGCCTTTGCTTCAAGCCACAAGGGCATTGTGTGTCTTTCCTGTGCCTAATCACACAAAAGAAAAGAAATGCAAATATATAACTAAAAGCCTGGCAGATATTCTGGTCCTGCAACTTCTCCTGGTACTCAGATGCACCTTGTTGAGAGCAGTTTTGCACACAGATCTTCCCAGAACTCAGGGTTGAGGATTTTTTTTGCATGTAATGTTATTTTTTTCACATCAATTTGCCATGAAGTATGAAGTTGTTTCTTTCTCTGCCTGTTCTGGAGGCACACCTCAGAAATAGCCAGCCAAAGCATGGCCTGAGTGAAAATATTGTGTGCATTTAATAGTATGAAATGACTTTTGAATATCACCCTATGTGGAAGGTGCTGTGAGTTTTACAATGTGTCAGTTTGGCAGGTAATAGCAAGAATTCAGTGTAGCAGAATTTTCTATAACAATAGGCTTGAACGCTTGGAAATAAAACTGAGTTAATTTTAAGTCAAACTCAATAAATTTTTCCCAGCTTCTACACAGCAGACAATCTGTGCAACACCATTGCAACCTTTTTATTTTGCTATGTTTTTAGTCCTCAGCAGACTCCTTCTAGGTTTTCTGAGAAAGCTCCCTTTTGTATCAGCTCCTATGGTGTGTGACTGGTTTCAATGCACTGCTCCCTTGCTCCACAGGCAGTGAAAAATAACACCTCCTATCACTCTATAACTTGCAGCTCTTCTAGGGGTCATTGCTGGATGTGCCTGGACCAGAGATACGTTGAAATTACTAGAATAATACATTATTATAATTTATTATTATTATTATTATTAATTGCAATGAGTGGGGGAAAAACATCACTGTGTTGATGTCCTTGGAGAGAAACTACTGGCATATTTTAATGTGAGTCACTTTGTCATTTGTGTGAGGCAATACAATTCCACTGAATTTAAATTAGTTTAATTAGTAGCAATTTAATGGGTAGCATTCTAACAGTGATATATTCCATCAATGCTTTATGTTTTATTTCATTCCTTTCGTGATTTGTAAATACCAGAATTCTAGAATTTGGAGTTAAAAATCATCAACTCATGTATATATGCACTACTGTATGTGTGACATCCAAGATTTCCCCAAGATAATACAGTATTAAATTTACATGCACACGTGGCCTATTATTTCTACAATTGCTTTATCACTTAATTAAATAATTGGAGCTTTTCCCAGATCTCTAATAAATTGATACATCCTTTTGGAAGTACCCTGACTGATGTCTGTATCCAGCACTATTTCCTCATTTGAAAACAAAATATTTCTAAATCCAATGTGGCAAATCAGACAACATATCTATCATAGAAACTGAGTAGTTCTTGGTTTTTCTGCTGCAGAGCCAGGAATAAAATCTTAAGGTGTCAGTTCAATAATTTATTCCTTTTCACTGGAGCATTCTGATCTGTGCTTTGCTTGAAACATGGCTAATTTTGAGGCAGAATAACCTGAAGCTGATTCCACCTGTAAGCTGAGCAACAATATTAGCTGCAATTTATGCATTCACATTCCAGTATATTTTTCTATACAAAATTATCTTTGGCTTCAGATCAAGGAATGAGATAGATAAGCAAATTTTTTAAGTGTCCTCCTGAATTAGTGCCTGAAAAGCACAGCCACTGCTAACATAACACCATGGACTTCAGTGGGACCATGGCATGATCCTGGGAAAATGGAGCCAAACTGTATGGGCTACTTTGGGTATTCCTTGGATATACTGGGGAAAGATGCCAGTTCTCAGTATTGTGTCAAATGTGCTGTCACTTTCAAACATTCTGTCACTACCTGATAAAATAGAGCCTGACTTGGTGAAAAAGTGACATACTAAAGGAAAGGAGGGATGCAAGGACAACCAACCTCAAAGGAACACTTGGTGGATTATATAGTTTTTCATCTTCCTTGAACTGAATGCCTAGCACCTAAAAGGATGGAGCCTTTCATTTTTTGTGTTCTCCAAATAAACAGCTGGTTTAAATACTTCACATCCTGACTGCTGCTGAAGGTGTTTTGTACCAGAAGGAAAATGCCATTGTGCAGAGCAATCTCCCACGCTAACAGGAGCAGTTTGAAGGGGACAGTCCAAGGGTTTGTGGCTTGGTCAGCAGCAATGCAGCCATTTGAGCAGCATAAAGTGTTGAGAGAAGTGATGTAGTGCTGCATAAACAGGGATTTCAGTTACTTTAGTCAGGGCTGGAACATAAGGTGCTGAATATTATTGTAGCTAAGAGGTTGCAGTGTTAGATGAAGTCACTAGAAGCACAATCAGTTAGCCAAGCTGCCCAGACTCTGTAAACTGCCTTGAGATGACTGATTTCAACAGTGTATGCCAATATGACTTTGGCAAAACACTGGAGGGGAACAAAAAGGAGGTTTTGTACAAACAAGAGTTGATTACTTTTCTTTGAAAACCTCTGGTGCCTTTTTATTCTGAGGCAGAGGCATCACATCTCCTAAGGAATACCCTTTATGCCAGGTGTGAACTTTTCACTTTCTCTGAAACCTGGGGCAAGATTCCATGTGAAATAACACTACCTAATTTAGGTATATCCATGTCAATGTTTACACAGGTAACAGGTTTTTAAGCCCTCGTTACAGTCAACAGCACCTAGAGAACAGCTCAGCTCACCCCAAAGTACACATGTAGGACTCAGTTCAATTGCCCCAAATGATCTACAGCTATTTGAGATGCTGTAGGCTATCTCCCCTAGCTTCTGGTAAGGCAAGAATTTACTGAGTTCCATGAATACATCTATATGATGTTGTATGGCATCTTAAAAAGTGCTAGATACCTTGATTTGAGCAAAAAAACGGAGTCAGAGTGATGTTCAGCTGCTCAGCCTCCAGTATCTAGAGCTCCACTAACTCTCAATGGGAGCTTATGTGACTCTTCTGAGGTCTCCCGAGGCTGGCACCTTCAAGTGCCCAATGCAGTTGTTAAACAAAGGTATCAGATGCCAGGGAAGATGCTCTGGAGAATCTGGGACATCCTCACAGTCCAGGCAGATCTGAGCCCTTCTGCCACAGCAGCAGAGATGACACAGGGGAGAAGCTGAACTCACCCCTGGTTCTGCGAGTCTTGTGTCAGCTTTTTGAAGTCCTGTAAAGAATTATGATGTAGCCACTTCTAGATGCAGAAACTGGTGTTCCTTTCCAGTATAACATTCCTGAATTATTGATCCAAAATGTTAAACAAATCACTTCTGTGTGGACAGTGCTCTTTAGTTTATGCAGTTGCCTATAGAAAATACATTCAGTCTCTGTCTTGATCAGTACGTTTATCTTCACATCTGATCCACAGCACTCCCGTATAGACTTGTGCAAATTAAAAAATGGGATGAATGCTTCGTGGTGTGTGACTTTCATAATAGTATTAGGACAAGAAGAACACTACTAACTTTCAAAGATTTCTGTTGCATGGATGGTCACTTAAAAAGTTTTGACCAGCAAGTACGAAACTGCATTTAATAACAGCAACTATCAACTTAAGGGACAGCATGTAATATGTTTATGTAAACATATATTCTTCAGACACTTTAAAGAATATCTGATCTCCTTAATGATTCCTTTAGGTTAGCATGTGCAAACATCTGCCTATCACTCAAATCAATCATGATCTAAACTAAATACCTGAACTAAATTTAATTTTTCCTCATTACTTCATTATAGTTTTGTTCATTTGGTTGCTTATTTGCTTGTTTTAATATGGAAAAGTAGATACTGATCTAATGTGCACCTCCATATAGACTGTATTTTAAAGGTTATCATAGCTCTACCTAAGCCTCCAACGTTATTTGGAGCCAGTGAGCTGGGTATGTTGCTGTTTGCTGATTGAAGGGTAACTCGGAATTTGTGATCTTTCTGACAAAAGGAATTTATCTGAGATGTTCACTCTCTAGCTAAGTGCTCAGCCCTCAGAAGACATCATCATTTTAATTCCCTGAGTTTCCTAGTGCTTACTGTTGCTATAGAAACAATGGATGATTTTACCCTCCAAGCTGTGAGGTGGATGTGCAGTGCCCTAGGAAAAGAGAAGACAATGTTTCCTGATGGTTTTCTCAATGAAAGAAAAAAAAAAAAGTTAAATACTTTTTCTGGATGTCAGCATTCAGATATTACCTGTGTTCCTTGTAAGAAAAGGAATGACAAGAGGATAAAGCATGGGAGGAGTACTTTGCTGCCTGCTTTGACATATGGGGTTTTATTGGTCTCTTTGGTATGATCATTCATTTCTATGCTCATGGGTCACTTAGCTTTCAAGCCCAAATCTTGAGAAATGCTTAGTGCAATGAAGGTGGTTGTTACTATCTGTACCAGGAGGCTGGGCTTGTCATTGGTGTGTGTTGGAATGTTTCTGTCCTTTCTTATGCTGTCTATGCCAGCTTGAGTCCCTAGGTCACATGTGAAGGATCCTTGGCCAAGGTGTTGGGGCAAGGTGTAGGAGAAAATGCAGAGACCCTGTGGAATAAGCCTGGAAACAAACCAGGAGCTGCCAGGAGCTTCCACAGCTCATCTGCACAAATCTCTCCTTGCTGTATTCATCCCAAGTTTCTGAGCTCTTCAGTTGGAGATACAGCTGCTGTGCAGCCATGTCTTCCCTGCCAACCAAGATCTCAAACATGCCTGTGATACCCTCCTCAGTCATCTGTTCTCCAAGCAGAAGGGTCTACATGTATTCAACAGTTTCATGTACAGATACCTGGTCATCTCTTTATCATCTGTGTTGTTAATTCTTTGCATCTTTCCCTGTTTGTGTTTTGAGTTGAGTTGAGCAACACATATGGATGAAGATACATAATGAAGATACAGATGCAGAAGGACTTTGACAGTGCCTTTGGTTTTTCCTCTGTTCCTTTGCTAGCAAGCATTGGCACTAATTTATACCAAGACTGTGTGTGGAAACAATGTTCTAATAGTACCTACTCTAACCCTGAGAATTACTTTCTAGGAAGTAACAGTCAAGTGAGAGCTCAGCACTTTGCACATAAAGCTGGGTTTTTAAAACAATCTTTTAAATCCCCTTACTTGTACCTTTACTGAATATTACTAGCCTATTATTATTGCCCATTCTACAAGGTTTTCCTGCAGTTTTTCACAGTCAGCTTTAATCTTAATTGTCCTGAAAGTTTATCACTTTCTTATTCATCCTCTTTTCAAGATCATTTAAGAAGATATGGAACAGCACAGGCCACAGCAGAGATCCCTGTGGGCCTTCAGTAAGAATCACACCCCCTGATGAAAACCAGCTTATTTCAATGACATTCCCTCTCTTTTAACCAGTTCTTCATCTATGTGACAATGTTCCTTCTTATCTGATAGTGACTTTGTTTACTCAAGAGTTATTGGGAACAAACTTGTTATCTGATTAATAAGTAATTTTCCATGCATCTTTCTGAATGTAGCCAGCATCCTTCACTTTCAGAAGCATTAATCTGTCTCTCACTGCTGGTGAGTGTTAGTGTTTTTCCAGTTCTTGCTTTCAAATGCCTTAAATTCCAAGCCCTTATAGTGATCCTCATAAATCTTTGGAGTTGTTGTGAGCCAGAAGGATTTATCTTCTTCATCAAGCTATTAACAGCAGTCAATGCTGTTAAGGACTGGCACTGTCCATCTTACATATATTTATGCCCAATAACTGCTACATTAGCTTTTGTTGGTTTTCTTATCAGTATGCAAATATGTCATTGGGTTTACCTTAATTCATCTGAAGTCTCAGGACTGCTGCTGGTTTCTCAGCTCCAAATTTGCTACCCCTCTTAAGATATTTGATGCACATTGTTTCCATTTGACATATCCCAAGGATTACTATCCAATCACGTTACCACTGAGACTCACCCACTTTCTATATCCATATTCAGGAGTGTGGAATTACAAGTGCATATCTCTGGTATACTCTAACAAAGGTTTGATTTCACTCACCCTCCCTATTTTCTTATCCTCTTTTTAAAAACTCATATGCATAGTTAGACGACCCTAAGTGGTTTAATGGAAATTTCAAATATCTCTAAGACAGAGAAGCTGGTTCTGGGATGAGGAGAGCTGGGGGGGGATGTTGCTCCTTGCCTGGGGAGCACTGGAACATGCTTATGGAGAGAAGGAGCCAACAGAAGAAAGGAAAGAAGGATGTGCAGAGGCTGAGGCTGTGAGGGGCATGGCAGATGTGAGGAGTCAGGATACCAAAGGACCAAGGGATCATTCTCTGTTAGGAAATTTGCATATGGATAGCCTACTTAGGGAGCAGAGGAGTGTTTTGCCCCATGGATGTTCTCTGTATCATACCAATTGACCTTAGGAGCAAAGAGAGGTCCACACCTACCTGATGTACTACTCCTGCTGTTGCCTGTCTCACCCACTGATGACAAAAAGAGAAAATGCCCCAATTAGGGCAGTTTGCTGCAATTCAGAGAATCCTGAATTGACTTTAAAAAGCTAAACTGGAAATAGGGGATTGCCCTGCAAAGGTATAGTGGACGAGGGGAAGCTTTTTTATTTCTATTCAGCCTGATGTAGGACTGTGGATTTCTCTGCAGAATAAGTTGAGAATTTGAGTTTATTCTCTAATAAAACTGAACTCTCCCGAGCTTTAAATGTTTGTGCTCTCAGATGGAGAGTTTATTCTGGGAAGATTTTCTGCAAAGCTTTAACTTGCATTCCTGTTGCAATAAGTTATGCATCCATTTGAACATCTGAGTTTCTCTCTCTACAGCATTGCTTTCTGTGGAATCAGCTTAGTCTGTATTTGCAGCTTCTTTTTAAATGAGACAATTTCAAACTCTCATTTTCTTAGTTCAGATTTTAATTAATTGAACTCTGAATATCTCTTACCTCAATATGTGACACTCATTTTTTTTCACTACTTAAGCAAATACCTGCTGTTCTGCACCATACTTATTTTGATGTGAATATAAATTGCACAGCAAGTGACCTTGGTCTCTACTTTGCCTATCAACTGTGCAGGTTGCCAGGACTGTACTTAGTCCTCTGGGTGAATACTGAATCACATCACTTCTTACCTGGCTCTTTGTATGAAAACATGCTTTTCCAGGGGACCCATATGCATTCATTCCAGCAGTCATGATTCTTTTAACTTTTCTGTGCTTCTTACATGCCTTTTGCTCTCCCTGTAGGTTGTACAAAGACCTCCAGTGCCTCCCAGTCTGCTTCCTCATGTTATCTGAGTGCCTTCTACTTTCTGTGCCATGTCACAGCTTGAAAATTTGGCAGCTCTGAAACCTTTTCTGCCTAGCTCTCCTCTCCCAGAGCTATTGTTTCATCATATTTCACTTGTTGCTTTGCTCAAAAGCTGTAGGGATGGTTCTGGAGGGTTGCTACTTTGAGACATGGTACTAGGTTGAAAGTAGAGGGCTAAGGGTTTGTGCTTGCCTCAGACATTATCTGCTCTCTCCTGAAATTCAGGTTATTTACTGCTATTCCTTTGCCAAGATCAAGGCTTAAACAGACAGATTTTTATGACCTAGACCATATTATTGCAGCAAAGCTGGTCACCTGAAAGGCCGTATCATGACACTAAGTGCAGTGCATGGAAGGGAGCAGCAGCTCTAGGGATGCTACAGCCAAACTCGTGTAAATCGTGTTCCTATCTAGAAGGGTTGGACCAGATAATCCTTGAGGTTCCTTCCAACCTAGCATTCTATGATTCCATGATTCTTTGAAACTGACTGAAACTGTAGCCCCAATTATTCCATCTCTCCCTCTGCAGTTTGCAAGGACTGTGTTCTGTTATAGGGTCTGATAGGTTCTTCAGCTTCTGTCCAATGTAAATCCCTCTGAGCTAAAGCTGCTGAGTTTTGACAAATTTGTGATCAGAACTGAGATTAACTCACTGTAACTGTGCGTGTCTTTATAATCAAGGGTGTTTTTGCTTTGCTTTGGATGACGTTATGTGACCCCAAAGCAAAATGCTGTGAATGAATCCTGTGCTTTGCTGAAACCTTGTAGATTCATGTTTATTCATTTAAAATTTGTCTTCTCAAAAGCAATTTTCTTGTAAAATTATTAATGTGTTCTGATAGCAGTTGGGAATTCAATGCTGTCATTTTCCTCAGCTTGCTGGGAGGGTTGTGTGTCACTTATAATTTACACAATGTGTTGTTTAAAAGGTGTAAGTGCTGTTTCATTCTTGTAGAGCTTGGAGAAAAAACATGGCTAAGAAAAATAGCTATAGGTAGCCTCTAGAGATGTGTGCACCTCAAGGAATTTGTGATCTCCTTTTGATGAGATTCATTAATAGTGTTGCACACTTAATTACACCTCCATCTCTGCCTGCCAATCCTGAACTGCAATGTCAGAGAAAGGGATGGTGCTCAGATCCCAGTGTGGCTGGAAAAGGCAATGAATCTGATCCTGCATGGGCCAAGCCTGCTGAAGGAGTCCTCTGTCAGTGCAGGTTTGCTGGTGTAACACAGGAAGAAAAGCCCTGGCAATGTGTGTAGTTCAAAGATACTCCTGTGCTGTTTAGTTTATTCCAGGCACTGCTTTTTTTTTTTCCAAAGAAGGCAGTACTTTTCCAATATAACCACGTCTGCACCTGGAGAGGCTTTAGTACTCTCTCCCTAGGAAGATCGTATGATGTCTGTTAGAATTTGTACCAGTAAAGCAGGCATAAAATGCAGCCAATATTTTTGCCTGTAACTAATCCAGCTGAAAATGCAGACGACCTCTCTAGAAAAACAAGGAAATATGGTTCATTCAGTGATCAACAAAAAGAAAAGACAAATTTAAGCAGAACTAATGGAAAAGCAAGCTGAAAATAAAGGAGGAGGTGAAAAGATATTATTTGTAAAGGTTGTGGTGGCTAAATAACAGGCAAGCAAGACATTTCCCTTGGTATCTGCTCAATGTAATGTTTTCCTAGTCTGTTAAGTCCCAGCTATTTCCAAGAAAACTAGAATCTGCTGTGCTTGCTTTGAGCTACTGGATGTCTCAGAGGGGCAAAGCCATTTTTCTAGTGAGGACATTGATTAGCACACTCATGCAATCTCCTCTGATTTCAGAGCCCTTTTTTAAAAAAAATATTTATCTTTTCCTTAGTATTGACAGGCTTTTATTTTCTGAAGAGCAAGAATGTGATTGCATTTTTGGGCAATAAGTGCCAGTGGCTGGGTCCTCCCACAGTTACACTGTGTGAAGACCATTCAGCTAAAAGCACAGTCAATGAATGGGCATCTATAGGTCTCACTCTGAACTCAGCCTCTTTTAACATCACTCTTTCAGCTACCTGATTAAAAATGGTGTTAACAGAAATCACATTCAAAGCCTTTAATAATTCTGCTGAACAATATGATTTTTCTGATTGAACATCCATCCAGATTTCTAGGAAACAGCTCTTCTAAGAGCAGGGTGTTTGCATTTAGCTCAGAATAAAGGTGAAATGTTCAGAAGTTAAAAAAAAAATTATACGAACAGTTAAAATTGAAAAACAATAAAACTGTTCTAGCAGTACATGACTTCATAGGTAAAAGCCTGGGCTTAACATACTGCTATAACACTAGCTCAAACCAGACATGCTACAGGAAAAGCTCATTTAGCTTAGGAGTCAACAACAGTAAACCATTCGTGTTTTCAGCTTGAGACAAATAGAAGAACTGAGATTAAAGTCCTAGTATTCAGAGCGTATTCAGACTTATCAGGAGAACAAGCAGGATGCCAATAGGACATAGGAATGCTGAGACTTGGGACACTCACACACATGGGTGATGCCTATAATGTTGTAGGTCCATTGCTATAGAAAATCTGAAGGTGCTGAACTGGGCCATGTAACCTGAGTTAGGAGAAAGCTGCATTCAAGCTGCATGGTCAGTTTTCACTGCTGTTACTGGTAACCTCTGCTCAGGGCTGAAGAGGCCACACCTGGAGTTCTGTGTCCAGTTCTGTCTCCCTGGTGTAGGAAAGGCATGGACATACTGGAGAGAGAGCAATGCAGGGCCATGAAGATGATTAAAGGGTTGGAGCACATTGCATATGGATAAAGGTGGAAAGAGCTGGGACTGTTCAGTCTGGAGAAGAGAAGGCTGAAGGGGATCTAATCAATGTATATAAATGCAGGCCTGTGGCTGTTCTGCTCCTTGATGCCAGCCTCTACCTTGACCTTGGCCCTGCCTCATCACTTTGGCCCTGCCTGGTGATGACCAGTCCTAATCCTAACACTGACCTGCAGGTTGACTTCTCAGTCTGATCTTGGACCTCCTTCATCACCATGATATTGCTTTATTATCTACACTCTTGGTTGGACTGGCCACGATCTCAGGGTCTGTCCTGCTGACCTCACTCAGGTACTGTGGGATGGGCCCTGGCTGGTGGGGGCTCTGCCCTACCTACCCTGGGGTCCCCCACAGCTTCCAGCCTCGTGGGATCAGTGCTGCTTTTGTTGCTCCCTGACATGCATTCAGCTTCTTATGGTACCCTCTGTGGTCTACCCTGGGAGCCTGTGCTGTGCAGAGAAGACAAGCTACCTGCAGATCTGCTCTTCTCCGTTTCCCCACAGGCAGAAGCTACCATGGAATCATAGAACAGTTTAGGTTGGAAGGGACCTTAAAGATCACTTAGTTCCAACCTCCTTGCATGGGCAGGGACACCTCAAACTAGACCAGATGGCTCAAAGCTCCATCCAACCTGGCCTTGAATACTTCCAGGGGTGGAGCATCCATAACTCATCTGGGCAACCAGTTCCAGTCTCACCATCCTCATAGTGGGGAATGTCTTTCTAATGTCTAACCTAAATCTCCCCCTTCCAGTGTTAATCCATTACCACTTGTACTATCACTACATGCCCTTAACAAAACCCCATCCCCAGCTTTCCAGGTACTGGAAGACCAATATGAGGTGTCTCTGGAGCTTTCTCTTCTCCAGGCTGAACAACCTCCACTGCCTCAGCCTTTCTTCATAGGAGAGGTGCTCCAGCCCTCTGATCATCTTTGTGACCCTCCTCTGGACTCATTCCAGCAGCTCCATGTCCTTCTTCTGTTGAGAGTCCTGTAACTTAGAGCCCAGTTAAACATACTCTTAGCAGAGGGAAGAATATGCACATGAATATTTTGCTATGGCAGCTAAAGTTTTCCTTTCTTAGGGAAATGTACAGAAAAAGGCAGAAGGGTTATTTGATATTCAAAGCATAAATCAAATCACCCTCACAGGCTGGAGGCTAAAAGAGGCATAAAGGACCATGTCAATTTGGAAGGTACACATATCCATGCATATGCACACACACAAGTTTAACCCAACTTTTTCCCAGTACTAGGGCCTACAGAAAAGCTGAAGAGGCACTTTTTGCAAGGGTATGTAGTGATGTAGTAGACATGTAGTAGAAAAGTTAGTTTCTGCTCCTATCCTAGAAAAAACAGCAAATACAAAAAGGCCATGCTATGAATTAATTTGCTTGAATGCCTGCAAAATGAGCAGAATTTGTGGCTGCTTGATGTGTTCAGGTATAAGCCTGAGGATTTAACAACATGCATACTTAAGTGGTATAGCAGAGAGAGTCTGACATGACCCCTCACTATCAATAAAACATACTGGAAACTGTAGATGATTTTTTCTAGATCAGGCTAGTACATTATTTGATCATCTTTCTGAATTTCATGGTTTTACATCAAGCACCTTATCCAAGCCCTCTACATATGATGGAAGGAGTCATGCTGACTTTGAATCAGCCTTCTTACAAATATCACATTGGTTTTTCAATGTTCTGGAGGGCTTTAAAACATACAGAATTTGTGTTATGTTGTTTTTTTTCAGTTAAGTAATTATCTTTTCAAAATTAATTCAACTCAACAATAAAGCTTATGAAAGCTCTACTTGTATCAGTCTAAAATAATTAGTAAGGCTTGGAGTACAAAATCAATTAGTTTTTTTAGCCCTTGGTAATTGATGATGCCTGCACAGAGGTTTTCTTTCTTCTGCATTAATACCCTGAAAATTTGACCAATTTGTTCATAGTCAGAAGTATCTGAACTCTCTTGTACCCTGCAGTGAAATGAAATAACATGCCTAGAGTTTCAAATTGCCAACTGATGTGACACTGTGGCTGGAACACAAAGCAATTCCGTGATTAAAAAAAAAATCCCTCTGTGTGTGTGTGTTTTGATTTTTTTTTTTTTAACCTTCAAGAAATCCCCTCAGGCAGGAGGAATAGAAAGTTTTTTCAATGGGCTTTTTGTCATCTGATAGGGAATTACTGTATCAGCTGCTTTGCAGGATGCTATTGACTGAGCACTGCTTTGCACTGACATGCCAGTCACAATTCCTTGTCCTGTATCCCCAGCAAGCAGGAAGTGGGAGCAGCAGGGGGGACAGTCCTGCCAACAGAGGACAAACCAGAGGCCTTGGCCCAGGAGGAGGAGTGGGAAGACAACAGCCACAAAGAGCTGTCCAAAGGGAGAGAGATGGGAACCTGGGTCAGGCCCTCAGTCCCACGGCTCTTCCAGGACCCCCACACTGGCCCCCAGAAGGGGCCCAGCAGCACAGACACAGAGGTGGCAGGAAAGGAGGTTGGCTGCCCAGGATGGGCTTCTGGATGCTGAGCTGGCACCTCCTGACCTGGCTGGATCTCTTGAGGCAGAGGGGCACTGTGCACCCTCCAGTTCTGCAGCACAGGAGGTGGCAGCAGAGGAGCCTGACCCTGACAGCCCCACAGACAACTTCCCCAATCTTCTGGATGACAACCAGCCCATCGTGAGGTTGTGCACAGGCTGTGCCTGTGACCAGGGAACCTGGTCAGCATCTGGAGCAACAGCAGGGCCTGGCACAAAGGAGGGGTGAGACACCAGCAGCAGATACAGGTGTATTCTGCAGCACGTCAGGACACTGAGTCTCCCACCCGGTCCCTGCTCTTCTTGCCCAGCAAGCGTCCCTGCTCTCCCCAGCCCCTGGCTCGACAGCGACAGCTCTCCCTCTTCAGGGGGCTGCTCAGGGCTCTGCTCAGGGCTGGCTGCCTGAAATCAACCTAGGAGTAAAAAAGTGGGGAGAGGCAGCACCTCCTTGGTCAAGGAATCTCTGTCTCTGAAGAGGTAAGAACAGGTGAAACACCTGAGTCAAGACTCATGCTGAACCCCATAAGCCTGCAACTAGCCAAGCTGGTGGATTAAATAACAGCTCAAAGTCTCTTTCAGAATAATCTGATACATCCAGACCCCAAAGACTTGCTGAGATCTTGCCTGTGTTTCAGCATTTTTCCACGTGCCATCCTCTCCTTGCTTTCAAACCACCTGCTCTACACACCAAGTCCAAGAGACATGGCATAAGCAGAGAGCAGCTGAAGTGACTTTTCAGCAGTCAAAACATATTAGAGATTTATTTTCCTGGTTGTTCAGCAATAGAAATAACCCCACTTTTTCAATAAACCACAGTAGTGATTTCTCCAACGTTTTAATTTTGCTTACTATGGAATAAAACCCCTCTTTCTTTAAGACCTTACTGGGAACTTTAGCTCAGTAGTCATTTTGTACCTCACTAATCTATGGCATTTGTGATGCTTAAAACATCACAATGTGTGGTTTGTTTTGTTTTTTTTAAATTGTGATAAGAGTATGAAAATTAACCAGTTTTCATCTCATCAATTAACTGGAGGCAGGATTAATGTGTACACAGCTATGAAAACTAGCATCTAGAGCTCTTTCTAAAACCTCCAGAATGTTAATTTTGACTGTGAAGGAAGGGCTCCCCAGCATTCAAATGTTACTATGTAAACAATAATATTGTTCTAAGATCAGCATATATGAGTGGCAAAAGAAATGTTTGTTTCAGCAAAATAGGAAAAACAGATTGGAAGGCATCAAGAAAGGAAAGGAGGAAGTTCTTTCTCTAGGAAAATGACCATACTGCAAGTGGGTGATACTGTGACATTAAATCCAGAAGTCTTGTTCTGAGACCACTGTGGGATTTATAGATCCCTGCTGCTGCTGGAAGATGGAATGAAGAAAAATCAATATTTCACCAAGGGAAGTCTTTGGCAAAGTTCAGCATAGCTGGAGATACATATTTGTTAAAGGTGAGATCACATTTTATGTGAAGTCTTTTTTGCTGCAGGTGCTGAGCTCAATCCAGAGTCTCTTGCCAGTGAGGTAGCAATGTTGATTCAGAGCAGGAACCGACCCCAAGTGCTTTTATACTTTTGTTGTCTTTCTTCGTTACTGAGTGAATTTTATGTCCAAAAAGTCAAATGTGAAATCAGCCATTGGGTTGGGCTCTTGAAAGATGACTAATAATTCAAAAGCAGTAAATTGTTGTAAACTCTTTATATTGTACAAACAATGCTTTTTGTATTCCTTTTCTGAAGGAATGAATGTCTTAGAAGCAGAAGTGACCTCCCAAAGAAATTTCACTCTTGCAAATAAGAGTCTGTTAATCAGAATTGCATTTTTTCTGTCTTTGTGTCTTTGGCTGTGAAAGATGAAAAGCATTTGCTGCTGCTGCTGCTGCTTTCATGTAACTTGTGAAGACCAGACTAGAAACAGCTGTCTGGTCTCCACCAGTAAAACACTGGAAGCCCAGGATGACAAACAGAGGCATTTAGTAGAGGACATCAGAGGATATAAAACACTGAGACACTATGCAACAGGAAAAGCACTGCTTTTCAAAATAATCCCCTGTGCATACACATAATTTATAGTATTTATCAAGTCTGGTCTGTGTGCCAGCAGGTGAGTTGGGAATAGTGTTTCGTAGTCTTTCTTTTCCTGGGGTGATAATAATCTCCAGAATACTGAAAAGGCTGTAAGAAATACTCATCCTCCCAAAAAAGCCTGGAGGCTGGTCCCTTCTTAAATTTTACATGTAACTCAGAACCTGCAGCCTGTGGGCATTCTCACCAGTGATGGAGGAACTGAGTGACTTTGTGTGCCTATTTCACAGGAAAGGTACTTCCACCATCCAGTGATGTCTCCTCTTCTGTGCCAGGAAAAGTGTTGGTACTTAGAGCTGGGCATGAAGAGCAAGCTAGGGAGGGCTTCTTATCATGTCTATATTCAGTGTCTGCCTGTATTTCTTATACCACATTAACCCTTTTAAAAAGTCAGTGCTTTGCTTTAACATAATCCACACCACATTTCTGTAGATACAGTTTCTGGATGCAAATATTAGAGCCATGGTCTATTCTCAAGTAGATATTGCTGCAACATCAGTGCCAGTGATGTGTGATGAACACCCATAGGTTATTAGTTGCTCACTTTTTTTCTGCAGAGTAGATTGAGCTGCCAGATTTCAGTTGGTATCAGGCTTATATGAGTACTTAACTTTGATCATTTAACTAGTAAGCACAGAACTGGTTTTCTTGTAAGTTATGTGAAGGAACATACTGCAAAATGACATGAATTAATACTTGAAATAATACCTGTTACTATTGAAACAGGAGGTCACTTCTGCCTCATTTGGGATATTAATTTTGTGGTGCCACTATGTGGGAATTTGCTTAGGACTGGTAGAAAAAAAAAAAGAAGGAAGATGAATTGATATGGCTGTGTGTGCAAAGCTTGACAGTGGTAATATACTTGTAATGCAATCAGTCATAAAGCATTTCTGTCATTATGTTTATTAAAATGTTTTGCTTATTTGCATAGAAATGGTGAAACAAACAATTAAGCACCCCTCAGCAGCAGAGTGGATGAGGATATTGTTTTCTCATTGTTTTGCAAAAACAGACATGATGTCATTTTTTTAGCTGCAATGAAAGTTAGTACAATTTAATGCCCTACCAATCTGTCCCAGAATAAGCAGAGCTGATGAATGTTCCACTTCATATAAGTGGTCTGAGTCTTTGACTTATTTCAGATGAGTATCACTTCTTCAAATACTTCTTCTTCCTATCTGATAGTTCTTATCTCACAAATTTTCTTTTCAGTTGTTAAGATGCTGAATTTTTGACAAGGTAACTTTCCTTCCAGTTGAATTATTTCTGAGAACTCCATCATACTGAGCAAAAAGAAATTATCTCCAGATAAATAATGGATATTGAGACTGCCACAGGCAATCCATTGAGATCAGGAGGTCTGACAGCATTGCTCAGTGGTGAGTCTTATTAACTTCTCTGGGTTCCTAAATTGCTTATTGTTATTGTCCAAATTGAAGAACTCTGTATTTTAAATAGTCCTAATAAAAAATAAATGTATATATACATATATATATATATATTTAACATGCAAGTTACATCAAAACAGATGTAGTGTTGAGGAAGTGTTAGAAATATCAGGTCAAAGGGTTTGCTAGCAAGAACTGGCAGAGCCTCTCTGACCTCCATAGCACTACTCTAGCAGAGAATTTGCACAATTATTTATCTCTAGGAAATACCTGAAGCACAAAGCATAAATTGTTGTTGCTTGAAACAAGAATCCTGTAGCCTAAGTGGGAATGTGAACAGTTTAGAGATCATAATGGAGAAAATCTTTTTAGGATGAAAAGATACAAAGTAGGATGGAGAACTGAGGGGAGAGGAAATAGTGGAATGAGAGTTGGCAAAAAAAAAAAATAATTAAAAAAATTATCTAAAATCATGTTTACTGTCTTCTGCAATAGTTTAAAAATCTAGGAACACTGTTTACCTGAGTAAACAATTGCACCAAGGCAGAATAAGCTGCAGCAAAGCAAAGGGGCCTAATGGTGGTGGTGGCGGAAGGTTGCTTGTGGATTTATGGTGAATTTCAGTGTTTGCTGAAGAATAATGTGCAGAGAGCTGAAGCACAAAGATAAAGGACAAACCTCACCTCCCCAGGGTGATAAAGAAATCAGTTGGTAGTGATGCATAAAGGCAAGGCCGTTGCTTGAACTAAGTCCTGATGCCTACAGAGCATTTCACACGTTTCTGTGCTTTGTCTGACTTGGCTCCTGAGGCATCAGGAAGTGTGGTGATCTCAGCAAAAGAAACAAATTCTCAGTAGATAGACTCTGGTCCCAACAGCCAAGAGGTGCTGGGGTGCATCAAGCTAGCATTTTTTGTGAAGAGCTCAGAGACCTTAACTGGATGGCATTAATATAATTAAGAACTTGGCCTGTGGCATGAAGAATTGAAGATGAATTTTGCACTCATCTGACCTCTGGGATAATGTAAAAACTCTAGGTGCTTGTATAAGCCAGGAACTGGCTTTTTTTTTTTTTTTTTTTTTTATGTTAAGTCTCTCTACAGCTTTGCTCCTCATGGCATGTAAACTAGGAAGAGTGTAACTATTTCTCATTTTCACAAGATTATCTGCATGTGAATAACACAGGTCTCTGGCAAGAGATCTCATCCTCACAGCTATTTGCCAGCTCTCATGTTGCTCTTCCTGCTGTTAAGGGCATCCTGGAGTGGCACCAGGAAGGGAAAAAGGTGTTTTGCACAAGCAGCTCAGGGCCATCATCTCAGCAGATGTGTGGCTACTGTTTAGTAGGGGTGTAACTAGAAGTTCAAACTGTACCTCAACAGAGGTCCTTGAAATACATAAAAGAGAAGATTATTCTTTTAGCTTTTGTTACTGAAGTGTTGTATAAAAGTCCCTTTATTTTCCCATCTGTGTCACTGAGCTGGAACCTTTCAATGTTGCAAAGTGTGAGGCAGCAAATGAAAAGTGCTTAGAATACTTAGACTGAGGACATGGAGTCCAAAGGGCATCACTGCAACACTCACACTCAAACAGGGGATCTGCACAAGCAGGAGCAGGGAACTGAGCCAGGCTCCTCTGTGTGCTGGGTAAGCACATTAACCATTAAGTTATCACACAAAAAAATGCAGGGACCACTGTCCTGGTTTTGTGAAGCATGCCTGGCTTTTGCTTCGCTTTACACCATTTGGTTTTTGAAGAACTGGAAACATTCTTTGGCCTCACATTTTTATTTTGGTGAAAAAAAGGCATCAAACACATCTGGGTTTAAAGGTAAAGTGTGTTCTGGGGCAGACTCAAAATTTGCTGTTTCTATAGCTCTGACTATGGATCTGAGGATTCATTTTCAAAGCAGGTCAGATAGTGGTGTCCCAAATAGGATGGGATGGCAGAGAGATGTATATGCACTAAGTCACTGAACACTGAACCACCAGCTTTCCCACCTTGGCCAGAGAATTTCTTGAGGTGCCTTCTTCCAACCTGGCATTCAGTGATTCTATGATTCCCCCTTCCACTGGAGGATTTGCTACCTCCTGCAGTGCCACTCTTAGCCCTTTGGGTAGTCCAGCACTTGGGGATCTTTTCTTCTTGCTCATAAAATACCTGTTATTTCCCACTTACTCTGGCTTTACAACGTACTATTCTTCTTCCCTACAAGCTTCAGCCTAGGAACACATAACCAAAGTGACCAGGCCAAGCACCTGAGAAGTCAAGTGCTTTTGATATCTCTGGTGGGAACAGAAAAGCTCTTTGTGTTCTCACTGATGTTCTCATAAAGAAGAGCAACCATCTAAGAAGGTAAATTTTCTTTACTAACAAATATTTTGAAAAGCTTGAGCAAGGAATATGAAGGGTTTTTTTCTAGTCAAAGGATGTTGCAATGTTTAAAGGAACCTTCATGTCAAAGATGTTAATTCCTAGAAAAGGGAAGCTTAGGATAAAATCTAGGCCCTTCTGAAATTGATAAAGGGGTCTTTTATTATCAGAGCCAGAATTTCCCTAGAGAAGTTGCAGTGAATATAGAGAAATAGACTTAACTCTCACAGCTAAGACTGATTTGTGCACATTTCCATTACATCTAAGAAAACAGAGAGAGAAATTGCATTGAATGTGCTCTACATTTAGACAGGACCCTTTCCTTCCAAACCTGTTTAAGCTGCTGTATTTATTACTCCTTGAATTAGGAGTTTGCTTTTGAAATTGGTAGGAAAAGTTACTCTACAATGATAACCTGTAACTTGTTTAGTAATCCTCTGTAGTTAATTAATTTCTAATGAAAAATACTGTTGCTGTGTTTTCACTCTGTTCCCTGCATGCTTGAAGATTTGTTGAACAAAAAGTTTTCAAAAGGATTTGTGATAATTGCAACTATGTAAATAATTTTGCTTGGCTTTATTAAAATATGATTGGGGTTTATAAATGTTGTCAGTAAGCCTGGTGTTCACCAAACACAGGCATCTGAACATTTAGTTTCTAAGTCTGAGCTAGCTGTCCTGATACATATACAGCAATATTTAGGGTCAGTGTGGTGATGCAGCTCTAAAGCAAATCTCATCCTTGGGTCTGTTTATGGCTCAGTTCTTGGAGCAGCTGGTCTTCTAAGCTGAATTCATGTTGGAGAAAACAACCAAAAGCTTTGTTCCAGGTGTGTACCACAGGTCCTTCTGTCTCTAGAGAGGCCTGATGGTCTGAATGAATCCTTCAGGCAACTTTGAAATGTGTCTTTGGTGGAACAGCTGTTCTAGGCAGGATAGCTGGTCCAGGGGAGCCAGAAAAATCTAGTCCAAAGCAGAGCCCCAAACTACATGTAGAGTGGGTGCTGGGAACTCAGCTCCAGCTGCTTTACTCTTCTGCTGTGCCAAAATACATGCCAAGGTAAAAATAGCTTTAGTGTCCCAACATAGTCAACAGAGGGAAACAGGCCAGGCATCATGCTATGAAGGGTCTTCCTCATACACGTGGTTTAAAGTATTGAAGCTACCTGTTGCTCTCCATTATTAAGGGCTATCCTGGGCTGACACATATGTCCCTCAAACAAAGTTAAGGCAGGTTAATCCTATTACCTTAATTGCTCATGGCTCTGTAGTGTGGCATCCTCAGATGGTTCCTTCTCCCATCCAGACAGGATGACTCTGTATGGAGATAGTGGATTGCACATGCTGTATTTCAAATGCTCGTCTTTTCTTTGTTCTCTTCTTCCTCTGTGCTTTCTGCTCAAGTGCAGGTCTGGAAGGGAAAGCAGGAGTGGATCTGAATTTGGCCTTGCTGAAATCAACAGCAGAATTACCCTCCAGCAAAAACCAGCAGGTTTGCCCCTCTGCCTTATTTAACTTGTCTTCCAAAGTGGTCAGTATTTCTGTAAAAGACCCCAGGCACCAAGAGCTGAGGAACAGTCATCTGGTGGCAGCTACTGAGAAGTGAGGTTGTGCACCTCACCTGGCACTGCTGTGGAACAGCAGCCTTTGGAGGGGTCTCGTCTTTGGTCAGCATCCAGTACGCTCTGGCCATGGTGGCTGCTGCTTCGTCCTGCTCCTGTAACAGTGTAAGGAGAGTGGCAATGGGTGACACTGCCTGTGTCTGTGTGATTCCAGTTCAGTCCTAAAATGGTCAGTCTGATAAGGGTCCTACGGGAAACTGGTGTATGAACACATCATGATCTGAGGGCTGGAGCAGCTCTCCTGTGAAGACAGGCTGAGAGAGTTGGGGCTGTTCAGCCTGGAGAAGAGAAGGCTCTGGGGAGACCTCATAGCACCTTCCAGTACCTGAAGGGGCTACAGAAAAGCTGGGGAGTGACTTTTTACAAGGGCTTGTAGTGAGAGGACAAGGGGTAATGGATTAAAACTGGAAGGGGGAGATTTAGATTAATTATTTCTTTAATGGTAGTAAGACACTGGAACAGGTTGCCCAGGGAAGTTGTGAAAGTCCCATCCCTGGAAGTGGTAAAGGGCAGGTTGGATGGGACTTTGAGCAACCTGGTCTAGAGAGAGGTGTCCCTGACCATGCAGGGGTGCTGTAAATAGATGATCTTGAAAGTCCCTTCCAAGTCAAACCATTCTATGAGGATCATTAAGAACTCCCATAGGACTTAAGTAGGAAAAATTCTGATGACCTTAGTCTTGCCAGTTTCTAAATTCGCTTTGCTTCCCAACCTTAACAGTGCTCTTCAACTTACTTCTGTCATCTTGAGCTTTCTGGGCTCATAAACCCCTACGAATATTCACAGAAACCAGTTCTGTGGCATAGTACTGATACTTCAACTGGCCTTACAGCCCTGTGAGTCCACCTTGAGCCTAATTTATAGACTCAATTATCCATCCAGATCCTTTAATCTATCCTCTCTCAGTTTTCTATTACACAACCTCTCCAACTCTGTACCATTCTATAGACCTTTCTTATCCCTCTACCTCACACAAAAATATTAGTGGTTTTATTTTCTATGCAAAGTAGCAGATCATTTCCAAGAGGGATTATTATGCATGCTTTATGTCTTGATTTAATAAATCTGTGCAAGTGAAATGTCTGGGAGGGAGAGACAAATGCATCATTGTACAGGTGTTTTCAGTTGTTTTGCTGGCAATTTATTAAACTAATTGGGCATCACTAGCACAGTGATTATCCAAAATTAGAAACAGTGTTTTATTTATTTAGAATTTGCAAGTATTAGAGTGGCAAAACTGCTTTTATTTTTATCCCTCTTTTTAATGTTTTCAGATTCATTGCTATTTATGGTATCACAATAAACTGCTGTAGAGGTTCTTTTTGCAAAGCACCTAAGCTTTTGGTTGAAGCTGTAATGGAAGCTCCCCATCAGTGCCATTTCCAACAAGCACCAAAACATTTCCAACATCTTTTAACATCCATCCTTGAGCAACTCAGTCACGTGTGAGAAATTGTCCTAAACCATCACTGAGTTAGTGCTGTTGCTCCAGGAGAAGTTGAACAAATTGAGCATGGACTTTCAGAAGAGCTTTATAGCACAGGGATGCTGGATTCTCTACATTTTGTTTGCAGGCAGTGGTGGGAAGGGCCTGCCTACATGAGGAAGGTGCTCTCTGTGCCAACTGGTTTGCAACCTGTCAGTGGCCCATGGGTGTGTGGAGCTGGGAAGGGTAATGCCAAGATCTCTTTCATTATGTTGAGGAAAGCAACCAACTGAACTCTGGTGAGGCACAGTCGGTGCTTTCTTGCTTATTAGCAACTTGCATATCACAAAAATGCACAGGCACCCCCTCTTTTTCCTTGACAAAGTGTGGCCCTCTTCCCATCACCCAGCCTTTTGTTCAGAGGCTTCAGGCCTGACACAGAACGTGTTGGCATCAGCACATCAGTCATATTGACTTCGGGCAGCAAAGTGACAGCACTCGGGTGCTTTCCCACTGCTCTGTGCCCTCTGTGCAGGCACTGAGCCAGCTCAGGGACATTGCTCTGGCCACGTCTCATCCCACAGCAGAGCCCACAGGCAGATGCAGTGAAGGTCTTAGCAGGGACTCATCCTTCTCCCTGGGCTGTGTGCCCTTGGCATCCGCAGGGGACAATGACCCTGCATAAACTCTCTCTGCCAGACAGACAGGCCCAGCCTGGGCTAAGGAAGCTGCTGTTTTCCTTCAAATGTATACTTTGTTTCTCAAGAGAAAAACTGTGTGTTTCTTTCTGTTTATGCTATCATCTGACTGTCAGTCTTTCCCCCAACCTTGTGATTATGTCAGACAGCTTCAACAAAATTTACAGAGGGCTTTTATTTGTTCTGAATCTGTCCTTTACCACCTGCTATTTTGCTATCTGCTGCCACCTGGTTCTTGTATCAGAAGAGACAGTCAGAACTGTCACTGCCTGTGTACATTTTCCCTGTGTTTTGTTCTCCTCCACCCTTTCTTCTGTGTACAAACCAGTCAGCAGAGAAACAGAATGCCAGAGAACTGTTGAAATGAAATGACACTCTTGATCTCCCAAGCTGTAAAGTTTGGCCCAGATTAGTTTGAATTAAACATGGCTTGGACTTAGCTCCTGGTAAGTGCTTTAAGCAGCGACTGCATGGCAAGCTGTGAACTGCTGCCTTCAGATCACGGGGCTGCTGTCCACAAACAACTTGCTTCTGGCAAGATAACATAAAATTACAGCTCTGCCAGTCAAATTCTTACTACCCATTGTTAAAGTGAACAGAATCAAACCAGTACACACCTGAATACAAAAGAGGCAAAACTCGCCGTGCTTAAAGAACAAAATGAGATGATTGTATTAAAAAAAATATGTATTAAAGTGAGCCATTGAGAAAGGAAAGACCCACGAGGGAAAAGCACTGTTTGGCCAGTGCTGGGGAGTGAAGTATGGATTCCTGCAATTGGAAACCAAGAGCCTGGTGAACTGCACCAGGGTGAGAAGTGAATTTGTTCCTAGTGAATACAAAGAGGCATCTGACAGTTTACACCAAAAGATGGTTACCTCCTTAGATAACTTTGAAATAGACTCCAGAAATTTATGTTAAAAAAAAATGAGACACCAAATATTTTCATGTAACAGCTTAGACAAATAGTTGTACCTGCAATACTTCATGTGCCATCCATTGCTTTATCTCTGACTTCCAGCAAGATGCTGCACACTGATGTACAGTGAGTTCGAGCCTGAACTGGAACAGGAGGAGATCTTGAGCAACTGATTCGCAGAGCAGCAACAAAATTGCACTGGGGCTCAGCAAAGGTGATTTTTATTAATATAAGTAAGGAAAGTTTAAAATTAATGTCTTTCATCAACAGCCACAGCTATTACTAGATGTTTCTCTGTATCTATGTATAAGCATATGTCAGTAAAGCTTACTCTGAATATGAGTAGCTTTTGTCTCTGTAAAAGACAATGCTCAGTGACACAGGATTCTTTGGCTGATTTTTTGCCTGTCATCTTTCACTGAGAAATGGATATGAGTTCAAGAAAGGAAAAGCATGAGACTCATTCCAGAATATATTTACCAGTCATCTTTGCAGTGCTGATGATTTAGGTTTCCAACCTAAAGCTGCATTAGAACTTAATCAGATCTGAAAGATTTAAAAAGTGAAAGATTGAATTAGGAGCACTGAAGAGATCAGAAACAAAATGTCTGTTTTGGAGACAGAGTCTGGACTGTTCTTTTTTACCAGTGTACCTTCAATTTTAGGTCGATTGCAAACTGTAATAAAGTTCCAGAAATTAATATAAAAGGTCATCTCTAATGTTAAATAAGACATCTTTTATCCCATAAGCCCTGATGTAATAATATGTTACAAATGATTACGTGACAGAAATCAGCCTCAAAAAGAAGCTGTGCATAATGAGCCTGGGCAAGTGACAACAGGTATTACCTCATTAACATTCTGCATTAAATACAACAGAAAGTGGGTTTGAACTAATTAAAAAGAAATATTTATATGTGACCTGGTTTTCCCTGGTGTTCCCTCCACTTCCACCATAACCATCTCAGGTCCATGCTGTTGCAGTCTTCTCCATCTCCCAACACTCTTTGGACTGCAGGATCCAGGACCCCTGGCCCCGTACAAGCCTCCTCTGATCCCACAACACCTCTGCTGCCTTTCTCCTCTTGTAGATCTGCCACAGTATTTTCAGCTTCTTTCCATTTCCTACTTTTACTGCAATACATAGTTCTCCCTCCCCTGCTACTTCTTGCCCATCTCTTTTGACCTGGAAATCAAGAAGCAGGCAGCATGTACTGCGAGTGGTGCGGAGTGATGTGGGTGCTGATTTCCTGACCTACATCTCTGCTTGTCTGTCAGACAGCTGCTGCAAAGAGGGGACAGCTGAAGTCACCCTTCCTCTGTAAAGGAGCTGATACTCACAAAATGTAGACATTTAGTTCCTTAGAGACCTGGATGATGGACCACGGACTTAAAAAATGACTAGGGATCACTGACAGGGGCTGGCTGATAGTCAGGATAGTAGGAAGAGCTTCATCAACTTATGAAATGTTACCACTTCTTCTCCCTTATCCCCCACTATTGCTACAACCCCAGGCTCCTTAGATGTCCCTGGTGGCTGTTACAGCACATGAGTTTCCTTCCAAGGGATTAGTGATGCTGGCCTTACAGAAGCTGGCTGTGTCCTTGACAGAGGACATCTTCTCAGGCCTCTGAGTGTTTCTCATAGGATGAAGACCCTTCTGGGGAAGTCAGAAAAGTTGTAATGATAATGTACATGACGAAGAGCTGGGACAGGAGCTGAGACCACCCTACCCCCATCACCAGGTGAGAAGAACCTTCACTCACTGCTGCTGCAGACTGAGCTCAGGTGAAAACACCCTTGGAGCTAAATTGCAGTTGAAGGCAGGGATCATGTTTTTCATCTGTGTTCACACAAAACCTGCCAGAGGGCCCTGCTTAATCTTTGAACTTCCTGTGAACTACAGTCATATGCAAATAATACTACCCTGCCTTGGTTCTGCCCTCCAGCCTGCCCTCTACAACAGCAAAGTAATGGAAGGAATGTAGCAATGGGTCCTTCAATTCCTGCTGTAACGTATAAGCCATGGTGTGGCATCAAGCGTTTTATGCAAAACTGAGGTGAGAACAGTGATTAGAGATGACCAATAGTGATGGAATTTTGTCTGCTGCATCAATGCTGCCCATCTTCCCAATGTGACACTTTTCCTTCCACAGCCAGTACTCGTCCTTGTATGTACACAGATCAACATGTGAGGCACAGAAACAGGTAAATGTGGGTATGCAAAGGAGGCTCTTTCCCAAACTGCTATTTCTGCCTTCTTTTATCAGGCTTCCAATTTAGACACAGGATTTTTAAAGCAATCCTGTGAATAACAGTGTGGACACTCTTGTGAAGCAAATGAGACACATGTCCGTTTGCATAGTGGAGTGTCCTTATTTCATTATACTACTATTTCCCCATCAGATTTCATGTCTAACAAAATTCCTCTCTGCATGTTGCACATAACATGCAACATTTTAGCTGTGCTGTGGAAACTAAGAGTTGTGGGCTCATTTGCATCTTACAAGAGAAAGAATTGCTAAATTAAGGCTAACGTTCACCCTGTGCTCAAAATAAGTTTTCTTCAAAATTCCTCTTCTTAATCCATGTATACACATTTTTCACCTTAGTTAGGGAGCTTTTTACACCATATGATACTGTTTCATTCAGATATACTCTCTTTTCTTTTTTTTTAAGAGAGATTTGCTTTCATCTTTTATAGGAAGTTTGTAGAGGCACCTGTGTTAGCTGCTGCATGAACCACCAGCACCTCAATGTACAGTGGTCTCCTAGTTAGGATCACTATCCCCTGCCCCTTCCCAAGTATATAACTCACAAATGTTGTATTTGAAAGTAGATATGAAGAATAACAACAGCTATCCAAAAGCTTAAGCAGTTTCAATCTCCATTGAAATCCCAGTGCAAACTACTGTGAGCACCCTCTCCCCAGCCCAGCTCCAGAAGCTGCCAAGGAAACAACGAAAATTAAGTCCCAGCCAAAGTTAATCTCTCTCAAAACTAAAACATATCCTCACTCTCTCCCTTCACCCCAGATTCAGGAAAAGGATGAGCTGGTGTCACTGCAGCTAGCAGATGTATCTGGGTCAGGGCAGGGGATGAGTTTCCAGGGAGGTGGGTGACATATTTGGGCCTCTCTTGTGTCCTTCTGCCAGTTCCCTTGCAGGTTCTGCCCTCAGATTATCTGCCTCCAGCACCCACTGGAAAATGTCAGAAAGATTTATGGGCAGGTAGTGAAGGGCTGAATTTGGCTGTGATAATGAAAAAGCTCCCAATTAGTGTCAGATAAAGATGACAGACTCAATCTATCTTTGAGAGAGCTGAAGCCTTTCATGTGCCATGCTGGTTGTGCTCTCAGGTCCCTTTCACTCGCCTTGACTTACATCAGCTATGATAAAACAAAATTGCCAAGGCAAAATAATTACACTGAAAAGTGCTTGTTCTGGCTTGGCCCTCTCCTGTTAATGTTAGTGGGAGCTGGACCTGCTCCTGACTGAGATTAATGTGGTCTGTGTGTAGCTCTCTTTTCTAGGAAATAAAAGTGGAACATGAAATACATTCAAGAAAAGATCACAAAGCTTGCCTTGTCTGCTTTTCTACTCACAGAGCACAAAACATTTAAAATTCATATGACCCACTTGGCTTTCACAGATCTTTCAGTTCTGTTTACGGTCAGGCATTCTTCAGGAGTATGGGGGAAGATGATGTGGAGCTCCTCTTTGATGTTAGCTCAGAGCTATGCTAGACTGCACACTTCAATACCATTCTCTGAAGGCAAACAATTTGAGGGTGAAGTTTGGTAGGGACCTGCTATAGGACATTAGGGGTGAGAAATTTAGGCCTTTTGGCTGTTGTCCTGTTGAGAAATAAGCCATCACACTGACAAGCTTAGAGGGCCTTCACAGCTATTGTGCAAATCTGTAATATCACAGGGCCAAATACCTAGTATCTAGTACATTTGGGACCTTGACAGGCTGGATAAACAGGCTGGCAGGAGCCTTATTCAACAAGGGGAGTATAAAGTCTTGCACCTGGGGAGGAACAACCCCAGGCTCCAGAACATGCAGAGGGTGAGCCAGCTGGGAAGCAGCTTGCCAGGACACGACCTGGGTGTCCTGGTGGACACCAATTTGACCATGAGCCAGGAGCCATTCCTGGGAAGTCCATCCACCTAAGCAGGGGAAATATTTCCGTTAGCTGTGGTTGGTCTTGACCCAAGTCACTGCAAAAGAAACCTCTCTGTCTCTGAGGTAGGTTTTTCCCTCTCTCCCTCCCCAGGAGTGTGCTGTGTTTTACAGCTGTATTTGTCAGATAAAGCTCTATTGTAACATTCACCTGTTTTTTGTTGAAACAAAACTCAGCATGGTCTGACGTTAGCTGTTCACTTATTTCAATATATTCCAACCCTTAATCCACATTTCCATCTTGCCTCTAAGGCTTGCTCCCTCCCCCTGCCTCTCTGCTTTGTAAAAGAATGTTTTTCTCCACTGAATTATTTAATTTCATGAGATTTTCCAAGTGACTTGGCACATACACTTTTCAAATCTCTTGGGATATAAGTATCTGCATCACATTTGTTCTGTCTCTTCTTTTTTCCCATTATGTAGAGACTATCAGGCACAGACCTTGTAAACATCACATTCTCTCAGCTGCAATTGAAATTTCATCACATTTCTTTAAGGCAGCATTAATGTTCACATGTTGGACACAATTTATCTTAGTACTAAAGTCCTCAGGCATAATTTATGTTTTATATCTGGGATTTCCAGATTTTGCTCTGTATGGTTGTGCCTCTGGAAAGTCAAGCAGTTTGCTAGTAACAGGGGCCATGCTGGACTGTTGATTCCATGGATCAGTTACTTCTTTACACCATAGTCTTAATTTGCAAAAAGCATTCAAAAAGTCTTTCATATTTGCTTTTGATCATCTGTCTCTGGTATTTTCTGCCTCTGGCACGCACAAAAACCTTTGGTTCTGTGTTTGTCAGTGCTCCCCTGAATTCACTCTGCCACTGGAAACGGGGATGACCAGCCCCCACTATCACGTTATGTTTCTGCAGGGTTTGATCCCTCACCTGGGAATGCTGTTTTTAAACACTCTGGGCTGTTCTGGCTCTCAGTGACATGGCTGCAGCACAGGGAAGGTGAGCAGCAGCTGGGTGCAGGAGTGAGAGTTGTCCACCATCCCTGCCTGTCCCTTCCAACCTTCCCCTCCAGTGGCCAAGGCACATGCTCTGCTGGACTGGGGAGACTTTAATCATTTTCAGGCAAATATCCTAGTGGTGGGGGAAGTTCCAAAATTACTCCATGAATTGAATTTCTCTTAAACAAAGTAGGGCAAAAAAAGGAGTGATCACTCCTGACACATTTAAATTCCTGTCAAAATAGGTGCCAAATACTCTAAACTAATGTAAAAATAAGTTCTAGTTACTGACTTACATGAGCGCATGAGGCACAGCCAAAAGAAAAAAACCAACAAACCACAGCACAACAGACCTTCCCAAGAGGAGGGGCAGGTGTGCCAGAAATCTGCAGGGAGACGCCCATCAGGGACCATCTACTTCTTCCCTTAACTCACGCTGCACTGCTAGGAAGGGGGGAGTGTGGTCCTGCCAGTAGCTGGAGATGAGGTGGTGGGATGGGCAACATCCCCTTCCTGCCTCCCAGAGCTGCCTGTGCCCAGACCTGGTGCCTTGCAGGGCTGACTGTGAGTTGCTCCCCAGTCCTCAGTCCCCAGCTGGGTATCCTAATCCCTCCCTTGTCTCCCCTGAAATCCTTTTTTACTGCAACTGTCTGAATTTAACTGTTTCATCTTCTGCCCATTACAGTTTATTCTTTGATTATACTAATTAAGTGGTGGGAGGATTCGTTCTGGCTCTCAGTGACACTTTGATAAAAGCAAGATCAGCAGGAGAAAGTGTGGTACAATCTAATTTTAGTTTTTGTAGGGAATAGAGCAAAGGCCACCTCACTGGTAGGATTTGCCCTGGTATCAGTAAGACAACAGCATGATGTAATCATGGACTCATATACAAGAGGTTTCCATTCATTATTGCCAGGACCCTAAATGATGAGCATTTGCCTGTAACAGAGAGACTGCAAATAGAATTTCCAGTTAACAGTGGGAACTGTGTTTTTTGACTAATCTTTTTTAAAATTTGTTTTTACATGGGCTGAAATACAAACATACAAGCAATAAATTAAAAAAAATATCATTTGGAGATCTATTTCATGTGAAAAATATTATTGTGGTTGTGTTATTAGCATCCCGTGCCAGGGAAATCTGATGCTCTGCACTGCCAGTGACTTCTGATTCCTTGTCCTGACAGGCAAAGTCTGCTCACAGGTAGTACACTAATTTAAATCAGATCATTTAAAATGCTCCTAAATTGGATGAAGTAGGACAATTCTACTTCATTAGAATAAAATTGGTCTGATTCGCAGCTTCTCTTGCAAATTAAGCAAATATAAACCAGGATAAAACCAGTTTAAAAAGACCCATAGGCAAGATCTATCTTGGCATTTTAAAACAGCTAAAATCACCCCTTCCATTAAACAGCCCCAAATTCAGGTTGCAACTGGTTTAAGAGAAGAACAAATGCAATGGGTTAGTCCTGATAATGGAGAAGAGGTGGAGGAGGAGGCTGAGAAGTGTGGAGAGACAGTCTGACAGCTGGTTAGTCCTGCCTGTCTTTGACTGCTCTCAGCCTTGTGTTGCAGGGTGGACCATGAACTGCTGAAGGCAGGCACCCCCTTGTCCTTTTGGCCCCAGAGGGCCCTGGGGGTGATGCCTGAGGCTGCAGACACCCCTTAGGTGGGGGAAGGGGCCATCTCCCCATCTTTGCCTTTTCCGCCTTTCCTTGCTGCTTCTGAACTCTGTCACCTACCCTCTCTGCAGTAGCTCACACACACACACGTGTGCTCAAAGCCCTTCAAACCACACAGCCCCTTTTGCACATGAACTGAGTCATCAAAAAAATGTTCTCTAACATGTTCTTGGGGCAGCTCCTGTCTGACCTCAGGGGTGCTTCCCATTGTTTGAGCTCCCTTGCTCAGAAGTTGCTTCATGCACCTATTCTGGATGAAGAGCAGCTGCCAAAGTCACAACTTCCCTCCAGAATATCCTTGCAAACTCTAGTCTGTCCAGGCTCTCTGACTTGGGAAAACACTAGCAGGACACCTGGGACAAGATGGATTTTTTCTGTTTCTATCTGGAGTTATTTCTCTTCCCTTCATGGTACTGGTGGTAATGATGGACTGAGAAGCAGGGGCTGGAGGTACTGCAGTGTGCCTGGTTTCTCAGCCTGTTGTCCTGCAGAGACCTGGGCCAGGTTTGGACTTTGCTGTTGACTCTGGATGCAAAGTGCAATGTTCTGACCTGTCAGGTGAGGCAGTGCCTATGCATGAGAGATGTGGAAAATTTCCCAAAACTTCACCAAAGTGCCCAAAGAGATGTGAAATGTCTCTGCACTGCAACAAGGAAACAGCCTCTTGAAGTATCTCAAAATAAGGGACATAACATGCATGAAAAATCACCACTGCCCTGATAAATCCAGAAGGCAATGCCTCTTAAGATTAGGGGAATGTAAACAAGTTAATACCCTGAGCTACAGCACAATGGTCTTCTCAGCAAGCAAAGAGCTCTGTTGCCTTCAGGGACACACGGGTTCTACTGCCAGTGCCCACCCTGCCCTGGCAGAAGCAGCCCCCTTATCTGCTCAGCCCATGTCCCTGCCTAAGGGAAGTGGCAAGCCTGAGCCCAGTTGTCTTAGTTCCAGTGTGACTTTCCCCGTGGTCTCAATGGAGCATGAGACCTTTCCAAATTAGGATTTTCATCTTTAAAATGATTATAAAAAACCTCAAGCATGTGGCTTACACGCTGCCCTCAGGAAGGCTACAAACCCTTTATTTCTTATCAATTAAAATACATTTTTGACACTCTTCATACAATTCTTTTGAGAGGTCTGCTGCTGGAGCTGTGATGTTGCTCTTGCATTTATAGCTCCATGCTGCCACACACAGTAATTATCTTTGCTGAGAGCATCGCTTCCTAATGACCTCATAAAACACACTTAGCAATGGGAAGGTCAGACATGCCTGTTAACTTCCAAAAGGAGGGAAGTAGCATTAGATAGCAAATGAAAGCTGCTCACATAGCACCCAGCCCTCATGCTGGGCAGAAATATTCAGTGGGAAATGTCTTCCACGTGAAAATGCTAATTTGACAGCATTAAATGGGCTCTGGGAAGGGGCTGGAAGCCAAGAAAGCAGGCAGCCCTCCCAAATTGCTGCACATCCAATCCAGATGCCCCAGATCCCCCCTCAAAGGGTGCAAGTGGGCACAGCTGAACACACAGTTATCTGCTGTTAATGACAGCTTGATTCCATTAATAAGAACAGCTTCATTAGTAACATTTCTCTTAATGAATACCAGATGTGATCTGTTTCTTCTCCAGTTCTATTTTCCATCAGAAAAGAAGGGGATTTTCACTGTATTTTCATTGCTGCACATTCCCTTGCAGCTGCTACACAATGAAGCAGGCACGATGAGGCCTTTAAAAGAAATACAAAAATCTAAATCAACAGGAAACTCTGTGTTAATTTTAAGTACTGCCAAAGAATTAAGAAGAGGCTTCTTGCATCTCCCCAGCAGTATTTAAGCAATGAAGATAAATACTGTAATAATTATTTTCCTTGTATAGTTGCCAAAGACAATAATTAAGATGGGTTTAAATGTGACTAGAGACACTTATGGTAATTCAGCTGGGAGATGGAAGCCACAGCTGTTCAGATAACACCTTTTTTGGCAGGGAAGGGAGGGAATTCAGTAGGAGTCTCTCACAGAGACCATCGTGTTGTTTCAATTGGTTGGATGAATTTTAATGAAGAATATCCTACTGAGGGTGGCTGTAAGTGGAATTGGTACTTGTTGCTTGCTTACTCCTATTATGCTGAAGGATATTTTGGCTTCTCAAAGAGTAGACAGAGCAGCCAGGGAGAGAAGGCTTTACTGATCAAGTTTTGAGGCACAAGGAGATTTAGAGTAACGATAATTCGTCCTGCTGTTATCTATGTTATCTAACAGGAGGATAATTACAACCCTGATTCAGGATCAGCACAACTCCCTTAAAATACCAGGAAACCCTTTACTTGTGGGGTACTTTTTTCTATTGTGGGGGGTGTGCCCTGGATTTCGCTTGGCTTCTTCCTGCAGCATCAGGCCTGGGAGGCTGTAGGCTGCTGTTAAACCCACCCTTTGTGCACTGGGGAAGGCTCAGGTAAACCGGAGCTTCAGCTGCTGGCTGGGACTGTGGACTTGGAGTGGGATTCAGATTAGAAATGGAAAAAAACCTAAACCCCATGGTTTTTCTCCATTTTAAGGAGGATGAGGACCCTGATTCTCAAAGATGTTCTGCCCTCCAAAGAGCCAGAAAGGTGCTGCTGGGCAGCATTTTCTAAGACACCTGAGGGTTTCTCCTCTGTTTGAATTAATGAGCAACTAAAAGAGAAGGAAGACAATAAATTAACACTGTGGAGTTTGCCTTCCTGTAGCACTGTGCAGTTTTAACAAATTGCCATATAAACATCCAGATGCATCTTTTGTAGCTTAATGCAAATTAGATTTGAAACGTATGTGGTATTTCATTACTATGACCAGCTTTCACTTTTTAATGACAACTATTAGGGCCACTCATGGCTTTAGGAGGTACTAAAGGTGAGGAAGCATTAACATTGAGCTGAATCAGTAACAAGGGGACTCTGTCCTGGCACTTTTCCAACAAAAAAAGCCCAAGAGGAACATTGCCTTGCTGGGATTTTATTGGGGTATTAAATGAAACAGAGGGATTCTCAACACAATGAAAGGAGTATGATTAAAATTATTTTTCATGGTCTATCTATAAATTTACACACCACTGCAGAACTGAGGGCTCAGTACTTAATGTATTGTCATCTTGTGAAAGGTGCCAAGCTTCTTCTTGAAATGATACCATGAAAATCCAAGGATAATGTCATCTCTGGACACTAGCATATGCAAAGTGCTATGCCAAAAGATACCGGCACTGACAAACTAATTTTCTATGTGTGAGCTTTCTGCTCAGAATTGGGGTTTCCAGGTCTCCTGGAGGCACCTAGCATCTGGAATGAGGAATGTTGAACCCCCAGGGTGAGTGGTGGCAGAAGACCCAAACAAAGGGACAGCCCGGGGGGAGTGATTTAGCATGTCCTGAGTGTTGCAGTATTTCACTCACTGTCCTGTCTGCAGCTGAACATGCCAACAGAGGTGGGTCAGTGTGTAAAACAGAGCAACTGGTGAGTGGAAGCAGTGCCCCCTCCCTCTGCATGGGCCACAGCTCTGGGCCATGGCAAGAGCCCCAGGGATCATGGCTCTACACCCTCATTCAAAAAGACGCTAAAGACAAGTAAGTTAGGAGCTGTCCTGATGAAGGCAGAGTTTCCTCTCAGGAAAATTCACTGTACTCAGTGGAAGTACATGTGATGTGCCTTATAGGATCTTGGGAAGCTCCAGTTCACTTTCCCAGCCAGCCTGAGAAGTTCTGTGTGTATTTCCTGCATCACCAGCTCCTAAACACAAGACTCCCAAGCTGTGGCCCAGCCTGTGGTGGAGAAACCCATTTCAGGTAAGATTTTAAAGCCACATTGGCATGATGTCCCTCAGCCCAAATGGCAATGTACCAACTTCCCAATGACATCCAACAAGGAGGACTTCTTCTGCCCTTCGGCACTTCTTGTTGACTGATGTTAATTACTCATAGGGTCAAAAGAAATAGAATTCCTATAGCACCAGGATCTGGTGGCCTTTAAGGTTTTAGCAAATATTGGCATCTAAGTGTTTTGAGAATGTCCTGTTACAAAACTGGGTATTAATTCATTATTGTCTCAATGTTAAATTGACCCCTTGCCTGTTGAGAAGTTTTGGTGTGTTTTTTTTTTTTTTTCCCAGTGAGTCTGGGGCTGTTCTTTATGGCAGGTAAGGATTGGGAAAAGCCTGAGGGCTTGCAGCACAAACCCAAAGCAGACAGTACAAAAAAGATTATCACTGAGAAGGCAACAGACATGACTGAAGGAGGTAACAGCATGATGGACCTAGCAGAGCAGTGCCTTGATAGGAGTCATTGCAAGGCTCAGTGATAGAGCCAGAAAAAAAGGATCCAGATCTTCAGGTCCCCGTATAAATTAGAGCTGCATATAAAGTAATCATGCCCAGTAGTAACTGAAGTGACTCCCTGCCTTTTCTCCACCATAGTGTGAATGAAGGGAAAATGTAGAAATGGAGCCTGAATACAGTGTTAAGGACATAATATATTCAGTTGATGGAAATACATGGCAGTACATTAGTGGGGCTGAGTAAATCTCTGCTTTCAGGTTTGAATGAATAATTAGAGCCCTCCAACTTTATTTCTGAATCCTGCTCCTGTCTTGAGATACATCCCTCAGGGTATAATTTGCCAGTATGTAGAGATTAATTGGGGAACCAGTCAAAGACAGTTCCTTAATTTTCAAACATCAGTGAGAAAAGCCTACAAAAACAGGTGTTGAAAAATAATGTATCCTCCCTCCTTCAGTCAGGATCCAACCTGTAGTCCTATTAAAAAAAAAAAAAAAAAAAAAAAAAAAAAGGTTGACATTAAATGTAAAGAGCAAATGGCCAATCAGAGGAATAGCAGGCACAGGCTGAGGGTAATGGCCAGGGGTCTGGGGTGCTCTTGGTACTGCACTTTCAGCGAGACTGTAGCAACATCATATGGGTGGGTCCAGAGACAGAAGAAAAACGGGGCTTAATGCACATGTGAACCAACCCTTCATCTTACAAGCATTTGCAATGTATGTGTTCATCAGCAGGTGTCAGCACACTGTTGGCTGCAGGAGTGTCACGCCTTCCCTGTGAAACCACTTCGAGTTGAGCCTGTCCCTGAGGTTATTCAGCTGTGCCACCCCAGGAGTGTTTATTGACCAGGGAACACTCCTGGATGGATCTTTCTTTTTATTCTAAGTAACTTACACAAAAAGTTACCTTTCTATTTGCTACCGAGATACTGTTTGAGTCTTCATGGAATGCTGTGGTTGTTCCAGACAAGAACATTAGTAGATAGCACGTCACTCAAAGCCCAAAAGGATGTGATCACTAATTCTCCTTGCTGTCTGATGTTGGCTTGCTGTGTACTACATATTACAATATTAACAGTGCAAGCACAGTGGAAAGCAAGGCAGTGAGTGAAAAGAAGCATCTGATGTCTCACTGTGAGCTCTCTGTTAACTGGGAGCTCCAAAGCATCCCCTGCTTTTATGGCAAAAGTGCTAGGGAGGAGAATGAGATACAAAGAGTCTTGTAGAACTGTCCAAAAAACGCCTCAAAGAATGATTCCAACCACAGCATTAAGTGACCCTGGAGTATGGATTCACACTGAGTTACCTCTTCTGCAAACAGGAGCCAGCTGAAGATGTGGCTGTTGTGGTTTGTGGATGTATTTAAATTTTCTGAGTAGCCAAGGCATTTCACAGATGGAGCATTAGCATAAAGTACTTCCTGTGCTAGGCTGTGCTTAATTTTAGAAAAAGGACTAATCTTTCAAAGGCCTGTGAGTCAGAGTGAAAGACCTCAAGGGGAAAATCTGGATGAGGTGACCAGGTGTGGAGCTGAAAATAAAGGGATGGAGATCAAAGTTAAGAGCAAAGGGAGCAACTTATGGCTAACTGGGCTCTTCTGTTTGGGTATCTCATTTGGTAGATGGACAGAAAAATTGGGTTTGACTATTTCTATTCAATTTTATGTTCAGGAATTGCACTAGAAAACATCCCAGCATCACTGGCACAGGTTTAATTTCTGATGGGAGAAAAGATGTAAGGCAAAGTTCCCATAGCTGCTGCTTCTGGAAAGAGGCAACATTTTCTTAATCACCTGTATTTTTGCTGAATAAAGCACAACTCACAGTCTGCCATCTGTCATCATTAGCTTTATTTGGCAGTTCCTCTCCCGGTTCATTCAAATTCTACTCTTAGGGATTGGCAATTTCAAAACTTCTTTCCATCTTTCTTTGCCAAATATTTACTCCTTTGGACCCACACTGCTTATGACATTGATTTTTTGTGGGTGATGAGTCTTGACAGGCAAGTCCCAATAAATGTGTAGGTTATGACTTCTTTGTGCACACGTAGTACAGGTGCTAACAGCCACTGACAAAATGCTGTTTTAAAAATAATACTAGCAACAACACAAGGAACGATAATGGCATTTAATCATGCTGCAGCAACATGTAGGAGTCTCATATTAGTCTCCTTGAATCAGGTTATATGCATTCCAGGAAACATTTCTAAAAATGTTTTATGAAAGTGTATTTAAAAGCCTGCACTAAGCATTTCAAATTTACTTTGTTGTGTTAACATTAAATCTGGAGTCTCAATAGAGCTTGTGCCTTTTATTTGTAGATGTTTCAAATACAAGTAGTCAGGCTTGCCTTTATATTTAAGGACAGTTCCCAACAATTTATTTTAAGCATATGAGTTTTGAGAAATGTTAATAAATAATTCAGTCCTGAATTATATTCTTTTATAATTTATTTCCTTTTGTACTTTATTTCCTAGAAGCTGGAATTTTTCAAATATAAAAATGAACCTGAATGATGTGGAAAATGAAGACCTATCAATGTTAGAATGGGAAAACATTGGCCAGTTAATTTCTTCCTTCCCAATGTGACTTGTGGCCCTGTTTTGCATTGACAATTACTGAAGTTTTAGCTCCCTACTGTCTTATTGGCACTGGTCTCTTTACTCAGAAAGCAAATTTACTCATGCCTTTTTTGAGTAATGGAGATTTTAAAAGCTGGATGTTAAAAAGGACTCAGTTGAGAATGTTTCTGCTCTTCAAATAATAAAGGATAAAATGCCAGTACCTTCTTCTTAGTCCACAAAACTTCCCTGCCTTTACAGATTGCTCCTGTTCTATTTCTTAAGGTTGCTCATAGGGAGCTCAGAGCTTTTCCAAACATTTTTTTTGCATCTTTTTGGTAAGAGACACTGTTTTGGTTAGCTTTTGAACACAGAATTTTTTCTTCCTTCCCTTATTTATCTTTGTTCCACTTTTATATGTTTTACATTTATGTTATCTGCAGTACTTTGGTACCACTGCACTAAACCCATTTGCTTCAGGAAGAACTGCCTGCTGAGGTCTTGAAAGATGCAACAGTGCAGATTAATAATTAGAATCATAGGATCATAGGACTTGGAAGGAAGGTCTGAAGATCATCAAGTCCAATTTCTGGTAGAGTTTTCCAGTTCTTAAAAATCCTGTGATATTTGCCTTTGTGATAAAGTTTTGTAAAGAGCTAACTGTCTGCTTGCCTGAAATACTTGCAAAGATCCACATTTTCCTGCCAGCCCTTACACAGCCAAGTCTCTTCAGGAAAACCAGATACTGAAGTACTGGAGATTTCAAGAGCATCAAAAGCTCACCTGCTGCTTTTCAATGCATTGGTTTCCACTATTGAGAGTGAAAACCCCAAACAAGCACTCTACTTTTGCCTATTTTCTCTAACCTCCTTCTAAAGGTCAAGAACCTGAAAGCAGTTTTGGAGACTGATTTTAATGTTCAGTGCAAGCTTCATTCAGCTCTGAGCTCTCAACACAGTCACATCTACTGGTTGTTTGTTTTTCTTTTAAGCCTCATCAATAGTGGTAATTTTCTAATTTTCAAACCTATTTTATCATGTCTGCCATAGCTCATGGGCTCAAACTGTCACCTTGCTCCTCTTGAGTCAGGTGCATATAAAAACTCAGCCTTTCCTAAAGCTCCAGACATTCCTGTCTCTGAAGAAATGAAATTCAGTGACATATCAAGAGACCATGGACTGCCCAGGCTGGCTGTGGTCCAGAGCTTTGCATCTGGATCTACACAGATGTGAGGATCCTCATCTTATGGGGATGTCTGCAGGATATAATCAACTTGCTAGATTCTTAGTTCCATGTGCATATAAAAACATATCTGTGCATCTGTCTTTCCATATGCAGATATACACAACGGATACACACACACATATACGATCACAGACACCACACTGGAGTTGCTCTCCACTTGGTTGTTTGCAGCTGGAACCAGGAGATCCCAGGAATGAGAGCTGAAGGGGGGCAGGGGGAAAATGCATGCAGCTTCTTTTGTAAAGTTTGAAATATTTCTGGAGGCAGTGGAAAATACAGGCCATCAGGCTGGCATCATCCTTCACTGGGTAGTGGAGGGGACTGGAAAGGTTGCTTGAATAGATGAGTGAGGAGCTGGTAGCTCAGAGACTCAGAGCAAAGGATGTTAATGTCATAGAGCTGTGAGAGAAAAGGGAAAAGATTCCCAAACACAGTGAAAATGGCTCAAATATATATGAACTATGATCTTGGCAGGTGTGCATGGAATGGTCTGAAGGAGAGTTTAGATGCTTGAGGTATTTATTTAACTGTCATCATATTTATTCATAAACAGGTTGCTGTTGAGAGTTGGGGTTCATCTCAACTAATACTTAAATGTATCTGTGCTAAACTTGTCCCTAAGCCCCTTTCTGCAGTTAGTGAATAAGAGAACACTTTCAGAGGGTGAGTCATGTAACCTCTCTTGATCCATGTTTTTAAGTGGGTTGTCTTCATGTTTACTTTTATCTGTTTGTCCCCATTAGGTATCAAAAGAGCTATTGAAGTTTCTTAGTGTCCTGAGACAACTCTAGGTAGGTGGACCAATCACCATTCTTAGAACACGAGTAAAAATGCAGGTTGATCCATGGGGACTCACAATTTTGGCTTCAGTAACTAGGATATTAAACTATGGATATTAAACCACACTTCATCAGCTGTTATTTTTAGTCTGGCACCCATTCTTCTCCTTCATATTTTAATTTCCAGGAACTGCCATGGAGCATGAATCAATTCAAAGCACATAAAAAGTGAAGGAAAAGTGAAAGAAATATCTAGAATAATTCCTCTTGTTCAGTAGTTCGAGGAAGGACAAACAGTTCCTATAAAAAGGACAAGAAAGATTTTGGAGTATTATAGAAGTATTGAATTAAGTGCTTAGAAACTACGCAACTCATTTCTATTTTCATATAATTTGTTCATTATTCCATTTTTCAAGTGTCCCACATGCCCAAAAGCCAGGTGATGTGGAAGCCTCTCCCAGTTTTCTGTGATGAACACCTGAAGGAATTAAAGGCAGATTTGTTCACTTTGTGCTTTGAGCTCTTTCATTAAGAATCCTTCAGCTGTTCACCGAGGCTCTCAAAGCCATCTTTAGGCAGAGATTCTGATTCCTCCAAACCCACTACGAAAGCAGATTATTTCCATTTAAATCAGTGGAGTCCCACCAGGACAGAGACATCTTTGTGTATGCTGTGTTGTTTGTGTTTGATGTTTCAGTGTCTTGGGGCTTTCAAAGCTGACAGTGAAAGTTGATGGTCAAATAAAGAAATCATCATCTACACTCATAGTCCAAAACATGTAGGTTTTCTCTCTCTAGCTCCATCTTTTCCTGGTATATCTCACTATTTTATTTCTTTTCTTATCTTATTGATTCTCAGGTTATCCTAGAGCTGATAAGCTGCTTCTTCAAAGGCATTTTAAATGCTTCCTAGACCGTTCATTGCAGTGATCTGAGCCTTGCAGAATAATTTCAGACCCTGAAACTCTCCTAAATCCTTAGTTTCAAAGAAGGACTCAATGATCTGTAAGGTCTTTTCCAACCAAGGATTGCCACTTCAGTGGAGTTTCTAGATGGTGCGACCATTAAATTTGTATCAAAAAAGCATCCTAAAAAAAGCATTGTTAGCAAAAAACATCCTAATCTGTTGTTTTCCCAAAAGAAATGTTACCCACCTGCCTTGCTCTAGCTGGTCAGCCTCGCTCATCACTTGTAAACCAAATGGGGCTTCATTTACCTGACAAATCACTACTGACACCAAAGACTGTGCTGGAATTTAAGAACTAGATCCAGAGCTTTGTATTTAATATGTAAATCCTGTGGCTATGCTGAAGGTTAGTCTCTTACATGATGGGGGTTGTTGAGGATTTTTCCTTTTAAGAAAAAAGCATCATCTCAGCCTTGTTCTGGTATACACAAAATATTTTACCACCTTTTAAAACCTGAGACCCAAAGGAACTGGGTACCTGTGATTAAAACTATTGCCAGAATTTTTCTGGGGATGGATCTTTCACCCCTATTCCAATAAAGAAAGCTTTGAGGGTGGTTTTCTTTGCTCGTGGGCCATCCCTCTCCCAAACCTGTTAAATTTCCTAGTTATGCTGCATGTTTTTGATCATTTTTCCCTGCAGATGTCAGGCTGGGTGCACAGACCACCATGCAGTGTCCATGGCAGGTGAAAGGCACTCCTGTAGTAGGTGGCATTCCTTGTTTTTAGTTGCCTGAGGACAGCTGGCTTGTTTAGACTCTCTTAGGGGAATGAGATTAAATTTGAGGTGACCTCAGGCTGCCTGGACTTGGCAGGCCTTCAGGTTCACAGTTAATATTGGACACAGACTTCCCCTTCCTAATTTCTTTTTGCAGCTGCTATTTCTGTGACCTCCAATGAGCTTTTAGCTCCTCTCACATTGGGTATGTTTGAAGGCAACTTTCCTCTACCATATTTCTATATTTGCATATCTGCAGTTACACAGCCTACTTTTGCAGTGCAGAAGATATGAAATGAGTTGATGTCATGATTGATAACACATTGTTAGTCCATCATAACACTTTTCTCTCCGAAATTAATTGGGAATGAGGCAAGTACTATTTTTATACATGCTTCCAAAAAATTGATGCAGTGCAACTCAGTAAATTTTGAACAATGCATTAGCAGGCTGGAAAGCACAAAATATTTGCTTGCAGTTGGACCCTGTTGTTACAGTATTGAACAAAATGGAGAAACGTGCAGATGAAATTATCTGGCTCTTTCATGCTTTTTTGTTTATAATGGACAAGGTTATTCCCTCACAGATTTCTGCTGAGTAAAATGCCAAAGCTGTCATCGTATTTCCAGGGAAATTGTTGTGTAATGATTAAAAGACCCATAAGGAAAAGGGAAATGCAGTAAAAGCTGAAAGGGGAAGAAGCAGAAGGAAATGGGGGACAGAAAGGAAGAGGAGCCAGGAATTACCTATGGAGTTTCACCGTGGGCATAACTTCACACCCAGAAGCCCCCACAATGCCTGCAGGGATTTCACAGCCTCCAGCACATCCGAGAAGGAGCTGCTGCTGCCACCCAGAGCAGTGCAGGGGAAGGTTCTGAGGGGTACAACCCGCCTTAGCATAAATGGTTAAAATGTGGCCTTGTTAGTCAGGAACTGCACAAGAAAGAGGAGACTGTCAGACCAGTAACTATTCTCTTCGTGTGCCCATCACCATGTTGTGTTTCATCTTTCTTGGCAAGGTGACATTTCATCTAACTAGAAAATACCACTACCTTCAGCTTCTTGTCATGGTAACTTGACTATGAAATTTTCATTTAAAAGAATAACTTATCTGAGTTTGATTTACATTTGCAGAATGCTGCTAGATAAATTAAGAATAAAAATACAATATAATTATCATCAAATGAAGACAAATCCCATTCTGTATCAGTCCATATTTAATTGCAGAAAAAGGAGTGCTTGGTGGAAGTTCATGTCAAGGTACCCCTGAAACCAGGGGCTACAACTTTAGATGATCAGTGTAAATTCTTGTGGATTTTAATGGATCTTAAATAGGCACTTTTGAAAATCCAAGGCACAGCTCCTCCCTTGAAGCAGGTAATCATATAAAGGAGCAATTACGTGTCTGACATTCCCATGTTTCAGCAGTCCAACCTCTCCCTCTAACCATTTTATTTCTGTCTGACTATATTGAGCTCCTCCAGGAAAACTCAACCTGAAATGGAGAGTTCCTAACTGCTAGCAACACAGCATTGCAGATCTCCTTGTGATTTCCCTAC